>NW_006295287.1:426183-434335 GCF_000327345.1 Myotis davidii | reverse complement strand
TGGGGGGCGGGCGCCCCGCACCTGCGGAGACAAGAAGTGGGCAGAAACGTCAGAGGTGCCAGGAATGGGGGGCATGCTCCCGGGGCCAGGCAGATGGGTGGAGGATGCTCACCTTGAAAGTCACTGCGACAGCCGTGACAGTGACACTTGTAACCACAGGAGGTACTTGCCCAGCAGCCACAGCCACAGAACTGTAGCTATAACAACGCCATTGTAAGCCACAATGATGTACAGGCCGGCATGTGCAGTGCGCACACTGTCGTGGACACTTTCCGTGAATTTTCTTATTTGAGCCTCACAACACTGTAAGGCATTGTTTTCCCAATTTACAGATGAGGAAACTGAGGCACAGCATGTTTGACTCGCCCAAGGTCACAGCCGATTAAACGGGCTTGCGTGCTCGCAGTCTAGCTCCAGAGCCCAAGCTATTAAGCACTAAGTCAGTGGTTCTCAACCTTCCTGATGCCGCGACCCTTTCATACAGCTCCTCATGTTGTGGTGACCCCAATTTCATTGTGACAAATTGAACATAATTAAAGCATAGTGATTCATCACAAAAACAATATGTAATTATATGTGTGTTTTCCGATGGTCTTAGGCGACCCCTGTGAAAGGGTCGTTCGACCTCCAGAGGGGTCGCGACCCACAGGTTGAGAACCGCTGCACTAAGTGGTCACTGGCTCTCAGCATGGAGTCAGGGTGGGGAGATGAGCTGCAGCGCCGAGGTCCCCCTGTGGTTCAAACACAGGCTCAGGCCCCGGCCGGGTGGCTCAGTCGGTTGGAGCATCCTCCCCTACACCCAAAGGTCTCGGGTTTGATTCCCAGTCAGGGTACAAGCCCAGGTTGATGGTTCGATCCCCGGTGGCGTGCATGTGGGAGGCAACTGATCAATGTTTCTCTCCCTCTCCCTTTCTCTCCTCCTCCTTCTTCCTCTCTCCCTACCCCTCCCTTTCTCTCTCTCTCAAATCAATAAAAATATATCCTTGGGTGAGGATTAAAACAAAACAAACAAACAAGCAAAAAAAACCCACAAAAAACCAAGCTCAGAAAGTGCAAGCAACAAAAGGGAAAAAATAAATTGAACTTCATCAAAGTAAATATTTTTGTGCTTCAAAGGACATAACAAGGTGAAAGAGAACTCACTAATGGGAGAAAATAGTTGCAAATCATACATCTAAGAAATTTGTATCCAAACATATATAAAGAGTCCTTACAACGCAATAATAACAAGACAACCCAATTTTAAAATAGGCAAAGGATCTGAATAGACATTTCTCCAAAAGAGTTAGACAAACAGCCAATAAACACATGAAAATATTGACATCGGCCATCAGGGATGCTAATGAAAATCACAGTGAGATACCACTTCACACCTACTTAGGACGGCTGTAGTAATAAACCATACAAAAACCCCAGAAAATACGTGTGGAAAAGGATGTGGAGAAATCGGCACCCTCACTCGTCCAGCAGTTCCTTAAATGATTAAACATAGAGTTGCCATATGATCCAGCAACTCCACTCCTAGGTATTTCCCAAGAGAAATAAAAAAAAGTGTCCACACAACACTTGTACACAAATGTTCATAGCAGCACTGTTCACTAGAGACAAAAGATGGAAACTACCCAAATGGCCACCAGTTGATAAGTGGATAATAAAATGTGGCAGTTCCACACAACGGAATACATACTACCCAGTAGTGAAAAGAAATAAAAGTAGACACACACTACAACATGGTTGAACCTTGAAAACATTATGTTAAGTGAAAAAAGCCAATCACGAAAGACCATATATATATATTTTTTTTATTGATTTGAGAGAGGGAAACATCAATGATGAGAATCATTGATTGGCTGCCTCCTGCACGTCGTCCCCTACTGGGCATTGAGCCTGCAACCTAGGTACATGCCCTTGACCAAAACCGAACCAGGAACCCTTCAGTCCAAGGACTGACACTCTATCCACTGAGCCAAAGTGGTTAGGACAGTGGTTCTCAACCTTCCTAATGCTGCGACCCTTTAAAACAGTTCCTCATGTTGTGGTGACCCCCAACCATAAAATCATTTTCGTTGCTACTTCATCACTGTAATTTTGCTACTGTTATGGATCACAATGTAAATATCTGATAAGCAGGATGTCTTTTCATTGTTACAAATTGAACATAATTAAAGCATAGTGATTCGTCACAAAAACAATATGTAATTATATATGTGTTTTCGGATGGTCTTAGGCGTCCCCTGTGAAAGGGTCGTTCGACCCTCAAAGGGGTCGCGACCCACAGGTTGAGAACCGCTGGGTTAGGGTAAGACCACATATTTTATACTTGCATTTACATGAAATGTCCAGAATGGGCAAATTGAGAAAGTAGTCTAGTCACGCCTAGGATTGTGGAGATGGAAGGATTGGGCAGTAATAGCCAGAGGACACAGCATCTTTTTAAAAAATATATATTTTATTGATTTTTTACAGAGAGGGAGAGGGATAGAGAGTTAGAAACATCGATGGGAGAGAAACATCGATTAGCTGCCTCCTGCACACCCCCTACTGGGGATGTGCCCACAACCAAGGCACATGCCCTTGACCGGAATCGAACCTGGGACCCTTCAGTCCGCAGGCTGACGCTCTACCCACTGAGCCAAATCAGTTAGGGCACGGCATTTCTTATTGGGGAGATAAAAATGTTCTAAAATTGACCCTGGCTGGTTTGGCTCAGTGGCTAGAGCGTTGGCCTGCAGATTGAAGGGTCCCGTTTGATTCTGGTCAGGGCACATGCCCGGGTTGCAGGCTCAATCCCCAGTGGGGGGGCGTGCAGGAGGCAGCCAATCAATGATTCTCATCATTGATATTTCTCTCCTTTTAAATCAATAAAAATATATTTTTTAAAATGTTCTAAAATCAATTGTGGTAATGATTACACGACTGTGAATGTACTAAAAACCCTGGAATTGTACACTTTAATGTGTGAGTTGTATGGTACGTGAATTATATTTCAATGAACCTGTTACAAAAACACACATACACACAAAACAAACAAACCCAGGCTCCCCCCGACTCTCAGACCTTGGGCAAGTCTTTGTGAGCCTCAGTTTCCTCAGCTGTAAAATGGGGAAACCACTTCTTCGTCAAGGTCAGGAAGGGCTTCCAGTCATATAGACCCAGGGCCCAATCCTGGCTCAGTTGCTGACCCACTATGTGCCCTGAGACAACGGACTTCCTTTCCTGGAGGCTTAATTTACTCATCAGTGGGATGGGGATAAAAACCCACCGCCTTGAAAGGAAGAAGGATCCAGAAGAAAGACCTTGGGCTTTTGAATGAATCCAGCTCTGCCATTTACTAGCTGGAGGACTGGTGGGGATTCACATCCCTTCCTGAGCCTCAGTTTCCTAATCTGTGAAATGGAGAGAATCTCATCAGCTAGGCAGTGTGGAGAGGAGGGGGGAAGGGGCTGGACCTGCAGACCTCATCACCCTCCAACCTCTGGCACGCTGGTGGCAGGGACCTCTATGGACCAGGGGTGAAATATCTGGCAGATCGGTTCCATCAGTATGTACCAAGCACATGTGCCCGTGCCAGGCTCTGGGATCTTGATGGGCTTCCGGGCGGGACTGGGGGCACTCAGTTTAGAGAGGGCTGTCAGTCAATGTCAAGTTCAATACCAAAGGGTTCTCCTTCCTTCCCCCAGGCCTCCAGCTCTGCACCTGCTGCCCGTGTCCACCTGGATGGACAGCCCTGCACCTGAGCTTCATTTCACCCACTCCAGAGGCAGGGCGGAGGCTCAGGTGGGTGCCCTGGGCCTGGCTGCGTCCCGCACCCAGGCTGTATCCCAACTCGCTTTCACCCATCATTACTCTGGCTGTGAAGAGATGGTTTGCCAAAAACGGGAAACTGAGGCTAGTCCCTGAAGAGGCAGTTTAAGGTCAGGATCCAGGTTCTGACCTAGACATGTCGTCCTCCCCTGCCTGGAAGTCCCCACTATGGACTGAGTGCCACAGATGACAGGGCCTCCCACCGCCCCAGCACCCGCCCCAGCCGGGGCCTCCTCACGCCCACGCACCTGTCTCTACCCGCAACCCTGGGGACTTTGCTTTTCTCAGGCAACAGCCACGGGTCCGTCCCTTGGCTCAGGTCCCTCCCACCCGGGCCCTTGGGTGCCGGAGCAGGAACCTCGGGGTACGGGCCCTTATCATAGGCAGGTCTGAGCACCTGCCTGTGCTGGGCCGCAGGATGAGCTCCTTGGGTGTCCCCGCCCACCCTCTGGGCTCCACTGGGCCCCACCGCTCACCTTCTGTTCAGGAAGCTGGGAGGTCAGGGTCCCTGCTCTGGGCCACAGGCTGAGACCCGGCCAGACCCAGGTAGTGCGAGGGTGGGTGGCAGTTTGGGTTCTGAGCCTTCCCAACCCAGGACTCTGCCTCCCAAGTAAATCGAGGCCCACACTCAGCCCAAGGCCAACACGACCGAGTCCGTTTCCCAGGCAGACGGGGCAGGGGCTTCCCCTCCTGCCTGCACCCATGGCCCAGCTCCCATGGGTGGGTGCTCCTCGGACTCAGGGCGACCCCCTGCCCCGCAGAGCAGGCCGGAGGAAAAGGCTCCAGAGCCTCAAGTCCTCCCCGCCCCCCTCCTGACCTGCCCCAGGAGAGCAGCTTAACGTTTCCATATAAAGGAGACAAGGGGGCTTAAGGTGCCTTAACTTCGGTCAAAGTCACTGCCTAATCTGAGGCCAAGAGGCTCCGCCCAGGCCCAGCCTCCCTGCCTTCCTCCCCAAAGAAACACTGGCACACTCTTCTCTGAGAGCCCGGTATTTCCCCCACCCTCACTCCCCGCGGGGTCTGGGGGGCAGAGACTGACAGGAGGGAGTGTGGGGGCAGAGCCTGGGCAATGACAAGGGTACAGGATCGGAGATGAGCAGGAAGAGAGGGAGCCTGAGAAAGAGAGAGAACCGAGATGGGGCGGGGAGGGGTGGAGAGACCCAGAGGGACGGGCATAGGGACAGAGAGTGTGACAGGGACCCAGAGACTCAGAGGGAAGCAGACAGACAGTGGGGCGGTGGGTGGGGGACAGAGGCCCAGGGAGAGAGAACAGCAGCACAGGCAGATGAGGAGCAATTGGGGAAGTCATGGAGATCGCGTCTTAGGAAAGGGCAAGAGGGGAGATGGAAGGCAGAGACCAACGGGAGACACAGAGACGGGGCAAGAAAGAGGCTCCATTGAGATGGAGGATGTGGGGGGCGGGGGGGCGGTCAGTGAGAAAAAGCACAAAATGCCGACGGGGTCAGTCAGAGGCACCAAACTTGAAGGGAGCGATTGTTCTGGGGCTGGACCGTCACCGAGGGTAAGACTGGACCTCTCCGAGGGGGAACAGCAAGGCTGGGGTGGGGATGCTGGAGCAGATGCCCCAGCAAGCAGGGGGTGGGAGGAGGTGGGGTGCCCTCAGCCCGGGACCTCTGCATGGAGCACGTACCTGGTGGGGCGGCCCACCCCCATGCCCTCCACGGGGGGCTCCTCGGTGGGTGCTGATGGCTGCGGTCTGTCCTCAGCCCCAGGGGCCTTGTGCTGGACACCCAACCTCTGTGTCCACAGGCGGATCAGAGGCCTGGCTGAGGGGGGGACGGGGGTGGGGCCAGCTCAGAGCCGCAGAGGGGGAGCCGGGATGACAGCCAGGCAGGCGGCTGGGCTGCAGCCCAGGAAGCTGGAGAGGTGGCAGCGACACAGGAGGGGGAGGGACAGAGCCTGGGGGCCAGGAGACACGGGAAGATGGGGACATGGATGAGGGAACAAACGGGGTGAGATTAGGATAAAGGAGAGTGACTGAAGGAGAAATGGGGGGGGCCTGGTTCTCTGAGATAAAGCCTTAAAAAGTTGGGGGTCACAGGTGAGATGCCCTCCGGAGACCCGGATGGAATCCAATGTAGGGAAGGCAGCTGGGGTTGCACCCAACGGGGTGAGGGCTGGAGCAGCTGCCAGCTTCCTGCTCCTCCCCGTTTCCTCTCAGGGAAGCGGCCAGGAGGACGAGTCTCATACACCAGGCCTAGTCCTTCCTTTATTGGCTCTTAGGAGACCCCCCCCCCCGACTTTCCTCCCTCCACGGTGCCTGCCTTCAGCACAGAGGAGGGGAGAAAGCCCCCGCAGCCCCCCCGGGGAGTCCTGGCAAAACCTAATCCTCCAGGGGGGACCCACCCCTCAAGCTCGGTCCAGTCATTGCAAAGCACTGAGTTCCCTGAGGTCAAAGGGTCAAGCCAAGGGCCTCAGCTGACAAATATCCCTAGTAATTGGGGCCACACAGGCCAGGAGACGAATGGGCCGACAGCGTCCCCTGAAGTCCCCTGAAGGGGGGGGTGAGTCACCGGGCTGCACCACGTCTCTGGGTGGGTGGGGCCGCTGGAGCCAAACCCAGGGGTTTGAGAGCCGTGGTCGCCAACCGCTGGTGCTCCCGGTGGTGCTCCACAAGGTCCGGAAGGCTGGCGACCGCTGTCTCAGAGCCCATGGATCAAACCAAGTCCTGCGGCTGGAGGGTCCTCAGACCAAACCACGGCCCTTTAAAGAACAGCAAGTCAAGCAGAATCCGTCCTGGTGCCAACGGGCCGAGCGAAGTCCTTGTTTGGAGGGGGGCCGTCCGCAGATCTGAGCGAGTCCCTTCCAGGAAGCGTGCTCCCGGTGGTGCTCCACAAGGTCCGGAAGGCTGGCGACCGCTGTCTCAGAGCCCATGGATCAAACCAAGTCCTGCGGCTGGAGGGTCCTCAGACCAAACCACGGCCCTTTAAAGAACAGCAAGTCAAGCAGAATCCGTCCTGGTGCCAACAGGCTGAGCGAAGTCCTTGTTTGGAGGAGGGCCGGTCCGCAGATCTGAGCGAGTCCCTTCCAGGAAGTCAACCTCACCGTCGGCGCCCAGGCCGCTCAGACGCTGATGGTGCGGAAGACGGTGAAGCCGGACAGGGCGGTGCTGACCAGGACCCCGGGGCACTGCGGGTGCCAGTGCAGCTCCTTCAGGTCGGTCTCACCCTGGTGCACAAACAGCAGCTGCTGGGGGAGGTCCGCCAGCCCGGGGTCGGTCTCCGCCTCGCCCGCCTCGGGGTCCCGCTCCACGGCCAGGTCCCACTGTGTGATCTGGTTGTCTGCACCCGAGGCTGCGAAGACCCCGCTGTCCTGGGGGTGCCACTCGACGGAGGTCACGGGGGCCACGTGCTGCTTGAAAGTGGCCACCGGGGAGCCAGACTGTGGGGAAACAGGAGGCAGGGGCTTTGAGCACCTCAGCCGAGTCCTGGGGTACCCCAGGCAGAGCCCCAACCCTCTCCAGCCTCGGAGTTCAACCAGGTCTCCACCCTTGAGCCCCCATGAGCCCAGATTCTCGGAAAGGGACAGAGGGGGAGGTACAGCTGGTAACAATGGCCTATGTCCCAGGGGCTGCTGGGAACCCTGCTTTCACCTGCCCAGGAGCCCCTCCCAGGAAGGGGGAGTCCTCCCCACTGGTCCTATGGCCTTAAAGGGGCGGAAGCAGGGCTCCCAGGCTCCAGGAGCAGCAGACGCGAAGGACCAAGAAGCTGCTTTCCTGCCCAAAGGGGCTGACTTGGAGAAGGGTCTCCGAAGCCCCAATCATCTCGGCCCTGTGACCTGGCCATGCACCTGCCCTGGGGCTGGCATCCTTTTCTAGAAACTGCCCAGGGGTGATGCTAGAGAACCCATTACACCGGCAGGGAAAACAGATTAGGACACGGAGGCCCGGGGAGGCGCAGAGCCCTGTGAGGTGAGGCCTTTGCTCCGGGGGATCCCAGACACAGCAATGCTTCCTGCCCAGAAGCCCTCTCAGCGCGACAGTCGGCGCTGTAATCGGCGCTACAGCCAGCACGGAGCTGGGCCGTATGTCCCATCGGCTCCGGCCTCTCTATGCCTGTCTCCTCTCCGGCAGCGAGGGAGCTGGGCTCCGGAGGTCTGCCTCTCCTGTCTCTTGTCAGCTCTCCGGCGGGTGAACGGCGCTTCCACGTCAGCCCCAATCCGTCCCCCTGCTGAGCCCGGGCCCTCATCTGTCGCCCGAAGGGGCTGGCCCAGGGAAAGGCGCTCCCCGCTCTGGCGTCGAGACCACGTCAGAGGGCGGACCCACAAGTCCCAGCGGCCGTGGGAGCAGGCGCTCCTCCTGGCGCCCAGGGGGGGCGTACCTTGAACT
>NW_006295287.1:422975-426146 GCF_000327345.1 Myotis davidii | reverse complement strand
GGCGCCAGCTCCCCCCCCCTGTGGGCCCCGTCGTCCCCGCCGCTGAGCAGGAAGGGCTCCCGGCGGCTCCAGTTGATGACGTTGACGTCCCCATCGTGGGCGGCGGCAGTGGTGAGCATGCAGGCCTTGCTGGGGGCGGCCCGGATGTCCCAGATGCGAATGGAGGCGTCAGCTGAGCAGGAGCCGAATACCTGGAAGAGGAGTCTGAGCGACCGAGGCTCCCTGCACCCCGCCCGAGACCAGATACTAGTTGTGGGCCCCTCACTAGGACCTGCCCCAGCCCCTCCTCCTTTAAGACCCAGGAATCCAGCCCCGTCGGTATGGCTCAGTTGGTTGACTGTTGACCCAGAAACCAAGAGGTCACTGGTTCGATTCCCAGGCAGGGCACAGGCCAGGGTTGCGGGCTGGGTCCCCAGCAGGGGGTGTGTAGGAGGCAGCTGATCAATGATTCTCTCTCATCTGATGTTCCTATCTCTCTCCCCCTCTCCCTTCCTCTCTGATATCAATGAAAATATATATTAAAAAAACCCCAAGACCCAGGAATCCAGCCCCAGCCCTGCCTCACCGTGTCCTCGGTCGGGGACCACTGCAAGTCCTCCACAGAGCGTGTGTGGCCCACGAATGGCCGCTGATCTACATGCCAGGAGCCGCCATCCGTGGGCGTCCAGAGGTGGATGTTCTTCTGACAGTCACCGGTCAGCAGGCGCCCTGGGGGGACGGGAAACGACCTGATCCCAGCTGGCCCAGCGCCCACCCCTGCTGCCGACCCTGCTCCCTCTGGCACCCCAGGACCAAGTGCATACCCCAGGGACTCACCAGGCACACGGGGGGACCAGTCCAGGGCAAAGCCCTCGCCCATATGGCCAGCGAAGGCGAAGATGGGCTTCACGCGAGCCTGCTCGTCCCGGAGGAAGGCGGCCAGGGCCTGGGGGTCATCGACCACCTGAAGAAGCCGCCGCAGCGCGAACACCTCCACCTGGCCCTTCTCTGACCACACCCCAGCCACCGGCTCCTCGCCCAGCCAAGACACCTGCGGGGGGAGGAGGACGGGGAGGTGAGCTGGGAGGGGCAGGAGGCTCAGGTTGGTGACCACAGCTTCCAGCATCCCTGAGAACTAGGACTGCCGACCCTCCCCAACCCCCGGGCTGGGACAACAACCCCCAGAATCCTTTGCAGGAAAGGACCACAGTCTGCAAGACGATCTTGGTACCTGGGACCACTCCCCACCCTGCAGTAGAGGTGGTGGTGGGAGAACAAAGCTCCTTTAAGACTCCTGGGAATGAAGGCTGTAGCCCCCACCAGCCCTCGTCAGGCCCCTGGTCTCTGCTCCCCTCTCAATGTCGGAGTCACAGGCCTCGGGCCTCAGTCCGTTTGCTCACAAGGAGGTCCCGTCCAGCCTCCGGGTTTCCAGCAGCACCTAGCCCCGACCTCCTCCTTGAACTCCGGACTCACCTCACACTGACCATTCAAACTTCACGCGATCAAAGCCAAGCTCCTAATCGCCGACTGCAAACTGCTCCTCCCCAAACGGCAGGACCTATTTCCGACTTGTCTCTTCCTCAACCCGACACCTGTGCTGATTCCAGTAAAAATGCACCGCTTCACCCAGGCAGGTATGGCTCAGTGGATAGAGCATCGGCCGGCGGACCGAAGGGTCCCGGGTTTGATTCCGGTCAAGGGCACCTACCTTGGTTGCAGGCTCCTCCCCGGCCTGGGCCCTGGTCAGGGCACGTGCAGGAGGCAACCAATGGATGTGTTTCTCTCACATCGATGTTTCTCTCTGTCTTTCCCTCTCTCTTCCACTCTCCCTAAAAAAAAAAAAACCAATGGAAAACTATCCCCAGGTGAGAACTGGGGAAGAAAAAAAAAAGCATCACTTTTGTCCCTCCCACCACCCCTGTTGTCTCGCCCGTTGCTACTGATGCCACCCTTCTCCCGAACTACAGCCCCTACAGGACTGCCCGCTGCCCTTGCCTTCCTGCAACCTCTTCTCCACAGAGCAGGTGAGGAATTAAAACACAAGTCAGACCCCACCTTTCCTGTGCTCCAACGTCTCCCCAAGTCCTTACAATGGGCTACAAGGCCCTAAACAATCTGTCTCGCCTGGGCCCACCCCCGGAATCTTGTCGCCGCATCCCTTGCTCATTCTGCTCCAAACACACTGGTCTCCCCAGCATCTCTCAACAACTCCTCCAACATGCCCAGTCCCCCCCAGGCCTGTGCACTTGTTTTCCTTGCCTGCAAACCTTTTCCCACACACCCTTGGCTCACTCCCTCACTTCCTGTGGGTCTCTGTATGAATGGCTCCTTGTCAGTGAATACTTCCCAGGCCACACTATTTAAAATAGCAACCCACGCAGGAACACCCTACACCCTGACCTGACTTTATTTTTTTCCTCTACAACACTTAGCACCTTGACACAGTACACATCTCCTTGTTTTGCTCTTGTCCCCTTCTCCAGCAGCATATAAGCTCCAAGCAGCCAGAGACCTTCTGCTCCCTGTTAAATCCCTAGAGCCCCAAACAGCACCTAAAACACGTTAACACTTCAGTGGAAACGCACAGCAAGAACCACCGGCCAAGCACTGCTCCAAGTGCTGTTTACATGTCACCTCCTTTAACTCACACATCAACCTGATCAGAAGATGCTATAACCCTAAACCACAAGAGGAACCTCAGGACAGTTCCTGAAAAATAACGGAAAACCCATAGACACTCACATTACAGCCAGGTGCTGTTTTTAAGCACCTGAAATAACTGTATTTCAGTTACAGAAAGAATTGTACATTATTCTATGTGATCCTTACAATAGGCAAGTTTTGCAACTCTCACCATTTCACAGAACATAAAAATAAACAAAAAATATAACCTGATGAACAAAAAGATAGATACAGAGGCAGAGAAGCATGGAACAGGCTGTCAAACTACAGCGGGAAGGCTGAGGAGTGTTGGGGGGCGGGGGCTAGGAGATCAACCGAAGGACTTGTATGCATGCATATAAGCATAACCAATGGACACAAGACACTGGGGGGTGGGGGAGGCCGGGGGAATGTCAAGGAGGGGCGGGAAAGGAGACATGTGTAATACTCTTTGTAATACTTTAAGAAATAAATAAAAAAAATACATTAAAAAAAGAAAGAAACAAGGAGGGCCAGGAAAGGGACAAGGGC
>NW_006295287.1:418524-421507 GCF_000327345.1 Myotis davidii | reverse complement strand
GCCTCCTTCCTCCTCTTCTGTTTCTTGAGTCATCAGCAAGTAAACAGCTCTGTAAACATGTGTGGGTCTGTGCCCGTGTGCGTGGACCCACTGCTTTATTCCATTCTTAACTGATTTTGTTCCAGTTGCATCCAAGTGGCCTGACCTATTCAAAACGGAGATTCCCGTAGCATCTGGACGTTCATCAAGGCCCGTTTCAGCTGCTCATAGGTTACAAACATCACCACGTTCCAGATTCCCAGTCGCAAAAAGGAGGGTGTAAATCTGATGAGAAAAACAACCAAAACATAAAGCAGGGAGGCTAGGGGACTGACTAGGGCAGGGGGGAAAAATGGACACATATGTAATACCCTTTGTAATACTTTAAACAATAATAATAATAAAAAAAAACACCCCACAGCACCCAGCGACAATTCAGAATAGCTAAGACATATGTAAACTAACATATAAAACAATGTGCCCGATGCTGTCCCAAAAGCTGGCGGGCGTGAGGAGGTGCAGGTACAGACGTGAGAGTAGGGGCGTGCCCCAGAGACGCAGAGCAGACTGGGTAGACTGCACTTACCCGGACTCGGTTGATGCCACCATAGTGGGGCACCATGGCCAGCTCCAGCTGAGGCTTCCGATCTTCTTCATCCTCTTCATCTTCCTCCTCCTCTTCATCGCTGCCCTCTGAGGGTGGGGGCTTGGTCCCGTGCAGATTGTGCATCCGAAGCATCATCAATCTGGGGGAAAGTGGGATGTGACTGAGGCGCGGGGACACCCCAACTGCTGGGTCTGAGGGAGGCCGAAGCCGGAAGTCCTGCCTCCTGGGTCCCTGGGGAAGGCGAGCCGGAGGCTGCGTCCTGGACTTTGGGGCAGGAAGAGGCTGGGACTTGGACTCCTGGGAGAGCCTCAGGTCCCACTCACCTGTTGCTCTGGGCGCTCTCCGCCTGGGTCCCGGCACACAGGTAAAGTGTCAGAGGGAGCTCGGAGCGATTGTCCCCCAGGTGGTCCCGGACGATGTCAAAACTGAGGCAGGGGGCGCCTGGGGAGGGAAGGAGCGGTTGGAAAGCCAGGATGGGGCGGCGGGATCTCGGCGCCCTGCAGTGTGACGCCATCCCTCTCAGGACCCCAGTCTTCCCTTTCAGAGCGCCTCTTACTAGTAAGTTAAAGGCTCAGGACCTGGCCCCCCCAAGACCCAGGATTCCAGCTCCCTCCTTCCCCGGGGGCCAGGGGTCTGGGTGCCCACCCACCGGTCTGCGCTCGGTGGTACAGCACGTAGGCCTCCTCGTCCATGACCAGCTCTTCTCCTTCGCGCAGCGGCGGCCCCCGGCCGGGCAGATAGACCTGGGCCGGGCCCTCGGACCCAGCGTCGCGGGACTCGGCCTCCATGGGCTCCTCGGTTTCACACGTGCGCCGCCGACCCTTGCGCGCCGCCATCCTCGAAACCTCTAGTTGTCGGCGCGAGGGGAGAGCGTCACTTCCGGGTGGCGCTTCTCCCCGCCCCCACCCCTTCGGAGATCCGCCAGGCGGCGCCGTTACCTTGGAAACTCTCCAGTTCACCAATTAGAGAGGGCGGTGGGGAGAGGGAGAAGGAGAACAAGGTAACGGCGTCCTTGTTTAGCCCTGGAGGTGGCGGGTGGATACCGGAGACCACCAGCTCCGCATAACTTTGAGGATGAAAGATCTTTATAGATGAAATCAAGAACAAGCAAGGCCTCCTGGGAGTTGTAGTTCTCTGGGAGGCTTGGCTCCCCATCCACTAGCGGTTCTCAACCTGTGGGTCCCGACCCCACTCGGGGGGTCGAACGACCCTTTCACAGGGCTCGCCTAAGGCCATCGGAAAACACATATATAATTACATATTGTTTTTGTGATTAATCACTATGCTTTCATTATGTTACGAGACTCAGAGTTCAGAGCCCCCATTCCATTTTTCCACCTTTGATTCCCAGAGCTTTCTTTTCGCTCAGATGATTATTCATGTATGCAAATAAGAGCTCTTACTGACAAGGAGTGTGGGTTTCTGTTCTCTGAAGACCCATAACGCCGGTTTCTTCTCCCCTCCTTGTGATGAGGGCTTTAATTTATTTCAAAATGCTTAATGTAAGCAGGATGATATTACGCGTGAGTTAGTCGGTTGAATCTACCCTCTCGGGGCAGTCAAGTGCCTAACCAAGGACTTCACATTGCAGCTATGGTCGGCGAGCACTTAATCAGAAAGTCCACCCTCTGGAGGCAGCTGTTAGGAGTGCTTCTCCTTATCGCCCATCAGCAGCAGAGGTTTGGCTAATTGGCATAATGAAATGTTAGGAATAGATTCTCCTTGGTGAGATTAACGCTATTCAAGATACGTGGATTGGCTGAAATGTATTAGACACGCTCCTCACTTGCATGGACAGGATATTAAGAATCTTGCACGCCTCGTTGACCGTAGCCATAGGAATGGGACCCTCGACTTGATCCCGAAATGGTCTGGTCCTGGATCTTTCCTGAGTTCTCTGTCCCCCATCTCTCCAGGTCTCTGTCCACCCCGCCCTTCCCTTCTCAGGGTCTTGTTTCATCTCCTCTTTCTGGGTCCCTCCAGGGTCTCTGCTCTCGCTCTAATTCTCTTTCTGCCCCTTCTTTCCGTGGGACTTCTCTCAGTTTGTTTCCTTCACAGGTTTGAGGGTGCTGGTGCTGGGGGATGGGGGAGGGGGCTACAAGACAGACACGGAGCTCACACTTGGACTGAGGAGGCATAAAAACATGGTTTATTCCAAACACTGCAAGGTGGACCAGGAGAGGGGGAAGGAAGGTGGGTGGAGAGTGTGGACTCCCAGACCCTCCCCTCCACAACCCAGCTCCAGGCCCGGCTGGAGATCTGGGAAGAGGAGGCTTTGGGGGGGTCTGCCGGGTCATCACTGAAGGGTCACAGATAAGGGTGAGATTTGGAGAGGGTGTGTTTGGTGGCACCTGGGGTAGGTAGTGAGGTGCGACTGGATGGGAGGTTTTGGCCCCT
>NW_006295287.1:418159-418386 GCF_000327345.1 Myotis davidii | reverse complement strand
AAGGAGGAGGGGGGGGCGGTGTCCCGGTTTGACGTCAAGGGGCACAGTCTGGTCGGGGCACAGTCTGGGGTTCGGGTCACAGTTTCGGGTCAGAGGTCACAGTCTGGGGTCGGATGACCATTGGTAGGGGTCGGAAGTCACAGTCTGGGGTCAGGGGTTTCTGTATGGCGGGGCCAAGGTCTAGGAGGGTCACAGTTTGGCGAATGCGTCTCACAGTTTTGAGTCCC
>NW_006295287.1:415929-416244 GCF_000327345.1 Myotis davidii | reverse complement strand
AGGCCAGCAGGAAGTCCATGCGGTGCGTGGGCCCCAGGCAGTGCCGCAGCCGCCAGTACACCAGGTGCTCCCAGGCGAAGACCAGCAGGGACAGGCCCATGGCCACCAGCAGCATGTAGAAGACGCCCGCCATGTTGTCGATGTCCAGCTTGCTGCTCATCACCTCGATCTTGTCGTTGTGGCAGATCCCGGAGAGCCACAGCCGCTCAAGCATCTCGATCTCATCTGGGGTGGGGGTGGAGGAAGCGTGCAGTCAGAGGTCAGAGGTCTCCTTTGTAGCGATCCCTCGAGGACCCACCTCTGATAGAGGAGTCT
>NW_006295287.1:415204-415827 GCF_000327345.1 Myotis davidii | reverse complement strand
TCCCCCAGGAACTGCAGGAGCGCCAGGTCGATGGGCCGCTTCCAGCGGGAGCCCTTGTGCAGGGCGATGCCGTAGCCCGTGGTGGCGAAGACCTTGCCGGAGCCGATGGTGACCAGCTTGCAGCCCTCATCCTTGCGGGCCATGTAGTTGAGCACAGCCGCGTCATAGATGAAGGCGTCCAGCTTCCTGGGGGCAGGGGGGCATAAAGGGCAGGGTCAGTCGCACCCCAATGCCCTCATGGCCCAGCCCCGAACCCCGCGACCCTTCACCTCCAACGGCTCCCGTCACTGAAAGCGCTCCTTGGGCAAGCGGGCGCCTCTCTGTGCCTCAGTGTCAATATCTGTAAAATGGGGACAACAGCCACACTTCCCGGGGGTTGCTGCGAAGGTTAGATGGTGCTTGGTTGGTGCAGAGGGAGGGCTGGAGAGATGTTAGCTGTGACCGTGACGAAGTAATTACTGGTTGAATCCTCACCAGAGTCCTCCAGAGGAGGCCTCCCTTTTGAAGGGGGGCTGAGGCTCAAACAGGGAACCATAGAAATAATAATACAGCCGAACCGGTTTGGCTCAGTGGATAGAGCGTCGGCCTGCGGACTCAAGGGTCCCGGGTTCGATTCCGGTCAA
>NW_006295287.1:413817-414893 GCF_000327345.1 Myotis davidii | reverse complement strand
ATTTTTTACAGAGAGGAAGGGAGAGGGATAGAGAGTTAGAAACATCAATGAGAGAGAAACATCGACCAGCCGCCTCCTGCACACTCCCCACTGGGGATGTTTCCTCAACCAAGGTGCATGCCCTTGACCGGAATCGAACCCGGGGTCCTTCAGTCCACAGGCCGACGCTCTATCCACTGAGCCAAACCGGTTAGGGCTTATTTACTTATTTTAAATACATATGTTTTTATTGATGTCAGAGAGGAAGGGGAAAGGAGAGAGAGAGAAACATCCATGATGAGAGAGAGTCATGGGTCGGCTGCCTCCTGCACGCCCCACACTGGGGATGGAGCCCACAACCTGAGCATGTGCCCCGACCAGGAATCGAACCCCAACCTCCCGGTTCCTAGGTTGACGCTCAACTCCCCGAGCCACGCCCGCCAGGCAAGGTAGAAGTTAGTATCTCCATTGTTCAGACCCAGAAATGCAGGCCCAGACGCACCCTCATTTGCTTGCGTTCCCCCACGAGGCCCCCACGTCTGAAACTTGCTGGGAAGAGGGTCGGGGATGTGGCATCAGCTCTCACAGAGGGGTGCATGGGGGGCCTTGCCTCTTCCTTCACAGCCGCTGCCATTGTGCACTTATTTCCGTGGTTACTGCATTCACCTCAGCCTCTCCCAGGGCTTGAGCCCCTGAGGGGAGGGCCCGCGGGCACCACGTTCCAGGCTGTGACGTGACCTAGCACTGTTCCGTACCTACCAGGTGGTTGTAAATCTTTGCAGAATAAAGGAATGAGTAAGCGAATCCACACCTAGAACACTGTGTAACTATTCTATGAAACAAGATAAATGCCCGTGATCTGACATCTGAAGATGTCCAGGGAGTATTACTGTGAAAAAAACAAAACAAAACAGACCAATCCCAGAAGCCCATATAGTGTATAACTCTGTATGTACTTTAAAATATATATGTATTTTATTGGTTTTTACAGAGAGGAAAGGAGAAGGATAGAGAGTTAGAAACACCTATCAGCTGCCTCCTGCACAACCCCAACTGGGGATCGAGCCTGCAACCAAGGTACATGCCCTTGACTGGAA
>NW_006295287.1:413218-413569 GCF_000327345.1 Myotis davidii | reverse complement strand
CCTTGCCGGGAATTGAACCTGGGACCCTCCAGTCCGCAGGCCGATGCTCTCTCCACTGAGCCAAACCGGCCAGGGCTCTGTACTTTTTAAAATGACATAGGTATGGGTGAAATGTTGGTCATCTTCACTGCAGACCCCTGGCTAGCTCCCAGAAGGGGGCGCTTGTCCTGTCTACACCAGCATTGTGGGAAAGAACATTCTGTGATGATGGAAATATCCCGTCGGCCCGTCTGGCGGGGCAGCCACCAGCCATCCGTGGCTCTCGGCCTCTCAAAATGTGCCAGTGCCACGAAAGGATGGAACTTTCCACTTAATTTGAATTAATTTAAATGGAAATAGTATTTGGATAGT
>NW_006295287.1:409597-413041 GCF_000327345.1 Myotis davidii | reverse complement strand
CATTTATTTTGATTTTTAGAATCAAGTGTTGATAGATATGTATTTATTGCTATTCTATTGTTCATATAGTTTTAATCTTTTTTCCTCTTCTTTCTTCTGTCATCTTCTTCTTTAAAAAAATCTCTTCAACATTTCATGTAATCACTGACTTGGTGGTGATTAAATCCTTCTTCATGTTTTTTATTCAGTAATAAAAAGATACTTGTGCAAAGGATGCATTTTTAAAAAATATATATTTTTATTGATTTCAGAGATGAAGGGAAAAATATATTAAAAAAGAAACATCAATGATGAGAGAGAATCATTGATTGGCTGCCTCCTGCACGTCCCCCACTGGGGATCAAGCCCACAACCTGGGCATATGCCCTTGACCGGAATCGAACCCGGGACCTTTCAGTCCGCAGGCTGACGCTCTATCCACTGAGCCAAACCGGCCAGGGCAGTGGCAGAGAAATTAACGAAAAGGAGAGAATTAGTCCACGCACCCCAAATAGGGAGGCTCACGGGGAGCATTCCCCGCGGCCAGTGGATCAGCCTTGGGGGCGGGGCACGGAGGGCTCTGGAGAACGAGTGGAAGCTGTTGAGAAGTGTTTGAATGAACTTTATATAGATCCGCACGGGCAGGGAGATCCCAGCTGACATCTGGGAATATATGTAGATAGGCAAGAAAAATGCCAGCGCCGCCCGCGGGCACTGCTGCCTCGTAGGCAGACCGTAATTTCTCTAACTTTCTCTTGGTTTCGCTAAATGCCCTTGAGGGCGAAAGGTGAACCGCATCCCCGTTGAAGTGGGAAACCTGGGAGTTTCCAGAATCTGCTGAAGAGGCCGGATGGAGGCTCTGGGGATGAGGATAAGATGGAAGGAGAGTCTTGGGGTTCTTGGGGGACAAGGGAGGGGTATGGTGGGGAGAGACTGAGAAGCATTTTAGAGAGAGCCCCCAAACCAAGGCCTCCAGAGGTGGGAAGGTTTGAGCCGCTTACAGGAGGAGGGGACCTAAGAGCCTTCACTTTTAATCATTTGCTCTGTTCTTCTGGAATACTAGAGGCCCGGTGCACAAAATTTGCACATGGTGGGAGGGGATCCCCCTCAGCCCAGCCTGCACCCTCTCCAATCTGGGACCCCTCGGGGGATGTCCCGGGGATCGGGCCTAAACCGGCAGTCGGACATCCCTCTCACAATCCAGGACCACTGCCTCCTAACTGCTTACCTGCCTGCCTGTCAGCCTGATCACCCCTAACCGCCTCTGCCTGCTGGCCTGAACACCCCTAACTGCCCCCCCTGCCAGCCTGTTCACCCCCAACTGCCTCCGCCTGCCGCCCTGGTCACCATCAACTGCTTCCCCCTCCCCCTGCCAGCCTGATTGCCCCATGCAGCCTGCTGTTCGGTTGTTACTGTGACGGAGTCCCAGATAATTTGCATATTCCTCTATTATTAGCATAGATAATGCTGCCCTCCCTCCCCCTCACTTCCTCCCCCCTCCCATTGCCCTTAAACCTCTAGTAAAACTCAGCCGTGTCCTACAGCCTTTGTTTAGACGCAGGTTTGGGAAAAAATAAAATACCCCGTGTCTGTCCGTACGTCCCTGTTTAGTCTGCCCTGTCCGAAGGGATCTAGCATCTGAGTCAGCTCCCGCCCCTCCTCGGCTCACAACCCTCCCCTGACTGCCCACTTCACTCAGAGTCATTAGAGTTTCCTTGAGCTACAAACAAAGCCAGGAGCCACCAAACTCCCCAGCATCCCTCCTGACTCCTCGGGCCTCGTCTCCCACACACACCTCCCGCACTGCGTCTGCTCCAGCTACGCTGGCTTTGCACAGCTCCCGACGGCAGCAGCGTGCTCCGGCCTCAGGACCTTTGCACTTGCTGCAGCCCCTGCTGGAGCGTTCTTCTCCCAGATACCCGCCTGGCTCGCTCCCTCCCTTCCTTCAAGTGATGGCTCAAGAGACACCTTCCCAAGCACCCTGCTTAATACTCAACCGGTGGCTTCCTCCCAGGGTCCCCCACACGCCTTCATTCCCCCCTCTCCCCATTTTTGTCCATAGCACTTATCCCCTTGTAATTATAAAATGGTCTTGGTGATTGTTTTGTTGTTAATCCTCCCCCAAGGATATTTTTCCCATTGATTTTTCCCCCCTCTATTGCTTTTTAGACAGAGTGGAGGGAGGGGGAGAGAGAGAGAGAGAGAGAGAGAGAGAGAGAGAGAGACATCAATTGGTTGCCTCCTGCACATGCCTCAACCAGGGTCGGGGAAGTGAACCTGCAACTGGGGTACATGCCCTTGACCGGAATGGAACCCGGGGCCTTTCAGTCTGAGGGCCAATGCTCTATCCACTGAGCCGCACCTGCTCAGTGGTTAAGTTTCCCGCCCGCCTCACCCCGCTGGACTGTAAATTCCCTGGGGCCGGACCTCGCCTGGCTGATCCCGGCTGTGTGCGCCGGGTCTGGACCGGCACCTGGCACACACAGCAGGTGCCTCCTGGCGAGAGGCAGAAGGAAGGAATTCAGGCCGCTTGGAGGAGGGTGTTCCGTGGGGCGGGCGCCGCAGCCCAGAGGGAAGATTTCATGAACGTGGGGAAGACGCCAAGAGTCGCTCCTCCGTGGAAAAGGCAAGAGGAGAACAGCTGCGCCTTCAGGGAGGAGCGCGTGAGGACGTGCGTTTGCAGACACGGCGTCCCTGACCCCAAGGAAATAAACAAGACTGCTTCCTTAGGGATCGGGGCTCCGTGCTTCCTTTTGGACGCCCCCCCACCCCCTCAAGAGAGGGAGGAGAAGCCGTTTCTTTATTTCTTTGGAAGAAATGCATTTCAGCCGCCTGCCCGGTCGCTTGCCCTCAGGGGCAGGGCAAGCCCACAGCTGGCGTGTGAGCCGGCCAGGGCCACGCGAGCTGCCAATTCCCGGCGCTTCTCTGCACGGGTGGAATGTTCTAGTGCTGTTCTCGGTGGTGACCGCCAGCCACGTGTGGCTGTTTGAGTTCAGATTTTAACTAAAGTTAAAAATTCGCCCTGGCCAGTGTGGCTCAGTGGATAGAGCATCGGCCTGTGAACCAAAGGGTCCGGGTTCAATTCCGGTCAAGGGCACGGACCTCGGTTGCAGGCTCCGCCCTGGCCGGGCCCTGGTCAGGGCTCGTGCAGGAGGCAACCGATGGATGTATTTCTCTCACATCGATGTTTCTCTCTCTTCCACTCTCTCTCCTCCACTCTCTCTAAAAGATCAATGGAAAAATATCCTCGGGTGAGGATTAACAACAAAATAAAAATAAAAGAAGTCCATAAAATTACTATAGTTTCCCCATAAAGTGTCTCCCTTCTTTTTTGTATTTAAGTTATAGGGACAGATAGGAAATTATTTTTTTATTGTTTGTCTTATTATTGTTGTTTTTATTTAGGCAGCTTTGAGTAAAAATCTGGTGGGACAGGAAGCTGAATTAAAAATGTCCTAAAGGCAT
>NW_006295287.1:407279-409100 GCF_000327345.1 Myotis davidii | reverse complement strand
CTCCGTATGCTAATTAGACCGATGTCCTTCCAGACGACCTTCTGGACGAAGCCGGGGCTGTGAAGGAAGCCCGGGTCCCTCAGCGCCAGAGGGAAGCCGGTGCCAGGAGCCAGGAGAGGGAAGGTCTACTTTTGCACAAATTCCATGCATCAGGGCTCTAGTCTATATTACTACATATGAAAGAGATGAGGGAAGCCGGTGCCAGCAGCCGGAGGAAGGAATGTCTACTCTTGCACAGATTCCGTGCATCGGGCCTCTAGTATATATTACTACATATGAAAGAGACTGAAAGATACTAACATTGGGGATCTCCCCCCGCAAAATCGTCCAGACAGATCACCCCACAGTGAAGTGCATAGTCAACAACCCCATGTATATAATCACAGACCCATCATTTCGAGAGTTTGGGACCCACCACTCCCCAATGTGAACAGACTCCCAGGGATTACCAGCCGCCAAATAAAACCTCTGGTAAGAGAGACAGGCACAAACGGCAGGTGACTTGAAGGAAACATGATGCAGGCAGGAGCTAATGCAGCCCCCGTCCCCCAACCATGACCATGAACATCATCAGTGAAACGCGACAAGATACTGCACCTGCCAACCACTGACAGGATACGACAAAACAGGCCACTGTGAAATAATACCGTAAAATTTGCAAAGCGCCGTACAAAGTCCAGAGACCACAAAAGTGCTTAGACGTGAAAAACACACTCGCAGAAATGGAAAGCTGAGTGAAAGAGCGGAAGCTAACATTAAGAAAGTCTCGCAGGAAGTAGAGCAGGGAGCTGAAGAGAAGGATAAATAAGAGAAGGATACGACAAAACAGGCCACTGTGAAATAATACCGTAAAATTTGCAAAGCGCCGTACAAAGTCCAGAGACCACAAAAGTGCTTAGAAGTGAAAAACACGCTCGCAGAAATGGAAAGCTGAGTGAAAGAGCGGAAGCTAACATTAAGAAAGTCTCGCAGGAAGTAGAGCAGGGAGCTGAAGGGAAGGATAAATAAGAGAAGGAATAAAAGAAATGGACAGTCCAGGAAGCCCACTGCGAAATTAAGTGAGAGTTCGAGCAAGAAAGAACAGAAAACTGGGGTGGTAGGAGTGGTGGGGGTTGTGGTGGGGGGATCGTAATAGAAAAAATGAGACAATTTGCCAGAAGAAATGACATGATTGGAAGGCTCAGTCATGAGGATAACTGAAGACACACTGCCTAGGACCGGGGAGAGAAAAAGAGGTCACGGACGAGCCTTGGAAATCAGCATGACTGGATTTTTCAACAGTAACTTCGAAGTTAGAAATGAGGAGGGATGCCTATGACATGATTGGAAGGCTCAGTCATGAGGATAGCTGAAGACACACTGCCTAGGACCGGAGAGAGAAGAAGAGGTCACGGACGAGCCTTGGGAATCAGCATGACTTTGGATTTTTCAACAGTAACTTCGAAGGTAGAAATGAGGAGGGATGCCTTTAATATATCTTATTGATTTTTTTACAGAGAGGAAGGGAGAGGGATAGAGAGTGAGAAACATCCATGAGAGAGAAACATCGATCAGCTGCCTCCTGCACGCCCCCTACTGGGGATGTGCCCGCAACCAAGGTACATGCCCTTGACTGGAATCGAACCTGGGACCCTTGAGTCTGCAGGCTGACGCTCTACCCACTGAGCCAAACGGGTTAGGGCAGGAGGGATGCCTTTAAACACCAGGAGGAAAATGATCTCCAGCCCCGAATTTTATAGCCCGCCAGCCAGATGCCCCACAGGAGTACAGATGTTTTGCCCTGGCCCGGGAGGTCAGTTCCTTAGAGCGTCAAGAGTAAGA
>NW_006295287.1:398539-407207 GCF_000327345.1 Myotis davidii | reverse complement strand
CTGAAGGGTCCCAGGTTCGATTCCGGTCAAGGGCATGTACCTGGGTTGCGGGCACATCCCCAGTAGGGGGTGTGCAGGAGGCAGCTGATCGATGTTTCTCTCTCATGGATGTTTCTAACTCTCTGTCCCTCTCCCTTCCTCTCTGTAAAAATCAATAAAATATGTTTGTTTTTTAAAAAAAGAGTAAGACTTGGGAGTTGATATGATCTGAAGCCCGGGGGGAGTTGAGGGGATCAAGTCAGGATGGCCGACCTTGGGCAGACTGGAGCGGGCCAGAAGGTCAGGAGAGAAACTTCTTCGAGGAGATGGCATTAATGGGGTACCTGAGGCTCTGAGAGAGGTTCGTGTAATTAACAGAGAATGTGGGTTTGCATTAGTTAAGCACAAAGAAAACTCAGGCACTAAGTAACTGGGAGGGGGGGTGCGGCGGGGAGACAATTATTAACTCCAGGAAAAACAAAGACGTGTGTGGGAGCGGGAAGTCGTCTTGGTTTACTACTGGCGGCAGCTGTGGGAGCGGAGACGCAGTCATAACCGTAAACACTGCGTGTGCATCCAGCCAGGATCCCGGCGTGGGAGGCTGCCGCGATTTAAACCAGAGCATGAGTACGTGACTTCCGTCGTGAGACGCGGACAGAAAATGCCTAATGTTGGAAAAACCAGGAGGCAGCCAGTCCAACGTGCTATTTAGGGCGACCACTGAACTAGGAGGTTACCGGTTTGGTTCCTAGTCAGGGCCCAGGTTGCTGGCTCGATCCGCAGTAGAGGGTGTGCTGGAAGCAGCCAATTGATGATTCTTTATTATCATTGATGTTTCTATCTCTCCCTCCCTCTCTGAAATCAATAAAGATATATATATTTAAAAAAAAATAGAACTAAAAGCCCTGGCTTGTGTGCTCAGTGGTTAGAGCACCGGCCCCTGCAGAAGGGCTGCAGGTTCGATCCCTGGCGGGGTGGGGGTGAGTGCGGGAGGCAACCAATTGATGTGTCTCTCTCACCCCCCTCTCGCCCCCCCTCCCTCCATCCCTTTCATACTCTAAAAATCAATGGGGAAAAAATATCCTCGGGTGAGGATTAACAAAAACAACAAAAATAGAACTAAAAATTAGGGGAAAAATGTGAAAAGGAATAGTGGAGAGAAATAGGATGCAACAGAAGCCAGAAATCCGCAGAGGTGACAGTGCGACACACAGGGGTACGTACCCCTTGTGAATCCACGAGGCTTGGGGGTCTCTCACCGCCCAGGAGGCAATGTATTGGAGTGGCCAAGACGCTGGGGTGGGAGTCGGATGGCCCATGATCAAGTCCCAGCTCTGCCACTCAGCAGCTATGGGAATCTGGCTGTGCCTCAGTTTCCCCACCTCTAAAATGGGAATAATAACATTCACCTATGAATACAGGCTGAATTGTGTCCTTCAACATTCACTTATATATATATTTTAAATATATGTGTATTGATTTCAGAGAGAAAGGGAGAGGGAGAGAGCAATAGAAACACCAGTGATGAGAGAGAATCATGGATCGGCTGCCTCCTGCACGCCAACCCGGGCGTGTGCCCTGACCGGGAATCGAACCCGAAACGTGACTTCCTGGTTCATAGGTTGATTCTCAACCACTGAGCCATGCCGGCCGGGCGACATTCATGTACTGAAGTCCTACCCCAGTGCTGCAAAAGGTGACTCAAGTTGAAATGAGGTCATCGGGGTGGGCCCGCATCCAACAGGCTGGGAGAAGTCGGGACACAGAGACACACACAGATGGGAGACGTCATGAGGACACGGGGAGGGGACAGTCACCTACAAGCCAAGGAGAGAAGCCAGACGCAGATCGTCCCCTCACCGCCTCGGCGGGAGCCAGGAGGACTTTGCCTCCAAACGGCGGCGAGACAATGCGTTTCTGTTACAGTAGCCCGAGCAAGCACGTAATGAACTTGAGTGTTGATGGACAGTAAACGCTGTTGTAAATTTAAAAGGTTTGGAGATGATACAAGCCTTGGCAAGGACCCGGGACAAGCGGCGCCTTCCCGCACGGCTGATGAGTGGACATGGCACAACCGCTTCGGAAAATGCAGTATCTCTTGAAGCTAAGTGTCCATCGCGCTATGACTCGGCGGTTCCACCCGTGGGAACTTACCCAAGAAAAAGGAACATGTACGTCCTGGTGCAAAAATGTGTGTAGTAGATTATGCATCATGGCCCGGCGCTGGAGACATCCCCAATCCCAGCAACAGTAGAATGGGTGAATTCTGTGCTCCGTGGCATACGGCCATGGACCAACCACCTGGCCGTAGCGTGGGGCAGAACAGGCCAGACACAGAGGCTGCCGTACACCCTGCTGGACTCTGTTTGTGGGATCCATAGTCAAATCCAGGCAAAACCAGTTTACAGTGTGGCTCTGTGGTGACTGGAGGCCCAGAGGGGAGCTTTCTGGGGACTTTGAGTGAATCTAGGCGGCCCCATGGAGGTATGATGCGTGTATAGACAATCGATGAGTTTCACACTTCGGATCTGTGTGTTATATCTCAGTAAGAAAAGATAAAATATGCCCTGGCCAGTGTGGCTCAGTTGGTTGCCACACATCAGCCCATGCACGGAGAGGTCGCTGATTTGATTCCCAGTGGGGGCACATGGTCGGGGCACATGCCAGGATTATGGGCTTGATCTCTCTCCCTCTCCTTCCTCTCTCTCTCTCGCTCTCAAATCAATAAAAACATATTTTCAAAGAAAGATCTATCTATATTATAAAAAGCCAGTGGCCCTAACGCCGTAACAACCAAACGACAGGTCACCATGAAATGCATGGAGCACCTCTCGGTCCCTCCCCGACGGCCCACAGGCTCCAATTGCAGCAAAGATGGCAACCAGTGGGCAGGCGGGCATGGTGAGGCGGGCAGGCATGGTGAGGCATGCGTGGGTGGGCGGGGCCACGCAATTTCATGAGTCGGATCTGTGTGTTAAATCTCAGTAAGAAAAGATAAAATATGCCCTGGCCAGTGTGGCTCAGTTGGTTGCCACACATCAGCCCATGCACGGAGAGGTCGCCGATCAATTCCCAGTGGGGCACATGGTCAGGGCACATGCCAGGATTATGGGCTTGATCTCTCTCCCTCTCCTTCCTCTCTCTCTCTCGCTCTCAAATCAATAAAAACATATTTTCAAAGAAAGATCTATCTATATTATAAAAAGCCAGTGGCCCTAACGCCGTAACAACCAAACAACAGGTCACCATGAAATGCATGGAGCACCTCTTGGTTCCTCCCCCATGGCCCACAGGATCCAATTGCAGCAAAGATGGGCAACCGGTGGGCGGGTGGGCATGGTGAGGTGGGCGGGCATGGTGAGGCAGGCAGGCATGGTGAGGCGGGCAGGCATGGTGAGGCATGCATGGGTGGGCGGGGCCATGCGATTTCACGAGCTGGGCCTCTAGTATATACATAAAAGCCTAAGTGACCAGCTGACCGTCTGACTGGTAGCTATGATGCGCACTGACCAGCAGGGGGCAGACACTCAATACAGGAGCTGCCCAGCTGTGGTGACTTGGCAGCTGCGGTTCTTGGGTGATGCATCCAGAACAGTGGTTCTCAGGTGCCGCACCCCAGAACCAGAGAGGAGGGAGCCTGATTCCGGGGTGCGTCACCCGAGAACCGCCCTCTCGCAATCCGGGACCCCTTGGGGGATGTCGGAGAGCCTGTTTTGGCCCGATCCCCACAGGCCAGGCCGATGGACCCCACCAGTGCACGAATTTGTGCACTGGGCCTCTAGTAAAATATAAAAAGACACACGATGAAGTCTCAAGCTATTTTTACTCACTAAGGGCTGGGGTTGGGCTGACATTTGGATGAAAAAGAAATAGTACAGGGATTCCCCTGTTCTCTGAACTCGAGGACAGGATAGATTTGAATTCATTTTTATTTTTTTTTTAAGATGGGGTTGGTCTCCTTTGCTGGTCACACAGTTAACTGCTCTCCCCCAGTCAGGAACCAAGTAGATTCGGGATATGGGATTGCCCCTCCCACACACAGGTCTGAATTCTCACTCTCTGAAAGTAAGGACACAAGGCCTGGGGAAGGGAGGGCTGCCTGCAGAAGTAAAAGAGGAAGTGCCCCTGGCCTCCCAGGGAAGGCACTGTGTGCCAGGAAGTAGGCGTGGGTGGGCGGAGCCTAGGAGAGACGAGAGGGGGAGGATCTGGAAATCCCAGAGGCCTTCCTGGAGGGAGGGCAGAAGAGGACAAAACAGAAGAAGGGGGAGAGGGGAGAGATGAGTCAGCGGGAGGGCTGGGAGGAATCCGGGGGTGAGGGAGGAAGTGGGACCGTCCAGGGAGCGGGACGGGGTGTGTGGCCAGAGCTCTTTTCTGTTTTCTGTTCATTATGAAACTTTTTGCATTTGCTTTATTCTTTAATCTATTTTTACTGATTTCAGAGAGAAGGGAGAGAGAGAGAGAGAGAGAGAGAGAGAGAGAGAGAAACATTAATGATGAGAGAGAATCATTGATCGGCTGCCTCCTGCACACCCCCCACTGGGGATTGGGCCTGAAACCCAGGCATGTGCGCTGATGGGGAATCCAACCATGACCTCCTGGTTCATAGGCTGACGCTCAGCCACGGAGCCATGCCGGCGGGCGAAACTTCTTGCGTTTGGATGCTGTCTACCTGGGCGGCCCCTTACGGGAGCTTCACGCCACTGCGGCTGTTCTGAGCACCTGAACCGTGGCACGTCTGACCTGAGACGTGTGTGGGCATACAACGCAGGCCGGACTGCATGTGGGGAAAATACGTCAAAGGTCTCAGCTATTTTTTTCCTGATTACATGTCACAATGATATTTCGAATAACCGGCTTAAGTAAAATATATTATTAAAATGGATTTCATCTGTTTCTCCTCATGCCTATTCTATATTATAAATAAAATATATTTTATTGATTTTTCACAGAGAGGAAGGGAGAGAGATAGAGAGCTAGAAACATCGATGAGAGAGAAACATCGATCAGCTGCCTCCTGCACATCTCCCACTGGGGATGTGCCCGCAACCCAGCTACATGCCCTTGACCGGAATCGAACCTGGGACCTTTCAGTCCGCAGGCCGACGCTCTATCCACTGAGCCAAACCGGTTTCAGTATCATGCCTTTTCTGTGGCGACTAACAAATGCAGACCCACAAGCAGCTGAGGTTGCACGTCTGCTGGTCAGTGCTGGTGCCAAAGCCCTCCGCCAGCCCAGTCTCCGTGCAGCACGCACGCGTGCGTGGGCCTGGCGTCGGCAGGCTGTTGTGGGGACGCAGGGAGGGGTGGGTTCCATTCTGGTGAAGAGGCTCTGGAGCTGGGCAGACACACTTGGGCCAGTGAGATGGTTCAGAAAGTGAGTTAAATCTGGCAAAAAGGAGCCTGAAGCCAGGGTGACCCTGGAAACGCGAGGCATTTGCAGAATTCTTGGGGGTTGAGGGGTGGGGGTGGGGTCAATGCTTTTTAGATCCTAAGGTGAGGGAGACTTAGATGACACCTGGGGGTCAGGCTGAGCAAAGGAAGGGCTGGAGATGGGGAAGAAGGGGAAGAAGTACAAGTAAGAGAAAGGGGAGGAGGGGGGGAAGATTATGGGGGGCAGGGGGAATCCTGGCTGGTGTGGCTCAGTGGTTGAGCACCCACCCATGAACCAAGCTTTCCCTGGTTCTATTCCCTGTCAGGGCACATGCCGGGTTTTGGGATCACCAAATTGATGCTTCTCTTCCCATTGATGTTTCTTTCTTCCACTCTCCCTTCTTCTTGCTCTAAAAATCAATGAAAACATTTTCAAAAAAAAAAAAAAAAGGAAAAAGAAGATAGAGGAAGGGAAGGAAAATAGCAAAAGAAGTAAGAAGACACTGTTGGGAGTGACAGCCACGAGCCAGATGTGGCTACGGAGCCCCTGGAATGGGGTCAGTCCGAAGGAGACATGCTCTGAGTAGAACATAAACTCAAAATACAGAAAGAGAAAGAAAAAAGGGAAACATTTCCGTGAATGTTTATATTACATGCAGAAATGGTGACACATTGGAGATCCCGGGGCAAGTCAGACGCACAGTTAAAACTGATATTGCCTGTTTCTTCTGCTGTGGACCCTAGAAAAATTTTAATTAAATCTGCAGCTCCCCAGCTCTGCTCCAGGAAAAGCTGCCGGAGGCAATGCATCGAACCATCAGCAATGAATCAATACGGGGTGGCGGAGGGGAGAGATCTGTCACCTTCTGATTTTCACCAGGAAGCAAGTGTTGGGTGTCACCCAGACGGGGGGAGCCCTGGGCAGGGCGCTGAGGGGGCTACCGGGCTTCGCAGCTGAAGCAGAAGCAAGAGGCCACTGGAGGGCCCTGGCCGGTTTGGCTCAGTGGATAGAGCGTTGGCCTGCAGACTGAGGGGTCCCGGGTTCAATTCCAGTCAAGGGCACATGCCCAGGTTGTGGGCTCGATCCCCAGTAGGGGGCGTGCAGGAGGCAGCCGATCCATGATTCTCTCTCATCATGGATGTTTATCTCTCTCTGCCTCTCCCTTCCTCTCTAAAATCAATAAAAACACATATAGATATATATTTTTTTAAAGAGGCCACTCGAGGAAGGTGTTCCGGAAGCCCGCAGGCCCCCAGGGCACCTTTGAGAACCTGCAGGGAGGGAGCAGGGACCTGGCAGCCCGCGAACCACCACGTGACCAGCTCTGACCCTGACCGCCGCTGATTGGCCCTGGCATGGAGCCTGACTCCCAGCTGGACCAATCAGACTCTCACTCGCAGGATGTGAAATTGACCAGAGGCGTGCACCGGCTCAGATTGGACCTTGCAGCTAGAAGGCAGCATGGAAAGTGGGGTCCATACAGAATCCGGGGGCTCGGCTGACGCCAAGGGCCGATGTGTGCAGGGCAAGTGGCCCCGGAGAGGAAGAGGCGGAGGAGAGAAGCGGGGAGCTTGGCTGCTGAGGTTCCTCGCTCCAGGGCCACGTGGGGCCCCGGTGGGGCGGTAGACCCCATAGTACGGAGGCGAACGTGAAGGCTCGGGGACTGACTTAACTCGCCCCACGGCAAGGAAGGGGTTAAAGGAAGGGGTTATGGCCCGTCCGAGCCCAGGACCATCTGGTTTAAAGCCAGGGCTGTTAAGCACCCCAGGAAACCGTTAGGAACCCACTGGCTTCGGGGGACACCGAATCCCCGCATTATCCGGAAAGATGTGGAAACCGGTCCCTAGGGAGAAGGAGGAATCAATGCACAATTTAAAAGCAACTATTTTTCCTGTTCTGTGCTGTGTCCAAACACCTCTGCTCATGATTCTCCAAACTCACTATGCAGCCTAGACCTCCAGCAAGCAGTGCTGCTCAGGGACCCATGTTTTTTTGTTCATTTGTTTGTTTGTAATATATTTTATTGATTTCTTACAGAGAGGAAGGGGAGAGGGATAGAGAGTTAGAAACATCGATGAGAGAGAAGCATCGATCAGCTGCCTCCTGCACACCCCCTACTGGGGATGTGCCCGCAACCAAGGTACATGCCCTTGACCAGAATCGAACCTGGGACCCTTGAGTCCGCAGGCCGACGCTCTATCCACTGAACCACACCGGTTAGGGCTGGGACCCATGTTTTTGAGAACTCTTCTCTTCACCTCCCCCTGCCGGAGTCGCTGGGGCCAAGGGGCTGTACCCTCCCGGAATCTCTAGGAAACTGTGGTCGGTAGGATAATACCCCCGCCGCCCCGCAAAAATATATCCACACCCTAACGCCCGGACCTGGTGAGTGCGTTATGTTACATTTCGAAGGAGAATGCAGATGTGATTAAATTAAGGATTTAGGATGCAGAGATGAACCTGGACTATCCAGGTGGGCCCGATATAATTGATCTCTGGGTCCTTATAAGAGGGAGGGGGAAGGTCAGTCAGAGAAGGCGAGTCAACCCAGCGGCCCGAGCGAGTGGTCCGGGGCCCCGAGCCAAGCGAGGCAGCTGGAAAGGGCAAGAGAACGGATGTGGGCAGGAAGACGAGGAGCCAGGTTCCGTCACGGAACTCTGGGAATCCTAAACGTGAACTTACGGGCCTTTCTGTTTGTTAAGGCATATTTGTCAAGGCAGGAGGATCCAACAAGTGGAATGGTTTGCAAGCTTGGTTTATAAAGTTTAAATAGTTTGACTAGCCCTCACCGGTTTGGCTCAGTGGATGGAGCATCGGCCTGTGGACTGAAGGGTCCCAGGTTTGATTCCGGTCAAGGGCATGTACTTTGGTTGCGGGCACATCCCCAGTGGGGGGTTTCTAACTCTCTATCCCTCTCCCTTCCTCTCTGTAAAAAATCAATAAAATATATTTTTAAAAAATAAAAAAATAGTTCTACTAACAGTATGTGAGCCTGCATGTGTGCTCTTGGGCCGGCCCTGCCGATGTTAACAGTGGGCCTGCCCAAAGTCTTGATTAAAGAAGAAAAGCCAGACACAGCTGACTCTCACAGCCAGTTGGCCTGGAGGTCAAATCCCCCCAGTATCAACTACAACAATCAAGGCTTCACTACAACAAGACTGCGCACAAAGACCACTAGGGGGTGCACCAAGAAAGCATAAAAAATGCGGAGACAAAGAAACAGGACAAAATTGTCAATGGAGGATATAGAGTTCAGAACCACACTTTTAAGGTCTCTCAAGAGCTGTTTAGAAACCGCCGATAAACTTAATGAGATCA
>NW_006295287.1:390071-398133 GCF_000327345.1 Myotis davidii | reverse complement strand
TGAAAATCAAGTGAATATTCTGATGAACACAATGAACGGGTGATTATAATAGAATCAGGGGCATAGAAAGGGAGTGGACTGACTATTCTGGGGGGGGAAAGGAGTGAGGGAGATGCGGGAAGAGACTGGACAAAAATCGTGCACCTCTGGATGAGGACAGTGGGTGGGGAGTGAGGGTGGAGGGTGGGGTGGGAACTGGAAGGAGGGGAGTTATGGGGGAAAAAAAGAGGAACAAATGTAATAATCTGAACAATAAAGATTTAATTAAAAAAAAAAGACAGTTCCAATCTTCTAAAAAAAAATAAAAAAATAAAGAAGAAAAGCCTGTTACAAAACCATCCGCGTTAATGGTGCTTCAAGGGAGAGGGTCGAGGGGAAAGTGGCGACCCCATGAAGGGGTTGAAGTTGGGCAGAGAAAACAGTAGACACAGGAGATGAGAGAGAAATGAGGTGGTGGCTGAGAAAGTGCTGAAGTTCACAATATCAGAAAGGGGGACCCTGCAGGGGAAGCAGAGAGATGGGAGGCAAGGGACCATGTGACACCGCCCCCCCCAAATTGCGAGAGAGGACAAGATGCCGGAGAGAAGCTGCTGGGTGGGTGGCAAAATACCAATCGCATGAGGGCATGGCCCTGGCTGAGGGCTTGGCTGCCGTAATCTCTATTTACGACCCCTTTCTTGGCCATTTTCCGCAACGGAGGCTGGAAGGCTCACACAATTCGCCAGCCTCCCTTGCAGCTAGGAGTAGGCATCTGATGGCTGCTGAGACTCAGCCACAAGTCCCTGCGAAAAGCATACTTTTCCCAAAATAAAGGCGAAGTCTTGCCAGGAGCAAATCCTCCCCTCTTTTACTCTTCCTCCTTCTTCTTGCCTGGAACCAAGATATGCTTCGGAGAGGCAGCGGCCGTATTGTGGTCACGAGGCAACCAAAAGGATCAGGAAGGGCTGTCGCCACGGTTGACGTAAGTAACAAAGTTTGGATGGTTGATGGTATCTCAGCTATCACACAAGCCCTGGGCTTCTTGTGAGAGGTTAAAAACAAGCAAGCAAACAAAAAAAATCCCTGTGTCTGTTTAAGCATTCCTAACAGATCCAAGAAATTTAATTATTTCGTTGACCACCATTATCCAGTGCAGAACTGTGCCTGGTAATCTTAACTATTTTAAAAATGAATGAATGACTTTCACATTCATTCTAAGCCTAGCTTTACTTTCTTTTTAAAAAAAAATTATATTTTATTGATTTCAGAGAGGAAGGGAGAGGGAGAGAGAGATAGAGATAGATGAGAGAGAATCATCAACCTGTTGCCTCCTGCACGCCCCTCCCTGGGGTTGGAGCAGGTGCCTAACTGGGAATCAAACTGTGACCTCCTGGTTCATAGGTGGACGCTCAACCACGGAGCCACGCCGGCCGCCCGGCTTCACTTTCTGCAACTAGTGCTAAGAGACGCTGCTGGATCCTTACGCAAACCCATTCACTTTACAGAGACCAAACTGATCGGGTTTCTTATCTGGCAGCCCAGCAATTCTAATCAAAACAGGAGTAAATAGGATCTGGTTAGGAGTGGCTGCTGGAGGGTGAGCAGAGGGTGGGACTTGGGGAAAGGTGCTCTAGACCAGTGGTCACCAACCAGTGGTCCGTGAGGTCCGAAAGGTTGGCGTCCGCTGCTCTAAAAGACACGATAGCTGGTCCCACTGGTCCCACTGAGGCCCCCCTCCATCCATTCTCCACATGGCAGCCAGAGGGGGCATTTACAGACAAATAAATCACACCTCTCTTCTCCTCAAAGTCCCCCTTCCCTGTGGCTTCTCACTGCCCTTTGAATAAAACACAACCATGACCTCTGACTCAGGGGGTCGCACCCCACATCTTCTTCTCATCTACCCTCTAACCCCAGCTCTCCATAACTCAGCCACGTTAGCCATTTACTGATCCTCCAATAAGCCAAGGCCACGCCCGGCTCGGCCCCTGGAAACGCCCTGTGCCCTCTGCCTAGCTCCCTCACTTCCTTCAGGGCTCTCTCTGCCCAAGTCACCTCCTCCGAGAGGCCCACCCTGAACACTCTGGTGACTATATCCCAGCTCAGTCATGCTCCAGCTTACCATGACTTTCTAAAACCACCTTGCTGATTTTTCTGCTTGCATGTTTATAGTTCATTTCCTACTTCTAGAGCAGTGATGGCGAACCTATGACACCTCTGACACGCGAACTCATTGTTTTAGTCGGTTTTTCTTTGTTAAATGGCATTTAAATAGATAAAATAAATATCAAAAACATAAGTCTTTGTTTTACTGTGGTTGCAAATATCAAAACATTTCTCTATGTGACACGGCACCGGAGCTAAGTTAGGGTTTTTCAAGATGCTGACACGCCGAGCTCCGAAGGTTCGCCATCACTGGCCTCGACCCTAAGCTCCCGGAGGGCAGGAACCGTGGCCTACTTGTCCACTGCCTGGTGTAGAAGAGGGGCTCAGAAAGAAAATGCATGCTGAGCGACTAAATAAAGGAGGGACGGGAGAGAGTTACTGTGCTCCACTTGGACTGTACCCTGGGGCCAGAACTTAATGTTACCCCAACAATAATAAGAAAATAATATGTTAATTAATGATAATAACTACAGTAGTTCTCATAACAACCTTGCGAGGTAGGTCCTCCTGTTATCCTCATTTTACAGGGGAGGAAACTGAGGCTCAGAGAGGTTGAGTGACTTGCCCAAGGACACACAGCCAAGAAGAGACAAATCCAGGATTTGAACTGGATCCCGAAAACCATCACAAGGACCCTAGTTCTGGGAGTTCACGCCCACTCTCAGTGCCCTCTGCCCTCCAAGCTGACCCACCCCGCAGTGACCTCTAATGCCAATAAATCACCCCTCACCCCTCACCATCTCTGAGCATCCGTGCAGGGCGCCCGGCCCCACCCCGCCCCCTCCCGCTCGAGTCTGCGCTGACCCTGCCTTGAGATGCGTGAGCGCTTCCTCCACGCGGGGCTGGTTGTAGCGCACCATGTAGCTGTGCATGTCGGGGTAGTTGCTGCGGATGTTCTTCTCCGTGGACCCGTTGGGCACCGTCCCGAACTTCAGGGGCGGGTACTGCTCCTGGGGCCGCTGGAACTAGGGCAGAATGGAGAGTTACTAGGGCGCACCCTTGGGGCCGTCGGGGTGAGGATGTACTGCATCCAGACGTCCACCCCAGTGCAAAAGTGTTCCTCAAACTTGCTCACAGTGGCCTATAGTAGGAAACACTACTGCCCACCCACATATACCTATACATTTGCAGGTATATACCTATACCTATACCTATACCTATACCTATACCTAAATCTATACTTAAACCTATACCTAAACCTATACCTATGCCTATATCTATGCCTATGCCTATGCCTATACCTATACCTATGCCTATACCTATACCCATACCCATACCCATACCCATACCCATACCTATACCTATACCTATACTTATATATAAAAGCCTAAGCCAGTGGTTGGCAAACTCATTGGTCAACAGAGCCAAATATAAACAGTACTTCTTCAAAATAGACTCGCCCAGGCCGAAAACCGTCTTCTGCGCATGGGCCACGAAGTTTCGATCACACTGTATGTGCTCCCGCACGCAGTATTTTGTGGAAGAGCCACACTCAAGGGGCCAAAGAGCTGCATGTGACTCGCGAGCCGCAGTTTGCCGACCACCGGCCTAAGCGACCAAATGCCAGAACAACTAGAATGACCGGTTGCTACGACACACACTGACCACCAGGGGGCAGATGCTCAATGCAGGAGCTGCCCCGTGGTGGTCAGTGCGCTCTCATAGCCAACATCCACGGCTGGCCAACCTCCCCTGGCCCCTCCCATGGCTGGCCAACCTCCCCCGAGCCCCTCCCGTGGCTGGCCAACCTCCCCTGGCCCTCCCCTTGTCTGGCAGACCCCAGCCAGGAGCCTGCAGGGGAAGGAAGGCCCCAGCCGGCCCTAATCGCTGGCCAGGCCTAGGGACTCAACCCGTGCACGAATTACATATACACATAATCAGTAATATTAAAATACTTAACACCCAGCAGGGCCTGGTCATGGTCCAGTCAAAAAAGACACTGGCTGCAGAGTTTCAAGAAGGGCCTCAGAGGCCCCTGATATGCCAGCATTAACCCTTAACTTGTGGGGTCCATGGGAGGTTCCAGGGGCAGGGGCTGGCACCGGGAGGAGGGGAGCCCGGCAGCTTTTATTTACCGATCTGTTCAGACATAGTTCACTGTTTTAGCAACAGACACAGCCAGACAGGTGTGTGCTGGCTCAGGGTCACGTGTGTATGTGACTAGACAAACGTTTCCTAAGCCAAACTCATCCTTGTTCCGTAAGATGCAGTCAAACGTATTTTCTCTTCTATTCAATTGCATTAAACAAATTGCTGGTGGCCATCCATTGAATGGATTGCTCAACCTTCTAAGGCAGCGTTTCTCAACCTTCCTAATGCCGCGACCCTTTAACACAGTTCCTCATGTTGTGGTGACCCCAATTTTATTGTTGCAAATTGAACATAATTAAAGCACAGTGATTCATCACAAAAACAATATGCAATGATATATGTGTTTTCCGATGGTCTTAGGCGACCCCTGTGAAAGGGTCGTTCGACCCCCAAAGGGGTCGCGACCCACAGGTTGAGAACCACTGCTCTAAGGGGTCTGACACCCAGTGAACAGTGACCCCCAATGCGACAAGTACAGAAATCGAGAGTCAGCGTTTAGAGCAATTCAACTCTGCATGTCTCCATTTTTAAATTTCACTTTTCTAGTAATGCATTTCGATTCTATTTCATAAAAGCATTGGTCTCCACTGGGTTAGAAATTTCAAAAATTAGTTCTTCATCACAGTTTGAGGGGAACAGTGGTCTAGACTATCCCATTGGGCACTTCTGCCCCTGGAACATTGGCAGCACTCTGCCCCGGGGAATATTTAAATAGTTCATTGCGGGCTCCAGAACTCTTTTTCCACGTACTCCTCCTGGATCATGAAGGCGGCCAGGTTCGCCGTGTAGCTGGCGAGGAAGATGACGGCGAAGAAAGCCCACACCAGCACCATGATTTTGCTGGTCGTGCCCCGGGGGTTTTCCACAGGCACTGAGTTATTGAACACCAGGGCCCAGAGCAGCCAGATGGATTTTCCAATGGTGAAGGTTGAGCCACCAGGGCCTGCAGGGGGCCAGGAGGGGGGAGGGGGGGGGACATGGACCCCAAATCCCTTCGGCTCCATGAGGGAGCAGAAAGAACTACAATTCCCAGTGGCCCCTGAGGCCTCTGCCACCTCAAGGGGCCATCGCTCTACCCCCAATGCCCGCTGGGAAATGTAGTTCTCTCTCTGTGGCCCAGGGGCTCTGAGGTAGGGTGATGGAGGAAGGGGACTCACGCTTGCCGGTAGCCAGGCTGCGGTTGTAACCCACAGGACTGAGGTACTCGAAGATGAAAACAGTGACAGCGACCACGGTGAGGCACATGACGAACATCATCACCCACACAGCGGGGCTGTAGGGCTCTGGGGACAAGGGGTGGGGGTGGTCATGGCTCAGCCAAGCAGAAGATTGAGGGACCACAGACATGTGACCCAGGTGCAGCCCAGATCTGACCCTGTCCTACCTTGTCCCCTTCCCAAGTTTCCCATCTCGGGAACAGCCTCGCTGGACACACAGGCCCCTGAGAGCCAGTCGCTCTCAAAGACAGCCATCTCAACCATTCCTGTGGTCTCAAGCACCAAATAGGAACCGTCTTCGAAATATGACTCCTGAGCTCCAACTCCCCTGGCCATCCGCTCCCCCGCCACCTCCAGGCCATTCATGCCCCACACCCCGGCACCAGCTCCCAGGTTCCCCATCCTGGGAGTTCCGCCCTCCATTTGGTCACAAACACACCCCCTATTTGCATCCTCTCTCTCTCTCCCCGTTCTCTCCCTCACCAGCCACAGCCTATCAGTCCCCAGCCCCATCCTCCCGTCCCCACTCCTGGATCAGGCCTTGCCCCCTCTCCTGGGCCATCTCCCCAGTCTCTCCCTTCAAGCCTGTCCCTCCCCTCCCCCTTTCCATGGCCCTGGAGGCTCTTTCTACACTGAGAGGTGACCTGACCCCTCCCCAGCTCATAGTCCTCCATGGCTTCCTAGCACCCCAGAACAAAGCCCCACTCTCAGCCTTGCTTCCGCCCTCCTCTCCAGAGAACCCACTGCTTGACCCACCCAAACCTCACAGTTAGCCACACCCTCTCTGCCTCGGTCTCCACAGCTCCCCTCCCATCCGGATCCTGTGGCCCCTCCTCACACGGCCTCTGGGAGTTCACTGACAACAAGCCCATCCCCTGAGATTAGTACCGGCTGCTTTGATCTCCCTGGGCCGAGTGCAAGCGGCCAGGCCTGCCCCTGTCAACGCAGAGCCGCCACCCCGGACTGTTCCTGCAGCATCTGGGGACACGCCTGTCATCTCCACTGGGCAGCATGGTGGGTCATGCCTACGACCCTGTCACTCCCCTGCTGAGAGCGGGGCCCACGTGGTGCATCTCAAGATGCCCGGCAGACATCGGTGCCCAGAGGAGGCCACAAGAGACATCGCTGGGGGAAATACCAGGAACAAAACACGCAGGAAGCTGTCCCTTCTCCCAGCGCCTCCCCCGCCAGGAGCTTTGCTGCGGCTCAGACAGCAAGTGGGAAATGACAAGACTTTTCCTTCTATCTCCCCCGGCTGAGGAAATGAGCTCTCTATCCTGTTCCCATCCAGCTCAAAGCCCAACTCACCGGGGTGTCAGCTTCCCAGCACATCTCACACTGTCGCCTGGTCTCACCCTCGCCGCCATCTTTCTCCCACCGCCCGCGGTTAAAACCCTTGCCATTTCAGTAAGAGGAACACCCAGTCTTCCTGCCACGGCCCACCGGCCACTCCGATCACTCCGTTCCGTTCCTCCGGTCACACAGGCCTCCCGCTATCTCGCAGATACTCCGTGCACATCGCCACCTTTGTCCTTGCTGTTCCCTCTGCCTACAGTGCTTTTCCCGGCAGATCTACACAGGACTGAGTCGCCTCCGCCAAGGGGCCTGCCCGCCCAACCACCGCAGCACCAATACCATTCCTTTCCTTCTCTCCCCGACCCCCCAACTTAATTTCTTGTGGTATTGGTCACCATCTTAAGTGATTTTGTCCCTGGACCCCTTTAAGAATTTATTTTGTCTCCCCTAGGAGGCCAAGAGCTCTCAGAGGGCGGGGATTTTTGTGCAGCTCAGAGGTGCTCAAAAAACACTGTCTGGTGGGTGAATTGGGCACAGACCCTGTGCCAGTACCATGCTAATCTCTTCCTCATCTCATATGTATATACTGGGGGGGACTTGGATTTTGTGGGGCCTGAAGCTCATACAATTTGGAGGGTTCTCTGTAAGAAAAAAAAGGATACAGCCTGGTCGGGGAGGCTCACTGGTTGAACCATGATCTATGAACCAGGAGGTCATGGTTCCACTCCAGGCCAGGCCACACGCCTGAGTTGTGGGCTCCATCCCCAGTAGGGGGCGTGCAGGAGGCAGCCAATCAATGATTTTCTCTTATCATTGATGTTTCTCTCTCTCCCTCTCCCTTCCTCTCTGAATATATAAAAATATATATATATTTTAAAAATACAAAATCATGACTACAAAACCAGGCCCAGGGCCTTGAGGAGGCTGAGCGAGAGAAGGCCCCCGAAGCTCATTATTAGCTTCATGGTCAAAATGCTTCTGGTAGTGGAAACGACTTCCCCCATATTACAGATCAGGAAACTGAGGCTCAGAAGTGAAGCCACTTGACGGAGTCACCGCGAGTCCCGGCAACACCAGATGGGACTGGGCATGCAGCAGCCCCAGCCTGCCGCCCCAGGGCCCCGCTCACCGAGGAAGGCCGAGGGGGACACGGTGCCGTTGCTGCGCGCCACCATCACGCTGATGCCCGTCTCCACGAAGGGGACGGAGAAGTCCACGATCTCGGAGCGCTCCTCGTTTATGGTGAGGGAGCCGATGGCCATGTCCGCGCGCTGGTAGAACACCTGGGGTGAGGGCGAGGAGGGGGTGAGGGT
>NW_006295287.1:384858-389723 GCF_000327345.1 Myotis davidii | reverse complement strand
CGGTGGCCCCGCCCCCTGGGGCCCCCTCCTCGGTCCTGTCCCCGCCCCGCCCCGCCCAGCCCCTGTCCGCCCCGCCCTGTCCATGCGCCTCACCTCCCCGATCATGCCGTTCCAGACGCCGTCGATCTTCTTCCCGTGCTTGCCGTTCGTGACCAGGTAGAGGTCGTAGCTGAAGCCGATGGTCTGCGCCAGCCGCTTCAGAATGTCGATGCAGAAGCCCTTGCAACACCGCTTTTCCGGGCGGGGGGCGTCCGGCGGAGGGCTGCGGGGAACAGCAGGCTTGGGGACACTGGGGACCGCTCGTCTTAAGGGAGGGAGGGGCAAGCAGCCGCTAAAACTCGGGTTAGCGCTCTCGGGGTAAACTGAGGCTCAGAGGAGTTACGGGACTCGTCCAAGGTCGCCAAGCTGGAGGGCGGTGAGTGTCCTGGGTCCCAAGGAAGGAGGGGCTGGGTCAGGACCCCTGGGCTTCAAGGGAGGAGGGGTTTTTGTTGTTGTTAGTCCTCGGATCTGAGGCTATTTTCCCATTTATATTTCCATTTATTTTTTTGTTAATCCTCACCCAAGGGTATTTTTCCATTGATTTTAGGCTGGGTCAGGACCCCTGGGCTTCAAGGGAGGACGGTTTTTTGTTGTTGTTAATCCTCCGACATTTTCCCATTTATATTTCCATTTATTTTTTGTTAATCCTCACCCGAGGGTATTTTTCCATTGATTTTATAGAGAGTGGGGCAGGGAAGGAGCCTGCAACCAAGGTACCTGCCCTTGACCGGAATCGAACCAGGACCCTTTGGTCCGCAGGCCCTCACTCTATCCACTGAGCCACATCGGCTAGGGCTCTATTTATTCTTAGAGAAAGTGGAAGGGAGAGGAAGGGAGAGAGAAACATCGATGTGAGAGACATATCAATTGGTTGCCTCCTGCACGTGCCCCATCCAGAGCCAGGGATGGAGCCTGCCACCCAGATACGTGCCCTTGACCGCAATCGAACCCTAGACCTTTCAGTCCACAGGTGACGCTCTAACCACTGAGCCAAAATGGCGGGGCAGGGGAAAGATACTGAAGCTGGAACTCCCGGCCCCGGCGGTCACCTGTGGGTGCGGTTGAGCTGGCTCCGGCAGGGCACCGAGTCTCGGATGCAGGTGCCGCTGATGGGGTCGGCCGGCTCCACGATGACGAAGGGCCTCTCCTCCAGCGTGGCCACCGTCAGGTGCTGCGTGTCATCCACCGGCTGCAGGAAGCGGCCGTAGCGGGACCACAGCGGGTACTTGAGGCGCAGAGTCTGCTGCTCCCAGCTGCCCACCTTGGCCGAGAGATGGGGACTCAGCCTTCCTGGGCGGGGGCGGGGGTTGGGGGGGACTTCCCCAGCTCCCTCTCCCTCAGATCCAGGAGTCTGGGTCCCATCTCCCTCCTCCCCGTAGATCTGGGCCCCCAGTTCTCCCCCGGGGACCCTGCAGTCCAGGCCTCTCCCAACCCGCGGTCAGGGCAGGAACTCACCACCTCCCAGGTCCTGTCCCTGGTGAGGGAGATGACGACCAGGGAGGGGTTCACCAGGAAGCCATCTTCATTGAAGGAGTAATCCCGGTTGTCCCAGGTAATATTCATGAAGTACCTACCAGGAGAAAGGGAGGGGACATGTGGGACCTTGGCCGGACGTGGTGGCCGAAAACAGAAGACGTCCCCTTTCTACTGACCAGGCCCAGCTCCCAGGTGGAATCTCCTCCAAGATGTTGAAAACTCCCATAAGCCTCTTTTCTGCCAGGTACTCTCCCCTCGCTGCCCAGCACCCACACACAGGGTCCTAGAGCCTCAACCTGGGTTTGGGGTGGTGGAGACCCTGAGTGTTCCGGCCACTGCCATCTCTGATTGCTTCCCATCCTCAAACTCTTTGGCCCAGCCGGTGTGGCTCAGGCGTGGGGCATTGACCTCTGAACCAGGAGGTCATGGTTCAATTCCCGGTCAGGGCACGAGCCCGGGTTTCGGGCTCCATCCCCAGTTTGGGGTGTGCAGGAGGCAGCTGATCAATGACTTTCTCTCATCATTGATGTTTCTATCTCTCTCTCCCTTTCCCTTCCTTTTTGAAATTAATAAAAAATATATTTAAAAAAACAACTATTTCTACCCCAAACCCACTTTGCGTTCCACTAAGACTGAGTGTCCCCAAACATGTCAAGTGGTTTCCTGTCTCCAGCTCTTTGCAAATGCTGTGCTCTCTGCCTGGAAAACATTTATTCTGTCCCTTCTCATCCTGACCAATCCTTTCGTCTTCAAGACCCAGCTCAAATGCCCTTCTTCTGGGAAGGAACCCCAGGGTCTCTGGACCCCACACATCTTCACTATGCAATGGCACCCTGCACTCTGAAGGCCTGTCACATTGCCCCAGTAACTGGGCCAGACCATCAGCTGGCCCCCTTCCCCCTGCCCAGGCCATCGGTCTCCAAGTCCCATCCTTCCTGCCCCTGGGATCTCCCTGTCCTACCCCCCTCCTCTCCATCCTCATAGCCACCCTGAAGCCCTGGCCCAGCCTCTGGCCTGGCCTCTAGCCTCCAATCTCACTCCTTCAGTCTGTTCCCCACTCTGCCCCAAAGGGGTCTCCTTATGCCCCAAATTGACAGCATCTCTCCCTTGCTCATAAACCACCCATGGCTCCCTAGTGCCCCATGTCCAGACTCCCAATATCCAAGACTCAACCTGGGGTTCAAGGACCTTGTAGCCCCATCTACCTCCACAGCCTCATCAGCCCCAAACCCTAATTCTCCTGCCTTCATCTACCCTGAGCTGTTGTGTACCACCGACCTGCCCAAGTTTTTCTCCCCTCTGGGCCTTTGCCCAGTGCGGTTCCCCTGCCTGGAATACTCTCTCTTCCTGGTGAACTCCCAACTGCTTTTAGAACCAAACCCAAACCCCTTGACCTGGCCTAACAGCCTTGAATGAGCTGAGCCCATTGTGTTTCTCCATCCCCTCGTCATAGCCCTCCACCCATGAAGCTCCAGCCACACTGGCCTTTTCTCTCTCATTTTAAAATTTAAAAAAATTAAATTTTTTTTTTCTTTTTCACGCTGGCCTTCTTTCAGGCTTGCAAGCAGGCAATTCCGGCCCCAGGGCCTTTGCACCTGCTGCGTCCCTCCCTTCTTTCCTTTTCTTTTCTTCTTTTTTAAAAAAAATATATTTTATTGATTTTTTTACAGAGAGGAAGGGAGAGGGATAGAGAGTTAGAAACATCAATGAGAGAGAAACATCGATCAGCTGCCTCCTGCACATCTCCTACTGGGGATGTGCCCACAACCCAGGTACATGCCCCTGACTGAAATCGAACCTGGGACCCCTCAGTCCGCAAGCCGACGCTCTATCCACTGAGCCAAACCGGTTAGGGCCTCCCTTCTTTTCACTCAGATCTTCCAGTAGTTGGCTCCTTCTCTTTATTTTTTATTATTTCATTTTTGTTAACCCGAAGGTAGTTTTCCATTGATTTTTAGAGAGGGTGGAAGGGACGGGGAGAGACAGAGAGAGAAACATCGATGTGAGAGAGACACAGTGATTGGCTGCCTCCTGCACGTGACGTGCCTCCTGACCCAGGCCTACCTACAACCTAGGTACGTGCCCTTGACTGGAATCGAACATAGGACCCTTCAGTCCTGGGATGCATGCTCTATCCACTGAGCCAAACCGGCCAGGGCCTTTATTTTTTTTGTTATCTCCATATTTCTCCTGCTTAGAAAGACCTTTCCTGATGACCTCACCTAACCTAGCATCCTAGGCATTTCTTATCACAGCCCACCCACCGGTTTGATTTTCATGAGAAGTTATCACCTGCTGGCATTTTCATCTTCCTTTTCGTTTTTGTCCCCTGTGAGGCTGTCATTGTTCAACTCCACATACCCTTGTGCCTAAAAGCAGTGCTTGGCACATAGTCGGCTATGCAAAGGGCCTGTCAGTGAACGAATGAGTGAATGAATGAATGAGTGAATGAGTGAGTGAGCAATTCATCCTTCCGGTCTCAGCTCACATATCTCCTCCTCCCGGAAACCTCCCTGTCTCCACAGGCTGAGCCAGGACTTGCATAGCCTAGTTCGGAAGGCTGATTTGGGCCAATCGAATTCCTCTCCTGGGAGGAGATGAGCTGTAACATTTGGAGGGATGGGTGGTGGACAGGGGGAGAGAAATGATGCGTTTGGGGAGGAAGCTGAGTCCCGGGTAAGCGGTCGTAAGAGAGGACCTGGCCAGCCTTCCGGAGTGGCAAGCCAGGGGATGGGTGTGGGGTGGGGTGGCGATTGTCTTGGCCTCAATTCCTGACACCTGGGTCTCTGTGAGAGTTTATCTTTCCGATACACCCCCCTTCCCCTGAGGAAGCCTGAATGAGACTCTGCTTCTTGCAACCAAAAATGTCCTGGCTGAGACAGTGCTCCGCTCGGGGCTCCCAGGACGCCCATTGAACCTCCATTACTGCAAGCGCCACGCTGTGCTGTCATTATCCCATCCGTGTCTGCCGCCCCTACAGGACCCTGCGTTCTTTGACGAGAAGTCCATGGTGTTTTTTTCATCTGTGTTCCCAGCGCCCAGCATGAGCCCTCGTTCCTAGCAGGCAGAACTCAGTAAGTATTTATGAACGAGGGATGTTTTTCTCGCTCTCTTGTCTCCCGGATCCTGATTCCCAGCTCACCGGTGCTCGACATGCTCGTCCCCTGCGGCTTTCTTTCTCACCCATCGCCTCTTCCTAAGCTCGTTTCAGGCTGTAGGCCCCTCCTGCCGCTGTTCTGTCCCCCAACCTATCAATTTCCCCCCTCAAAGAGCTCCCTGTGGCGGAGGCGCTGTTTCCCACCACCCCGTTCTCCTGTTTTAAAATAACAGCGTGTACGCTGGGCGCACAG
>NW_006295287.1:381939-384764 GCF_000327345.1 Myotis davidii | reverse complement strand
TGCAGCTCGCCCAGGGCACAGCGCACAGCACGTGCAGGAGCCACATTCAAAACATCTAACAGCCAGTAAGGCACAGGCATTAGCCAATCAGGATCCACATCTAACCGACCCGCATGAACGTGTGTCTGTAAACAGCCAATAAGCCAGCGCTGGCCACGTGACTTGACCACATGCTCCCCAATGGGGAGTCAGACTTGTCCCTCCCACCTTACTTGTCCAAAAGGAAACGGCTCGCTCTCCACTTCCTCTCCTTCCCCCTTCTCACGACCTGCAATGCAGACTTGCCCACGACCCAGCTTTGAGAAGAAAGGAGATGGCAGAGCAACAAGGTGGGAGGGGCCTGGGTCCCTGAATGGTCACATGGAGCAATGGGGTCTCCTGATAACCTGGACCCCAGATCTCCGGATCGTTAAGTGATAGAGGGAGGAACAAACTTCTATCTCGTTTGGGGCATTGATTGCTGAGTCTTTTTGTTAAGTTCAGCTTGTACTCTAGGGTATTTCCTAAGATGCTATCAACTAGAAGATGTATCATTCTTTCTTTCTTTTTTTAAAAAAAAAAATATATTTTATTGATTTTTTTTACAGAGAGGAAGGGAGAGGGATAGAGAGTTAGAAACATCGATCAGCTGCCTCCTGCACACTCCCTACTGGGGATGTGCCCACAACCAAAGTACATGCCCCTGACCAGAACCGAACCTGGACCTCTGGAGTCCACAGGCCGACGCTCTATCCACTGAGCCAAACCGGTTAGGGCTATCATTATTTCTTTTTCTTTTTTTAAAGATATATATTTTTTAATTGATTTCAGAGAGGAAGGGAGAGATGGAAACATCAGTGATGAGAGAGAATCATTATCAGCTGCCTCCTGTATGCCCCCTACGGGGGATAGAGCTTGTAACCTGGGCATGTGCCCTTGACCGGAATCGAACCTGGGACCCTTCAGTCCGCAGGCTGACGCTCTATCCACTGAGCCAAACCGGTCAGGGCTATCATTTTTCTATGTAGCATAAAGAAAGAAGCACTTCCACTTAAGCCATGATAAGACATCAATTTTAAGACACTGTCTTGATTTCAAAGACATTAAACTGTGAACAAATGTGCATCTTATAATGATGAAATACAGTAATACACTCACTGTGTCTCAGGTGCCTTTCCCAAATTACCTGATTGAACTGCAGAAAGGGGACCCAATGACTCAATTACACCCCTTACTCAATTACAGAAAAAGAAACTGACATTCAGAGAGGATGTGACCCATCTGACAGCATTCAGGAAGGGACCCTGTATCAGGCTCGAAGTCTTCCCACACCCCTCCTACCCCAGCCCCACTCACCTATGCAGACTCTCCCCTCGATGGGTCCGGTTCTGGGCTCGACAGTCATGGCCGAGCTCGGGCAGGAAGCCATAGTCACGCAGCAGGGCCTGGGCGCCTCTGGCCACGACGGCCACGCCAGCTGCCACCCGCCGGGCCAGGTCATCCCTCCAGCCAGCAGAGCGCACTGCAAACAGCCCGGCAGGCAGCGGGGGGCCTCCTGGCAGAAGAAGGGGCTCTCCAGGGCCGCCGGAGCCCCCACCTCCAGCCAGCTGGGGCCCCACGATGAACCAGACGTAGCCAGGCCCCGTGAGGCCGGCTTCCTCGGCGGCCCGGAACACGGGCTCCGCCTCCTCACGGGCACAGAAGAGCAGGCGGATCTGTGCGCTGAGGCTGCGGAGCTGGGCGCTCAGCACGGCCTCGCCCGCCCCGGGGTCCAGCGTCAGCGCCCCGCGGTGCTCCCAGCCCACCAGGCTGCCATCGGTCAGCACCTCGATGTAGGATAGGAAGGCGCGGTGGCCAGGGGCACGTGTGGTCACGGCTACGAAGGACGTCCAGTCGTACTCCTCCAGCACCTCGAAGATGACCTGGAGCTGCTGCTCTGTGGAGGAGCCCAGCTGCAGGAAGGTGGAGCCCTTCTCCTGCGGGGAGAGGGGGCGTGTCAGGCCTCCAGATGTGGAGACCACAGCTCCCAGGAGTCCATAAGGAGCCTTCAGCCACCCACCAGGGGATCACAGCTCCCAGGGGTCGAGAGGGGACCTCATTGCCCAGAAGCTGATAAAAGGACACACCTCCCGGCCACCGCCAGGGGTGGGGGGTCGGGTGGGGGGTCCACGGCTCTCAATATGACAGACTGACTAGCTGTTCCAACCCGGCTCCTTTTCCTGGAGGATCAAGGGCGGGACCTGGGTGAGGTTCACCCCCATGACGGAGCTCATTCTGGGCTCATCCATTCAAACTCTCCCCCATGCACCTTATTTCTTCCCTATCTGAGGACGGCACACTCATTAGTCCACAGAGCCAAATATCAACAGGACAACGATTGAAATTTCTTTTGAGAGCCAGGTTTTTTAAACTTAAACTATATCGGTAGGTACATTGTTATTAACTGAATCAGGGTACTCCTAAGGCTTAGGAGGAGCCACACTCAAGGGGCCAAAGAGCCGCATGTGGCTCGCAAGCCACAGTTGGCCGACCACTGTCCTAGGGGATTACAGAGGCCCAGGGAAGAGCCCGGGTCCCTAAGTCACCACTTGGAACACCTGTTTGGATTTTACATGAGTAAGAAATACCTTTTATTGGGGTGAGCCACGGAGATGGAGGGATTTAGCTGTTAGAGGAGTAACATGACCATAAGGAATCCGCCATCAGTGAGGGAACTACAGGTCCCAGAAGCCACTGAGAAGGACCACATCTCCCAGCATGCAACGAGGGTGCTGGAAGTACTGTACCTCCCAACTGAAAGAAGCTGTGCAGAGTGGACTTGCCCTTCCATTTCCCTGTCCCCGTCT
>NW_006295287.1:378561-381913 GCF_000327345.1 Myotis davidii | reverse complement strand
CTTCCTCAGTCAGGAGTGCCCTAGTCTCCTCTTTCCTTCCATGTCCCCCCTCCCTGGTGATCTCATCCACATCCATGGGTTTAAACACAACCTCTTTCTTGCACTAGCCAATGTGGTAGCCACTAGCCAGCTATGACTATTCCAATTTTATTTCACTAAAATTTAGTTCCCTGCAGCGCCAACCACGTGCCACGTGTCCAACACCCACGCATGGCTAGTGGCTACCGTTTTGGACAGAGCGGCTGCAGGCCATCTTCGTTGCAGAAAGTTCTGTCGGACGGCGCTGGAGGTGTTGGTGACTCCTGTCTTCAGTCACCCCCTCTCCTGTGAGCTCTGCACAAAACTTGCTATCCAACATCTCCCCTTGGGTTTCCAAGCAGCTCCTCAAAATTAACATGTCAGAAACAGAATTCTCGATCTTTCCCTCACCTCCGACCTGTCCCCTGTCTTTTCCTTACTCCCCCAGCTGCCCAGGCTTGGAAGCTAAATCATCCTTTCTCTCTCTTGCCCTCATGCCCACATCCGGGGCCATCTCCAAGTCTTCCCGGCTCTCTGTCCACTCCCCATCGCTGCCCCTGCCACACTCCCCCGCTGTCACCGCTGTCTTGCTTAGACCATGACAACAGCTTCCCAACCCATCCCGGCTTCCATTCTTGGGTCTTCCAGTCCGTTCCCCAGACAGCAGCCAGAATGATCTTTGCAAAATATTAATTGGATTGTTTTCCTTCTCAGTTGAAAAGCTTCCAGCGATTCTATCTTACAGCCAAAGCCAAAGCCGTCCCTGTGGCCCGCAAGGCCCCGCAGGAGCTGGGCCCCATGGCCTCTCTGACCTCATTTCCCAGCACCCCCACCCCTCTGCTCTTTCTCAAACACATCCAGCTCCTTTCTGCTTCGGGGGCTTTCCGACATGGTAGCCGCTGGCCACCTATGCCTATTCAAATTGGCTGTTACCTCGCGTTGTCACCATCTCAGGGAGGCCTTCTCCGACTGGCATCTCTCGAAACCCCATCTCAGTCATTACAATATCCTGTTGCTTTCTTCCAGGACAGATTTTACTGTATTATTTGTTTCCGTCCTTTTTTGTCTTTGTCTCCCCATTAGAATGCAAGCTCTGTGAGCAGGGACTATATATATCCCTTTACAATGGTATTCTCCAGAACCTAAAACATCCCTGGCACAGGACCAGCCTTTAATAAATTCCAGTAAAGCCATGAGAAGAGCAAGTGGCCTCACTCCTAGGTGTGGGCCTGTGGTTATAGGTGCAGGGGAGACGGCAGTTGTCCTGAGGGGATGAGGTCTCCCAGCACAAAATGAAACCCTGAAAGGACCTCACCCTTTGCAGGTGGAGGGGTGCTGAGGGGACCACGTTCCCAGCATTCAATGGGGGCACAGATGGAGCTAGGCTAGGAGGACCACTCTTTACTTCATCCGAAGGCACCGAGGGACTACATTTCCCAGAAGGGGATGGGTGTACACTGAGCGGGCCAGGGCGCCCAAAAGACAATAAACAGAGCAGATCACGCTTCTCAGCAATGGAGGCAGGAGGGACCACACCTCTTGGTCTATCGTGAGGGGGCAGCCAGGAAGTTGTAAGTTCACCTTGAAGGTGATCTGCCCACAAATCTGTGGACAGCTCCAGGCCAAAGACCAGCAGCAAGGTGGACAGAGGCCTTTCCCAGAACGCTCTAGACAGGAGAGAACTATGAGTCCCAGCATGCAATAGTAATCTAGTCAAAAAGCCACCCACCCTCACAGCTGGAGGCGGGCAGAGATTTAGGCTCCACCCACTCAGGTGGCGCTATCCTCTGTCACATTGGCTCCACTCCTGAATAGGCCCCGCCCCTTCTCTGCACCTTCTAGTACAGTGGTTCTCAACCTTCCTAATGCCACGACCCACAGTTCCTCATGTTGTGGTGACCCCCAACCATCTAATTATTTTCGTTGCTACTTCATCACTGTAATGTTGCTACTGTTATGAATCATCATGTAAATATCTGATATGCAGGATGTATTTTCATGGTTACAAATTGAACATAATTAAAGCATAGTGAGTAATCACAAAAACAATATGTAATTATATATGTGTTTTCCGATGGTCTTAGGCGACCCCTGTGAAAGGGTCGTTCGACCTCCAAAGGGGTCGCGACCCACAGGTTGAGAACCGCTGTCCTAGTAGATGACCCCTTTCCTTCTCAGTCTGCACAGGAGGCTAGTTTCAGTTCTGACCTTTGCTACCAGAAATCCACTCCAGCTGGCCCCTCCTGTGCCCTGGGGAAGCAGGCCCCTCTCCAGGCCACAGGCAGCTCCAGCCTCTGCCCCAACCTCCCCTGCAGACTCCCGGCTATGATCTCTCAGCGGCTGGGCCTCCGTCCTCCCAGGCCCAGCTTCTGGATTCTCACTTTCCACCCCTTATAGCTGGGTAGGCCCTGCCCCAAACCCATTCCCCATACTGGCTTCCTCTCTAGGCACGACTCCCTAGACCAGTGGTTCTCAACCTTCTGGCCCTTTAAATTCAGTTCCTCATGTTGTGACCCAACCATAAAATTTTTTTCGTTGCTACTTCATCACTGTCATGTTGCTACTGTGATGAATTGTAATGTCAATATCTGATATGCAGGATGGTCTTAGGCGACCACTGTGAAAGGGTCGTTCGACCGCCAAAGGGGTCGCGACCCACAGGTTGAGAACCGCTGCCCTAGACTCACCTCTCACCAGAGAGCCCTGCCCCCTCACTGGCTGCCCACGCCCTGAAACCCACTTACATGCTCCAAGGCTCTACCTGTGCAGCCCATGTCTCACTAATGGCTCCTCCCTTCCTCACCCTCCTTCCACCGACGGCTCCGTCCTTCTACATAAATCTCTAGACCCCGTGCTCTGCCCGGCGAGCCTCCCTGTGCCTCTGTACCTGATAACCCGTCTTTCCTTCCCTGTCCCTGCCTTCCTGGCTCCCGCCTCCTCGCTAGACCTCACCCCTTTCTGAACCCCATTCCTTTCCAAGGACTCCTCCCTCACTGATTCCATATCTTGCCACATCCGGCTGGTCTCTTGTTCCGTCCCGCCCCTTCCTGGCCGGTCCCTCCCCTTCCCCAGGTCCTGCCCCCTCCCTTGACTCACCTCTTCTGCAGAATCCTCAACCCTGCCCAGGACTGGCCTCTCTCAGACCCCACTTCTAGGGTCTGGTTCTCCATCACTTGTTCCCCCCAGCGCCCCACGCTCACCCTACAGACCACGCCCCTCCAAGGCAGCCCTACCCTCACCGAGACCTGACCCCCTACCATCTGGCCCAGACTGGTCCCAGAAGCTGACCCTTAAGACCGGGGCCTGCCCCAAGCCCCGCCCTCCAGAGGCCCCG
>NW_006295287.1:375461-378231 GCF_000327345.1 Myotis davidii | reverse complement strand
GGCGGCCTCTGAGCTCCCGGGCCGAGGAGGGAACCGGGAGCAAGGAGGGGGGGCACACAGAGACGGGGAGACACCGGGAGCAGAAAAAAGACACAGATCAGAGAGACACGGCGGTGGGAAGACAGAGACAGGGAGACGAAAGAGATGCACGAAGGGGAGATGGAGGGAGGGAGAGGTGCAGAGATCGGAGTGGGGAGACAGAGGCGGGGAAGAGAGACAAGGTAGGGATGGGGAGGATCACGAGGCAGGACAGACGGGAAACAGACCCACAGAGATGGGATCAAAATGGGAGCAGAGAGAGAGAGAGAGAGCCAGGGAGATGGGAAGAGAGATGCAAACCATGGAGAGATAGTCCCGGAGAGAGCGCGACAGAAATAAGGAGAGAGATGGAAGGTCAGGGACAGAGGGGCTCAGAGGGCGAGGCAGGGAGATGAGGTGGGGAGATAAGAGGGAGTGACAAATGGGGAGGAATTGTAGGGAGCCAAGGAGAGAGGCAGGGATGGATGGGGGAGCGAAGGGAGGCAGGAGAGACGAGAGGAGAGAGAGGAGAAAGTTGGACAGAGCGAGGAAGACAGAGACCCCACAGCCACCAAGGGACGGACGAGCACCCACAAGTGATGGAGAGCCAGGCAGGACCAGAGATGGAGGGAGGAGGCGGGCAGAGCAGACAGAAAACAGGAAGACAGAAATAGCGAGGCAAGGCCGAGATCAAGACCCCCGCCAGGGAGGTGCCCAGCACAGACATGAAAGGGAAGGCGAGTGGCAGAGGGATCAAAAATGAAGACAAAGATGAGACCGGGAAAGGGGGTCAGGTGTGTGGGGGGAAGAGAAAGAGAAAAAAAAATTAGTGGGGCATTCTCTCCTTAGGATGCCTGACCTCACCCCTCACCCAGCCCCGCAGCCCCCAGCCCACAATTGTCCCCTTAATCCTGCCCCTATCTCCCCCACCCCCATTCTCAGCTAGACAGAATGATGGCTCAGGGTGGCGGTGGGGTTGGGGGGGGCACAGCTGTGGAGAGCTGGGGGACAGGGGGTCCCTGGCTCCCAGCCCAGAGCAATTTTGTAAATGAGAGGAAATGGAGCCTTCCTGCCCATGGTGTCCCCTGTTGAATGCTAGCTGCCTGGGGCGGGCGGGCTAGGAGCCCAGACTCCTGGCTTCTGGGTCCGAGGGAGGCGGGCATGGGGGGTGGGGGCTGGACCCCTGGTTCCCAGAGAGGAATGACAGCCCGTACTAGGGGCTTCCTGCAGGGGTGAGGGTCCAGACAGGGGAGGGTTCTATCTTGGCTGTCAATCAGGCTCCTATCCGGTTGCCATGGTAGCACAGGCCTGTCTACCCCACTGATAGCTGGAGTGGGGGAGAGGCCCACAGCCCCCTCCCCTGCCCCGAGGCCCCCCACCCCCACCTCACCCAGCTTCCCAGAGATCCTGGGCCACTGTCCTCTCAGGAAGGGGTGGGGGGTGGGGGCTCCTAGCGTGCCTGTCCCTCCCAAATCCTCGCTCCCCATGTCCCTCCTCTCCTCTGCCCTTCCCCGAGCAGCTGGCTCAATCAGTGCTCGGAATAGCGTCCCCCCACCCCAAAATAACCCACAGCTGTGGCCTGGCCTCCCTGGGGTTAACACTTCGCTCTCCTCCATTCCTGGTGGCTGCTCACCCCTCAGCCCCTCCTCTGCCTCTCAGACCTGCTCCCCTCCCCTCCCCCCGGCCTCTGCCCTCGGGGTCCCCAGGGTCCTGCTCCCCACTGAGGCCCAGGAGGGCAGCTCCAGCCCCGCCCTTCTGAGGAGCCTGGATGCTCAGTCCGCTCCCCCCTGGGTTCAGAGGGCAGTCTCCCAGCCCTGGGGGCCGAGAGGCGGTATCCCCAGGCTCAGGGGACTCTGGAGGCCCAATCCCAGAAGCTGCACCCCCAGGGGCCCCAAGTCTCCACCTCGTCAGGCCCCACTGCCATCCCCACTGGGGCCAAAGAGAGCCCTGCCCACAGCCCTGTCAGGGACGGGGAGACTGAGCCAGCCCCCTCTCCCCTCAGACCAGAAGCCCTCCCCTCCAACTTCTCCAACAGGCTCCGGAGTCCTGGCCTGGGCTCCCTCCTGCCAGCACCCAGGAGTGCGGGTGCTCAGCCCCGACCATTCCCAGGACCCAGGAGGCCCGGCTTCCCCACCACCTCCCCGGCCTGGCCTCAGGGGTCCAGGTGCCCAGCCTCCTCCGTGCCCAGGAACCAGGCGTCCAGGCCCAGAGCCCTCTCCTGCCTTAAGGACCCCCTTTTGTCTCAAATCCTGTCAGTCCCCGCATCCCGGGCACCCCCAGCTCCAGGCTCCCCAGTTGCCCAACTCGTCCTGTCTACAGCATAGCCTGACCCCCAGCTGAGGAGGAGGAGGGTGCCAGAGGTTCCTGGGGCGCCCCTATCCCCACCACCCCCCTCCCCAAAATCCATCACAGATGACAGGAGAGGCCACTTGGATCAACAGCCCGCCCTCCCCTCGCGTCGTGCTGCGGACGGCTTGCCTTCCCGTTCCCGCACCTACAGCACCCTCCCCTCCCCGCCCCAGCCCCGTGCCCAGAGGCTGGGGGGGTTCTCTGGGACCCTGAAGCGGGGGTGGCAGCCTGGGGCGAGGGGTGCGGGCCTGGACGCCCTCAAGGTCCTTGGAAGGGGTATTAATAGCAGACTCATAGCTCTGAGAGGGGAGGGGGGAGCGGGCGGAGAGAGGGAGAGGGCCAGGCCGGCGAGGGGGAGAGGGATGCGGACAGGGTGTGCAGAGGGAAGGGGAGATGGGGAGAG
>NW_006295287.1:373679-373887 GCF_000327345.1 Myotis davidii | reverse complement strand
CCAGCCCCTGACTTGGGGCTCCGATCCCACACGCGGGGACCCAGCTTTCCGCGGGTGTGGAGGTCCAAGGCCAGGCCTGCAAAGTAGGTCTCGGTGAGGCTAGCCCCCGCCTCTCTCAGACCCAGAAACTCAAGTCCCCCAACCCCTCCTCCCCCAGGACCCCAAAGTCCAGGCCTCCAGCCCCCTTGCTCAGACCTAGGACGCCAGG
>NW_006295287.1:371347-373143 GCF_000327345.1 Myotis davidii | reverse complement strand
GGGCGAGGGGGGCGGGGGATCCGGGGGGCCCGGGGGGCCGCCGTCCAGCCAGGTGGGCAGCAGCGTCATGCAGACCTTCAGCACCGAGGCCAGCACGTTGAGAAACAGCAGGAAGCGCAGCAGCAAGAAGTAGGACTCGGTGCCCGCGCCAAACTGGCCTACAGGGGGCGGCAGGAGGCCCGGGTCCTTGCTGAGTCAGGATTCCGGCTCCTCCTCCCTCAGACCGAGGAGCCCAGGCCCCCAGCCCCTCCTCCCTCAGACCCAGGGGTCCAGGCCCCTGGTTCCTTCTCCACTGGTACCCAGTAATCTAGGCCCCCTCCTCCTGGCCTGAGTCCCTTTTCAGCTCTCAGACAACTTGACGCCCTCAGGCGTCCACTAGTCCAAGGCTCATGGATGTCTATCCATCCCTCTGAGGAAACCGTACCTCTGTACCCCTTCTTTTATTAGAGGCAAGGCCTGCATCACCTGTGGGTACTCAAACAGAGGAAAGCAGCATCTACCCCCTAGTAGACACAGCCTGGCAGATCCCCCCACCCATTGCCCCCCACTGCCCCAGGCCAGCTGCTCAGCTCCCCCCGCCTTCCCGCTGCTAGAGAGCCTGGGCCCAGCACCTCTATAAGGTGTTGGGGTGGAGTGTGGCACAGAACACCTGGGCTCCTGAGGAGTGTGTGTGTGTGGGGGGGGGCAATTCTGCATTTGGGGCAGGAGCCAGGGCTGTGGGCTGCTGCTGACTCCAGGGTCCGGGAGAGCAGGGGTGAAGGCTTATGTTCTTGAAAAAGAAGAGACTGGGGCCCGCATTTATGGGCCTCAGGGCGGGGGCGGGGGGCAGGCATTGTGCCCCTAGATTCCTGGGTCGAGGGTGCTTGTAACACAAGATGGTTGAGGTGGGACCCTAAGGAAGAGGGGCTGGGTCCCCTACTCCTGGGTGTGAGGGAGGTGCTGGGGGCTGCTTTCCTGTCCTTTGGGTGGATTCGAACTTGAGGCCCCTGAAAAGCCAGCCTCTGGGTCTCTGTCCAGGATTTTTGAAGCTCAGAGGTCAGCCTCCCTGATCGCTGTCAAGGGCAGGCGCGGAGCACAGACCGCCTAGGACAGCGATGGCGACACGTGAACTCATTTTTTTGGTTGATTTTCCTTTGTTAAATGGCATTTAAATATATAAAATAAATATCAAAAATAGAAGTCTTGGTTTTACTGTGGTTGCAAATATCAAAAAATTTCTATATGTGACACGGCACCAGAGTTCAGTTAGGGTTTTTCAAAATGCTGACACGCCGAGCTCAAAAGGTTCGCCATCACTGGCCTAGGATCGAGGCCCTAGGGCAGTGGTTGGCAAACCGTGGCTCGAGAGCCACATGCGGCTCTTTGGCCCCTTGAGTGTGGCTCTTCCACAAAATACCACGTGCGGTGCGCGCACGTACAGGAGGATTGGAACTTTGTGGCCCATGCGCAGAAGTCGGTTTTCGGCCTGGGCGAGTCTATTTTGAAGAAGTGACGTTAGAAGAAGTGGGGGTACGTTGGCTGAGTTCGACCCCTCCGATTGAGGACGATTTTAGCAAAGGCCAGCTTAGGAGGACCCTAATGAAGCAATGTACCTACGTATATATTTTAAATTTTAAAAATTAGGCTCTCAAAAGGAATTTCACCCATCATCTTGCTTTTGCTCAAAATCTGGAAGTCCCGCTCGTGTGCCGGTGAGACGCCCGCGGGAGCCGGAGGGGGGCGCGGGGAAGGGCTGGGAGGCAATCGGGGGACGGGTCCCTCCCCCTCCCGCTCGCTGGGGATCCCCCCTTTCCAGG
>NW_006295287.1:370425-370879 GCF_000327345.1 Myotis davidii | reverse complement strand
CCCCGACGCCCCCACTCTGTCTGCCCCGCAGGGATTTCGGGGAAGAGCCAGGTCCTGTTTGCCGTGGTCTTCACTGCCCGCTACCTGGACCTTTTCACCAACTACATCTCCCTCTACAACACGTGCATGAAGGTGAGGCTGGGCCCCACCTGCCGGGCCCTCCTGTGGGGGAGCCTGGGGCCCCCCCTGCTTCTGGATTGGAGGGAGGAGGTGACTGGGGCTGAGATCCCTGGGTCTGAGGGAGAAGGGGCTGGGGGTGCAGGCTCCCGGGCCCCAGCCTAGGGGCGGTGCAGGAGCTGCGGGCTGAAGCACCCTCCGCGTCCCCCTCGACAGGTGGTCTATATCGCCTGCTCCTTCACCACAGTCTGGATGATCTACAGCAAGTTCAAAGCCACTTACGACGGGAACCATGACACCTTCCGGGTGGAGTTTCTGGTTGTGCCCACAGCTATCC
>NW_006295287.1:368857-370284 GCF_000327345.1 Myotis davidii | reverse complement strand
TATGGACAGCGGTCCCCCAAAGCCTTCCTTCTGCGAGATTTGCTCAAACTTCCTTATTTTAGGACTAAGTTCGGCGCATGGGCCCTGGAATCGGGTGATGTTAACGCAACAGCAGCAGCGCTCGCTGCTCTAAGAACTTCGTGCGCATTAACCCGTTGCTGTTCACAGCGGCCTCATGGTACAGATGAGGAAACCGAGGCTTAAGGAGTCTAAACGGACTCTCGTCCAAGGTCAACAGCCTAGGGAACAGCCCAGACATTGGGAACAGGGGCTGGGGAGCTGGGCTGCTTGGGTTGGGATGCCACATCTGCAGCTTTCGATTAGCGTGACCTTGGGCATGTGCCTTTAACCTTGCTTTTCTGATTTATAAAGTTATCAGGCCGTGGGAGGATTTACCGAGGTTAGACCGCATCGCCCAGGGGTGAAACGCGTGGCCTCTAGAACCAGGGAGCGGGGATTCGAAGCCCACGTAGCAGCCGCGGGACTTTGGGCGAGGCAGTTTCTCCGCGCCTCAGTTTTCTTGTCTGTAAAATGGGGAGGACCGGTTCCTACGTCAGAGGCTCTGATGAGGGGTTGGAATCGGTAGAGCACGGTGTCTGGCCGAGGTAGGAAGTTCCGTGTTAATGTTTCTTCAGTGACGGAAACGTCTGGGACCAGGTTGATACTTGTAGTCCTAAACGCCGGCTGTCATGCTTGTGTTCCGTGGCATTTTGGTGGCACCTGTGCAGGTTCCTGGGAGGAGTTTGGGGAGGGCTTGTGTGAAGTCTGTGCTCTCTTGGGCCCCGAGGCCTGGCAGGTGTCAAATTCAGAGCAGCCCGTCCTCCCCCAGCCTCACCCCTGCCTTGGAGGAAGCTGGCCCTGAGCGTCCAGGTGGACTGAGGTTTTCAACAGCAGCTACAATTCAGGAGTTTTCCTGCGAGATCTGCTTTAAATACAGATTCAAAATATATTTCTGTATTTTATTGATTTTTTACAGAGAGGAAGGGAGAGAGATAGAGAGTCAGAAACATCAATGAGAGAGAAACATCGATCAGCTGCTTCCTGCACACCCCCCACTGAGGATGTGCCCGCAACCCAGGTACATGCCCTTGACCGGAATCGAACCTGGGATCTTTCAGTCCGCAGGCCGACGCTCTATCCACTGAACCAGACCGGTTAGGGCGATACCTTGAAATTTTTATTTAAAATCATTCGTAGGAAGTTGTGAAAGTCATAATCATTTTATAAAAGTAATAGTACAAAATGAAAATACAAATGATTGTAAGCAAATACTATGAGCAACTATATGCCAACAAACTGGACAACCTAAGCAAAATGGACAACTTCCTAGAAATATACAAAAAAATCAGGAAGAATAGGAAAACCTGAAAAGGCCAATAACAACTGATGAAAAGTGAACTAGTAATTTAAAAGTTCCCTGCAGAAAT
>NW_006295287.1:359767-368426 GCF_000327345.1 Myotis davidii | reverse complement strand
TGCAGGTTTCTCCCCCCATGGGCCCAAGGACACACCTGGAAGCCATTAGCAGAGGAGGCAGCAGGCTCTGGCTCCAGGTGAGAAGGCGTGATGAGAACATGTGGCAGCCTCCTGCCTGCTGGAGTGGGGCCTGGAGGACACCTTGGCCTGAGGAGTTCCAGCACCACTTCCCCAGCACCCACTAGAATGGAGAAGTAACCACAGCGCAGGCACTGGCACTCAACATGGTTGGTGAGCCCACCTCCAGTTCACTTCCCGAATTTTTGACACCAGATTTCCTGACTTTCCTTTTCATTTTTTTTCAAAACATATTTTTATTGATGTCAGAGAGGAAGGGAGGGTTAGAAACACCAATGATGAGAGAGAATCCCTGATCTGATTGGCTGCCTCCTACACGCCCCACACTGGGGGGTCGAGCCCGCCACCCAGCATGTGCCCTGACCAGAATCGAACTGTGACCTCCTGGTTCATGAGTCAACGCTCAACCGCTAAGCAACACTGTCTGGGCTCTACTCACACTTTAGCTGTGCAGCCTTGGGCCTCAGTCATTACTCTATCCCTCTCCCTTCCTCTCTGTAAAATATCAATAAAATATATTTTAAAAAGTATTAAGAAAAAACAGAGAAAGACTTACCTCATAGGGCGAAGGCAGTAGCCCATGAATACCTGCAAGGTTCGGGGAGCAGTGCCGCCTGCCAAGTGCTGTATGAGCACACGTTATGAATATGTCCTGATCTTCCCCACTCCCCTCCCATAAACTGAAACAGCCGCGGAGGGGCCATACCTGCCACCGGGCCTTGCTCTCTGCGGGGAGGTCTCAGTGTGTCTGCGGATCACACCTTACCCCAGGTGGACTGTCAGGTTGCGAGGACGGAAAGGGGGCTGACCGATGTCGGCAGGGTCTTCGTCTCCCTCCCAGGGTGCCCTGTCCTGCTCACAAGTGATGACTGTCGCTGGTCCCTAGATGGTGGCCCCTGGCAAGCATGTGGAGCTGACTCCCGTTCCCTCACCCATTCATTCAGGCATCGAATATGTGCCAGGCATTGTGCCAGGGGTGGGTCAGGGGTGAACAAGATGAAGGATCTGAGCCTCATGACTCAGTCTGGTGAGCGCTGCCAGGAAAGATAAGATGGGTGACGTGACAGTCCTGGGGGGACGATGGTCAGGGAAGGCCTCTCCCAGGAGGTGACTGGTGAGCTGAGCCCGGAAGGAGGCGGAAGAGGCAGAGCTGAGGGCATAGCAGGTGCAAAGGTCCTGGGGCGGGAAGGAGCCTGCATGTTGGAGGGCCAGATAGAGGGCCTGACTGCAGCCCAGAGATCTCGGGAAGGGAGCAGGAGATGAGGCTGGGTCGGGGAGGGCTTGAAGACCCAGGTTAGATTTGGATTTTATTCTGGTTGTGATAAGAAGTAACGACTGCCCTAACCGGTTTGGCTCAGTGGATGGAGCAACGGCCTGCGGACTGAAGGGTCCCGGGTTCAATTCCTGTCAAGGGCGTGTACCTTGGTTGCGGGCACATTTCACTGCAGCCACGCTGGGCGTCTTACTAGTTTTTTATTTTTTTAAAAAAAAATATGCTTTTATTGATTTCAGAAAGGAAGGGAGAAGAAGAGAGAGATAGAAACAGCAGTGGTGAGTGGGAAGCGTCCATTGGCTGCCTCCGGCACGCCCCCCACTGGGGATCGAACCCACAGCCCAGGCATGTGCCCTGACTGGGAATCGAACCGTGACCTCCTGGTGCATAGGTTGACGCTCCACCTCTGAGCCCCTCTGGCCCCGCAAGCTCCTGGATGGTTTTAAGCCAGGAAGTGACACAGTCTGATTTATGTCCCTAAAGATCGTACCTAGAATGTCACCCCTATAAGGGCAGGAAAAAATCATCTCCATTTCAGAGATAGGCGGAGGCTCGGAGGACCTGGGTCTCTTGCCCAAAGTCTCATAGAAGGGGAGTCTCAGAGCCGAGGTGCACCCTGGTCTGCCTTTGGAGAGGCACCGACTCGGAACCGGCTCCGGGTCCCGCTCTGCCCCTGACGGGCTGCGTGGGCTTGGGCAAGTCTCTTCCCCCCTCTGGGAAGGGGGTGCTCACAGCAGCAGCTCCAGCCCGGGTTGTGGAGGATGAGATGAGAGTACACGTGGCGTGGGCCGGGCGCTTGTTGGCACAGAGGGCGTGCTGGTCGGCATTGCTGTCCCCTCTCCCCCCCACATCCCTGCCTGCACCCATGCTCTCTCCCGCCCCCGGCAGATCCTCTGGACCTTCTCCATCTACCTGGAGTCAGTGGCCATCCTGCCGCAGCTCTTCATGGTGAGCAAGACGGGCGAGGCGGAGACCATCACCAGCCACTACCTGTTCGCGCTGGGCGTCTACCGCACGCTCTACCTCTTCAACTGGATCTGGCGCTATTACTTCGAGGGCTTCTTTGATCTCATCGCCATCGTGGCCGGCCTGGTCCAGACGGTCCTCTACTGCGATTTCTTCTACCTCTACATCACCAAAGGTAGCTGGGGGTGGAGTGGGGGGGGGCGACGGCCTCCTCTCTCAGGCCCCGGGGTCCCAGGCCCCCCGCCCTTGTAGGAATTCAGCCTTCCAGCCCTGGCCTCCCTAAAGGACCGTGGAGTTGCTCTCCTCGGCCCCCACATCTTCGAGGGGAGATAGCAAGACAGCGGGCCAGGCGGGGGGCGAGGAGGGGGGTCGCCTTCTCACACAGAGGGGCTTCCTGCTGGGACCACACAGAGACCAGGCGCCCCCCCCTCCCCAGCCCGGGAGCATTTTGGGAAGAGGAGACAGGACAGAGAGAGGGGCAAGGTGGCCTCTGACTTTTCCCTGCTTGCAATTTGTCTGAAGCCCTCCGCCTGCCCGGAGATCCCAGATCCATAGGATTTCAGTCTCACTCCCTAAAGAAATCTGGAATTCCCAGGTCCCCAGTCCCAGCAGCGCTAAGAGAAAGGAGGGCCTCGTCTTTGTTCATTGATCTCTATCTCACCCTCAGGGAACTCAGCCCACTAACATTGATTGGTTGATTGATCAATCAGTTCATTCAACCAAGGAATTTATTGAGCACTTTCTGTGCCACAGTAGGAAAAAGGGTGGATGAGGCCCTCCCCTCCCTCGCCTCCCTTATAATTCTAGTTGGGGGAGATGGTGAATGAACAGGTAAAGAGCGATGATTGCCAGGAGCGTGGAGAGTTACAGCAGAAAGACACCAGGGGTGTGAGCAGCTGTGGAGGGTGAGGGGCCCCTTTACACGGGGGGTGCCTCAGGGGCGGCCTCTTGCTGGAGATGATGATGAAAGGAGAGACCTGAGGAATCGGGCAGCAGTCGGTGTGAAGGAGAGAGGGGGCAGGAGGACAGTGGAGGCAGCCCTGGGACCCTCGGGGTTCCGGCTGGGCTCCCTGGCCAGCCCCACCACACCCTCTGACCCCCGCTCCCTCTCCAGATGAGCCAGGGCCTCCAGCCAGAGTCCTTCAAGGCTGGGAGAGGAGGACTCCCCATGAGCAGAAATGGGGACCCCACGGAGACCACTGCTCGGCCCCTTGGACGAGACTAGGGTCCCCGCACCCCACCCCGTAGGGATTCAGGCCCCTTTCCCCAGTTTATAATCCAGGGTCCTGGGCCAACCCTCCTGGCATCTCTGTCCAGCCCAGCGTCCGGCTCTGGGTGTGGGAGGCCGTCCCTGTGAGCGGCCCCGTGGTGATGCCCGCCCCCCTCTCTCTCCTCGCAGTTCTGAAGGGGAAGAAGCTGAGTTTGCCGGCGTAGCCCTGGTCCTCACCATCTCTCTCCCTGGCAGCGGAGGACGGTGATGGGGGACGAAGAGCCTTCCTGTCCAGGGGTGACTTTTTTAAGAACCAACTTTTCCCCACTCCCCACCTTCCTCCTGCCGGGTTCCAGGGGGCGGTGGAGGACCCAAGACTTGGGGACGCTCAGGACCTGGGCTGTTTGTAGTTTTTTGCCTTTTAGAGAAGAAAAAAAAAAATCTTTCCACGATTTAGTTTTTGATTCTGATGACTCCTTTCTCTTCTACTCTCTGGCCCCGATTTTTATAAACCGTTTCAAGTATTCTGTATGAGGGGGGGCGGAGGGGCAGGGAGGGGAGATCTTTTCTCTCTCCCAAGCCCCTTAGCTCCCTTCCAGACCCTACTCCCAGCCCCACTGTTTGCCAAACACTAAATCTCCCGACACGGCCTTCCCGACCCCCCCACCTCCCACCCAGGACACAGCGCCTGCCCCCCAAACTTCTGGGCTGGGGGTAGGCGGAGGGGAGGAATGGTCCGCCCTGATTTTTCATAATCTCCCCCAGAGTTGGGGGTTTTTAGTCTAGTCCTCGTTTTTTGGGCATTTAGGGGGCTGGCTCCAGGGTCGCCGTGACTCTGCCACCATGTTTTTTGTACAGAATGGATGGTTGATTCTTTGTTCTCTTGAAATAAACCGAGGAAAATGATGCCTCTCTTTTGCTATCCTTGCCCTCTCTCTGGCGTTTGTGGGGTCCCGCCCCAGGCCCCGTCTGCTTCTGTTTTGCCCCGTTGACCGTCCGCAGGCGGCTGAGGCCTGGGAGGAGCAGGGAGATGAGAAACTGGGTTTCCTGAGACTCTGAGCTGTACCTCACGGGGGAAGATGCTTTGGAGAAACCCCGCCCCGAAGATTCCTCCTGTCGTATCGCAGAGCTTCCCTGGCTGTTCCCCCGAATCTCAGGGTTACAGGGGGCCTGGGGAGGCCACCACCCACCAGGCAGCCCCGTCCCACCCTCATCTGGCATTTTATGGAGCCATTCTCTTTCTTACCAAAAAAAAAAAGAAGAGATCAGTTGCCAGTCTTTAAAAAGCAGAGTTTCACATGAAAATCGGAATTTCTGGCTTCTCTTGAAAGAAATCCGTCAGTGACGATGCCTGGTCCTCCCTTCGGGCGGCAGCAGCTGGCTGGGCTGAATGGATGGGGACGAGCTTCCCGCCCCGGCCCAGGGCGTGGCCGAGGGTCCTTGCTGTTCATTAGTGGCCTGACCTGTCATTTTCTGGTTTTGTTTGTGGAGCTAAAAGGGGGCTGTTTTCCACGCCTCCCTCCAGATGGGCGGGACACCTGGCCTGTCCCCGTCCTTTGCCTTCCCAGCCTGGCCCTCGGAAGCTTTGGGGGTCGGGCCCCCGGCTTTGGACTCCCTAGATGTCTGCTGAGACCCCTCGCCGCCCCAGGGCTCTGGAGGATGGCTCCGGAAGCTCCGGGAGGTGGTAGCCAGCCGGCCGGCCCTGAGCGTTTTGCTAGTGCCCGACCACGTGGGTTTCACGGAGGAGCCCGCTGGGCCCTCAGCACCCCTGAAGCGGGCACTGGAGGGGAAACCGAGGCCTGGAGGGCGGGTGCAGAGGCGGGTCTGTGCCGGCTTCCTCATGCTGAGCCTGTGTTTAGTCACTGCTATGGGGCATTTCAACTATTCGTGTCTTTCTTCCTTTAAGCCGAGGGGCCTCCGGTTCAGAGGAATGTTGCCCAGCAGCCTGGGATACAAGGTGACCGGGGCAGCAGGGACAGGGCTGCGAGGGTGGGTTTGGGGCTGGGAGCCGCACCTCTTTGAATGCGTGGGGTCTGGAGGCCATCACTCTCATGGGTCCCTAGCGTTGCAGCCAGCACAGATCGGGCCCAGATAAGCTAGGTGAGACGTCCCGGCTTATCCAGCTGCTGGCCGCACAGTGAGGACGAGAGCCCGAATCCTCCCTGCCCTCCACGCCACCTCTGCCACGTCTCCCCACGCCCTCAGGGACCGCCCTGTTCTGTACCCCCAGAACTGAGCACAGGGCCTGCCGCGCAGGAAACCTCACACAGCGGCCAGGGAGCCCACCTCTGACCCCCCACAACTCGCATCCCTCGGTCCAGTTTGTAAACGGATGCCCTGCAGGCCGCCGTGCGTGGCTCTCGTGTGGGTGTGTTTGTTTGGCCGGCATGACATGAAAAAAGTTTGCATAATGTCCGATGGTTCTGGAAAGACCGGGAGGTTCTAGCTGCGTGGTCCAGTGTGGTGGCCATCTGCGACATGTGAACATTAGCACTTGAAATGGGGCGGGTCCAAACTGAGATGTAAAATACGCAAAGGATTGCAAAAGCTCGGTATGGGAGAATGTAAGATATCGGGGAATTTTTTATGCTGATGACATGTTGAAATAATATTTTGGATATACTGGGTTAAATAAAATATATGAAAATTCACTTCACTTGTTTTGTTCTACTTTCTATGTAAAACTCCATGCCCTGCCCGGCTGGTGTTGCTCAGTGGTTGAGTGTCGACCTGTGAACCAAGAGATCGCGGTTCGATTGGTGGCTAGGGCACCTGCCAGGGTTTGGGGCTCGATCCCCAGTGGGGGGCGTGCAGGAGGCAGCCGATCAGTGATTCTCTCTCATCATTGATGTTTCTCTCTCTCCCTCTCCCTTCCTCTCTGAAAGCAATAAAAATATATTAAAAAAAAATTCCACGCCCTGTGGCTCCCATTATATTCAATGGGCCAGTGCTGCTCTAGGCACCCCAGGCCGTGGTGCCAGTGTGGGTGCTGAGTGAGGGCTCCCCTCCTCGACACGGCCCCTCCCCCCACTATGCACTTACTGGCTGCCTTAATGGGGTTACCTTTTTGGTCCTACACACAGGAGCATTTTGGGGTCTGTGTGTGAGTCCTCCGTGAGCTTGGGATTCTCGATAAAACCCCTCCCTCTTCCCCATCAATCCTCCAAATATTTGAATTTAAGGATCCGCCCTCCCTGACCCCAGTCACGACTCACCACCCCTGTTTCCTTAACGACTCCTCCCGCAGCCGGCTTTGGAGTTGGGTCCCTTGTCACTGGAGGGAGTGAAAGGGCTTGGGCTTTGGGGTCCCAACAGGGCTGCTCCCACGGTTGACCCTGACTCCCAGCGCTCTCTCTGAACTTGAACTTCCTCAACTGCCCCCTCCACGGCTGACGTGAGGAGCGAAGTCCCTCTCCTGTCCCCACCTCTAACGTGCAGCTATCACGGTGGTGCCGGATGGAGGGACCCAGAGGTGGTAGGGACCCCGGAGGTGACCCCGGGGGTGACCTTGTTGGGTTTCTCCCCACCCCTGGCCGCGCCAGGAGCCAGCGAGGCCCAGACATGAGGACAGGGGCTGTTTTCAGAAACCCTTCTGCAGGGTGAGCTCTTTACTGAGGTGATGAAGAAGTCTAGTGGTCAGGCATCATGACGAGGCGGGGGACCTTCGCCGTGGTCAGATAGGGGGACAGGGCGGAGCTGGCGTAACTCATGCTGTTGGGGCCAGTGGTGGGCGTGTTGATAGGGCTGGCGTCGGAGGGCGGGGAGAGGGTGGTCAGCACCACGCCCCCCTCATTCAGGGAGCGCTTGTAGGGGACCGGGGCGTCATCGCGGAGGTCCTGGAAGGCCAGGTAGGCCTGGAATATCTGTGGGCAGAGAAGGGGCGCGGAAGGCTGGCGTGGCTGGGCCGGAGAAAGAGGGCCGGGGCCGGGGCCTGGCCTGGGAGGGAGACGCAGGGCGCGGCAGTGCCCACTGCTCACTAGCCACCCAGCTCAGCCGCCACCCACACAAGGCCTCAGGCCGGCCCGCGGCTGCTCTCCGATTTGCCTGGGAGCCAGGGAAGGGGCCAGCGGAGGCCCAGGGAGCTGCGGGAGCGGGAGGACAGTCCAGCCCTCCCACCCTGCCCTGCAGGGGGTGCCCGTGAGGGGCTCATCCTCACCCAGATGGGGACAGAGAAGAAAGCGAAGGCGATGGAGGCCTTGGCGCTGCCGTTCCCCAGGAGGAACTGTTGGGGCGGCGAACGGTGCCACTGGTTGGCCAGGAAGCAGAAACCCAGGAACCAGGTGCCTGCCCAGAGGACTGGGGGCGCAGGAGAGAAGAAAGGGGGGGAGAGGTTCAGGAAGGGCTGCTGGGCCTGGAAAGGGCCTCTCCCTCCAGCCTCTGTAAGATGTGCTGCTGGGGTGGAGCTGCACTGCCCACGGCCACAGGTGGCTGTTTACATTTCAATCAATTCAAATAAAATTCAAAATAATTCAGCTTCACCCCGGCCAGTGTGGCTCAGTGGTTTGAGCATCGACCCACGAACCAGAGGTCTCGGTTCAATTCCAGGTCAAGGGCCAGGTTTTGGGCTTGATCCCCAGTAGGGGGCATGCAGGGGGCTTCCGCGCCCCTTCTCTGCCCACAGATATTCTCATCATTGATGTTTCTATCTCTCTCCCTCTCCCCTCTTCTCTGAAATCAATAAAAACATATTTTTTAAAAATATATATTTTATTGATTTTTTACAGAGAGGACGGGAGAGGGATAGAGAGTTAGAAACATCGATGAGAGAGAAACATCCATCAGCTGCCTCCTGCATACCCCCTACTGGGGATGTGCCCGCAACCAAGGTCCATGCCCTTGACCAGAATCGAACCCGGGACCCTTCAATCTGCAGGCCGATGCTCTATCCACTGAGCCAAACCGGTCAGGGCAATAAAAACATATTTTAAAAAAATTCAGCCCCAGGGTCCCACTTCAAGAGCCGGCGGCTCCTGTATGGGAAGCGCAGGTACCAAACGTCCCCCCCTCACAGGAGGTTCTCTCGGAGGGCATGGACTCGGTGCCCACCGAGGGCCCTCCCGGCCCTGCGATGCTGGGACTGGCCCTGAGCAGAGGGGGAGGGAGGGGAGTGGGAGGAGGGGGGCAGGGAGGGG
>NW_006295287.1:359337-359706 GCF_000327345.1 Myotis davidii | reverse complement strand
CTGTGGGCTCAGGGGCCAGGATGAAGTCCAGGAGCTGGAAGGCCGTCCGGAAGCGGGTGCAGGCGATGTGGCCCTCGTGGGCGTCCAGGGCCAGGAAGGCCAGGCAGCTGAGCAGGGCCAGGAAGCCGGCGCCCACGGCGAAGCTGCAGGCCACGTTGTTGCTGTTGAGGACACAGCGGAGCTGCGAAGAGTCCGTCTTGTTCTGGTAGCCGTCGGTCAGCAGGGAGGAGAAGACGATGAGGGCGAAGATCTGTGGGTGCGGGAGCGGGTTCCAGGGCCCTGAGTGGCGCTCAGCCTCTCCCCAAACCCTCCCGGGCCCCCCTGGGCTCCCCATCTGCAGGCCGGACCCCGCCATCCACCGGGGGCAGT
>NW_006295287.1:356602-359230 GCF_000327345.1 Myotis davidii | reverse complement strand
GGCTCCTCCCTCGCGCCCAGGCCTCAGAGCCTCCGAGCCCTGTGCCTGCTGTTGCCCCTCAACCACCTTCCCACCCTCCGGCTCTTCCCGCGGCCTGCAACGCTCTCCTCCCGCCCAGCCTGGCTAATCTCTATTCAGTTTTTATTTTTAATTTTTTAAAAATATATATTTTATTGATTTTTCTACAGAGAGGAAGGGAGAGGGACAGAGAGCTAGAAACATCAATGAGAGAGAAACATCACAAGGTGCAAGCCCTTGATTGATATCGAACCTGGGACCCTTCAGTCCGCAGGCCAATGCTCTATCCACTGAGCCAAACCGGTCGGGGCCCTATTCAGTTTTTAAAATAAATTTACGAGATATTCCCCAAATACAGACGAGTATGGAGAGAGATGTCACAAGCACCCGGGACCTAACAAACAGGAACGTGTTCTTTCTTTTCCTGGTTTGTTTAGTACAACTGTCTGCGTCCACGCTGGTGTTTATTGAGCGCCACTGGAGTGCTCCCCACGCCCCAGCCTGTGCCACCCTCACAGCCACCCCGGATGTGGGTCCTTCCAACAGCCCCGATTCTCAGGTGATGGAACTGAGGAAGCCACCCAGTTAGCAGGGGGCCGTGCTGGGTTCGGACCGAGCTGTCTGGCGCCTGAGTCTGCCTCAGCCCCCTGCTCTACGGCCTCCAGCCGGACCAGGTGCCTGAGGGCAGAGGTTCCTCTCAGTGCCACTCGTGAAAACGTTAAGTCCCAATTATTTGTCCCAGACAGTCGCACTGCAGCGTGGGAGGTCCGCACCCGATATGGAAGGAACCGGGGAGCTATGGGGTGGGCAGGGGAATCGATCCAGGAAGGCGGCCTGGATGAGGGACAGCTGTGAGGAGTGAAGCAGGGTGGGAAAGGCGGGGAGATGGGGACATTGCCAGGGGGGCAATAGGGAGCCACAGCAGGGCGCTGGGCAGCGGAGGGGCCAGGGCAGCTCCGGGTGCATGAAGACCCCTTTGGGGCCCTGTAGAGATGGACTGGAGGGGGTGAGAGTAGAGATTGCAGGCTGGGAGGTGCCTGGGGGCTGGGGTCAGGGAGAGAGTCAAGGTGTGAGCCGGTGCGGAACTCGTGGGGCTGCGTTCAGGGGGAAACAGAATGAGATCTGAGCTGCATCTGAAAGAACGAGGACTTCTCCAGGCAGACGGAGGAGGAAGGGCATTCCAGGCGGGACGAAGCGTGTGTGCTCAAGCCAGCTGCTGCAGAGCGGGGCCCTTCAGGGACTGGAGAGAAATTGCATAAGAAGGAGCCGGTGTGAGGAGGCTGCAAAAGTGGGCGGGGGCCAGGCTCAAAGGTTGAACACCAGGTGGAGGGGTCTGGTACTGGGAGCCCTGGAAAGTGAAACTTCTCACTTGGATTTGATTACGTGCAGGGAGAGGTTCTGAGCGGAGGATGGCCAGGGTCAGAGCCGGGAGTTAGCGCAAATCCACAGGGTCCTGATGGTTCGGAGGCCAGGGCGCAAGGCAAGACGCCTGCAGATCAGAGAGACCGGTGGGAAGGCCCAGGCACGGAGTGAGGGCTGAGCTGAGGTTGGGGCTCTGAGGAATCCAGTGATAGGACCTCAATCAGGAGTTGGGGATTGATTGACGTGGCAGTGCTGGCTGGGACCAGAGCCAGGGCATGGGGGGGAGGGGAATCCATTTTAAAAAAAAGTTTTTATTGTTTTCAGAGAGGAAGGGAGAGGGAGAGAGAGAGAGAAATGATGATGAGAGAGAATCATGGATCGGCTGCCTCCTGCACGTCCCCTACTGGGGATGGATCCCACAACCCCGGCATGTGCCCTGACTGGGAATCGAACTGGGGACCTCCTGGTTCATAGGTCGACGTTCGACCACTGAGCCACACCAGCCGGGAGGGGGAATCCGTGTGGATTTGAACTCCTTCTGGGCAGGTCCACGGGGGACCCTTCTGTCCTGAGCACCAAGCTCCAGAATGCACCGCAGCCCGTGTGTGTGAGACAGGGAATGACCATGGGCCTTTTTTCTGTGCTCTTGCCCCGACCTGCAGCGTGGGGACTGGGGAGGCAACGGATGGACCCCTGCACTCAGCCTCTGTTCCTCTTCGATCTGTTGTCTCGCCTTCTCTGAATAATAATAACAACAATCATGACAACGACAGTGAGTCCCCTTTTGTGTCCAGAAGGAGTTCAAATCCAAACGGATGCCCCTCCCGGCTGGTGTGGCTCAGTGGTCGAACGTCGACCTATGAACCAGGAGGTCCCCAGTTCGGCGCCATTGACTCAGGGTGTTTGCCTGCATCTGCTTCAGGATGAAGAACGGAGTCCATAAAGGGGGGGCGTCTTGCCTGATGGTCCGGGGCAGAGCCAGGTCAAGGACCAGCAGGCCCATCCGTCATTTCGGAGCCTGTGTCCGTGTTACCTGCCTCACCTCCCCGAAGGCTCCCGCCAGCTCCACTCGCTAGCTGTCACCAAGTCACCCCTGCCTCACAGGTGATAAATCGAAGCCGTTAGGGTGGCGTGCAAAGAGCCAGACACGGCCGACGCTGCCGGCTGCGTGGCCTTGGGCAAACCCCTCACGTCTCAGAGCCTCAGTTTCCCGGTCTGTCTCCGTGCTGCAAGGGGGGGGGGGTGTGC
>NW_006295287.1:356031-356535 GCF_000327345.1 Myotis davidii | reverse complement strand
GGGGGGGGCCTGGCCCTGATGATGGTTCTCGGGAATCACCCAGGGAGGGGACCGAGTGTCCTCTCAAGGTCAGTCCTTGGGGGAGAGGGCACGGGAACCCAGCCCTCCTGACTTCTAGCTGGGGGGGAGGGGGTTGTCCGTCCACTGACCCCCCAAACCTTGGGCTGTGGCCCTGGAGACGTGGGGAGATGGCTCTGCCCGGCCGGAGGGACCTGAGCTCTCGGAAGCCGGAGTCCAAACCGCCTTCCGCGCCCTCTCTGGCCGGTCCCCGGGGAGGGAGCAAAGATTCATCAGTTAAGGCACCAGCTGGCAGGCGGCAGCCAAGACAGGCGCCAGCTGCCCAGAGAGTCCCTCCTGAGGAGCCAGGCCAGGGGGGAAGGAGGAGCTGGGAGGGAGGGAGGGAGGGTGATGCAGGCAGCGGGCAACTCCCAGCAGGAACATTTGTTTTGAGAAGTTTCTAAAAGGAAGCTGAACTCTTCAGTGAATGTGTATGCTCCAAATCTG
>NW_006295287.1:355302-355653 GCF_000327345.1 Myotis davidii | reverse complement strand
CCCCCCAAAAAAAAACTCCTCGCTCTCCTCGCTCACAAGTAATACTTTGTCCCGATAATAATCGCTATTTGACGAAAGCTGCCCACGTGCCGGGCCCGTGCTGACCAGTTTAGGGACAGTAACCGGTTTCGTTTTCACCGCAGTCCTTCCCGCGAGCGGATAGCAGGGCCCACGTCTTACCCACCAGGGAGCAGAGGTTCAGAGAAATCAAGCGCTTGCTCAAGGTCACACAGGCCGAGGTGACTCAGGGCGTTATCAAACAAGACCGGGTGCTTTTGAGAATGAAAGGGGTGCTGTGGATCCTGACACCAGGCACACGGGGGCGTACGTCACCCTCCGTGGACCTGCAGG
>NW_006295287.1:353289-355241 GCF_000327345.1 Myotis davidii | reverse complement strand
CGGAAGGGGCCGCAAGGGGAGGCTCTGGGTTAGGTCCCTGGGGTTGATCCAGGGCCCCCCACCTGCTCCCATGACCCCGATCGTGTCTCACCACCTCCCTGGGCCTCAGTTTCCAGCTCTGTCAGAGGAGAGGAACAGAGAGGGGCAGTGACTGGGCCCAGGCCACACAGCAGAGTTTGGGCTGAATGCGGATTTGAGCCCAGGTGTCTCGACGCTTCGGGAACGGGGTGCAGATTAAACTCAGGCCCTTAAAGCCCTTGCCTGGCGCCGTGCCTGGCGCAGTGCCCGCCCAGCATCTGGTGTCTCGGGTCCACGTGACACACTCTCTTCCCGCCTCTGTGGGCCATTCCCTTCCCCGAGGCCTCAGTCCCTGCCCCTCTCCTTGTCCCTCGACTGAAAGGTGGAGAATGAACAGGCGTTGGCACCTGGCAGACCACGGCCAACACCGGGAGGCCATGATGGAAATGTCCTCCATCTGCCCAGGACGCGAGCCACCAGCCCCCTGTGCCTGTGGGGTGCCTGAATGTGGCCCCTGTGACTGAGGAACAGGACATTTGATTTTAATTAGTTTAAGTTCAATTAATCACATGGGCCCTAGCCAGTGTGGCTCAGTGGATAGAGCATGGGCCCTCGGACTGAACGGTCCCAGGTTCAATTCCGGTCAAGGGCACATGCTCAGGTTGTGGGCTCGGTCCCCAGTAGGGAGCTCTCTCATCATTGATATTTTTTTTAAAAACGTGTTGGCCTATGAATTCCAAAAAAACACACATTGGCCCTGACCGGCTTGGCTCAGTGGATGGAGCGTCGGCCTGCAGACTCAGGGGTCCCAGGGTCGATCCCGGTCAAGGGCATGTACCTTGGTTGTGGGCACATCCCCAGTAGGAGGTGTGCAGGAGGCAGCTGATCAATGTTTCTCTCCCATGGATGTTTCTAACTCTCTATCCCTCTCCCTTCCTCTCTGTAAAAAAACCCAAAACACACACACACACACAAAAACACACACATTGATGCTTCTCTCTCTCTCTCAAATCTCCCTTCCTCTCTGAAATCAATAAATCCTATATGATAAAAGGCTAATATGCAAATAGACCAAAGGCAGAACTGAACTGGTTGCTATGACGTGCGCTGGCCACCAGGGGGCGTGCACAGACCATGGAGGGCGCCAGACCAAGGCGGGGTGCCGGTCGCTCTCATTGGGGCAGGGCTCTGGTGGTTACTAAAAATTCTTTGCTCCCACACGCCGCAGTCTGCCCAGCGCTCACACCCGTTGCCAGCGCCCCTCAGGGCTTCTCCACCTCCCCCTGCTCCTGAGGGACCATTGGGGCCGGAAGCCACAGCTCTCACCCACTGCCGGTGCCCGGCGCCAGTCTGATTGCTCGACGCCATCAGTGGATGCGAGTGGCGGCTGCTGCCCCGATCACCCCTGAGGGCTTCTCCACCTCCTCCGTTAAAAAATGAGAAAAAGAGCCCTAACTGGTTTGGCTCAGTGGATAGAGCCTCTGCCTGTGGACTGAAGGTCCCGGGTTCGATTCTGGTCAAGGGCAGGTACCTTGGTTGTGAGCACATCCCCAGTAGGGGGCGTGCAGGAGGCAGCTGATCGATGTTTCTCTCTCATCAATGTTTCTAACTCTCTATCCCTCTCCTTTCCTCTCTGTAAAAAATCAATAAAATATATTAAAAAAAATAAAATAAAACAAAAAATATATTTTTAAAAAAAGAGTAGCCTTCCTTCCCTCGGCTGCCAGCACCGGGCTGCTCTCACAGCCAGGTCCGGTCTAATTAGCATAATGTGTTTTTAATATTACAGACTATTTTTTTTTTTAACGAGGCTCCCAGCACCTGCTCGCAGGGCGGTTTCCTCCGTGAGAGCAGGACGTGCTTGGGAAAGGTGACCCCGTTATCAGCTGCCTCGGGCCCGTCCGGCCCCTCCGTGTCTGCGGGGGGAGCCCCAC
>NW_006295287.1:352482-353176 GCF_000327345.1 Myotis davidii | reverse complement strand
GTTGGGGTACAGGGTAAGGGGGTCCTGAGGATTCTAGAGGCAGGGGCACCACGGGAGGGAGTATGGGGGGGCACAGGGAGGGGGTGCTGGCGAGGAAACCCCAGGCAGGGAGAAGGGGTGGACAGAGGGCTGGGTATGGGGGTCACGTCAGGGACAGGGGAGCACAGCGCCCCTTTGAGGGATACAGTGGCGTTTCCAGGGAGCGGAGGCGCTGGGTCACACCTGGGAGACCTGAGCCAGGGGGACCCCTTTCCGGTTTGGGGTGTCAGCGCCCATAATGGAGAACCATAAGGGTAGAACGGGGCACGTTTTAGGCTAGTCCTTGGGGTTATTTCCTTAGCCCACAGGCCTGCACCTAGAATGCAGCCCCGTCTTCATAAAAGGGCGTTTTCTCAAGTTGGGGTCTCTGGCCCTCAGACGTGTGGGGACCGGGGCTGCCCCCTCAGAAGGTGGCGGCCGAGCCCACCGGCACTCGGTTACCTTCTTAGAATCAGGGTCTTCCCTTTAAGACCGTGAAATGGAGGGGGCCTGGGGGGGACACTGCCTGAGTGAGGTTGGGGCTCTGAGGAATCCAGTGATAGGACCTCAATCAGGAGTTGGGGATTGATTGACGTGGCAGTGCTGGCTGGGACCAGAGCCAGGGCATGGGGGGGAGCGGAATCCATTTAAAAAAAAAATCTTTTGCTGAAACCGG
>NW_006295287.1:351513-352289 GCF_000327345.1 Myotis davidii | reverse complement strand
CGGGAGTCTCGCGCCCGCTGCGTCCCCTTCTCTCTGCAGCGCGGGGACAACGAGACGTTCCTGCTGCGCATGCGCGCCGCCCACACCAGGCCCGTCCCGGAGGAAGGCGGGCCTATTGCTCGTGCGCAGTGGGGACGGCTTCAGAGGAAAGAAACGGGACCGCACTCAGGGACCCCGGTTTTGCGCATGCGTCCTGCTGCTGGATGAAGCTGAATCTGGGGGGACCTGAAAGCCTTCCTGCACATGCGCAGGAGGCTCAATGACAGTCGAGCGTTGGCTAAGGTGAGGGGAGGGAGGGGGATTGCATGGCCAGGGCAGGACGGCCCTGCACCCTCAGGGTAGCCTTTCCGTGCTTCTCCTAAGCTCCAGTGATCCACCTCATCGCCTAGACCCCGCAGAAACCTGTTGTACCACGCCAGGGTGTCTAGGCCCTCAACACGCCCCAGGACCTCAGACCTCTGACCCTTCCCTGGGACCAGGGTCAACGGAGCAATGCGGGAGGGGACCCGCGAGAAGGGCGGACGGGCTCTGCTCCTGGAGGTTTGAGACAGGGAGGTGCAGAGCGCGCTTTTCCACCAGATGCCCTTTGACCCTCTACCCATTTCCCTCGTTTAGGCTCCGGGCACAGGGGCTGGCCATGTTGCATGTGACCCGGGGGGTCTGGGCATCCTGGGTCCGAGGATGGCCAGTCTTGCCCGCGCTCCTGGGGCCCGCCCGGGCCCTGTCCTCGCTGGCGGCCAAGATGGGGGAGTACCGCAGGATGTGGACCCCAAGCA
>NW_006295287.1:344061-351462 GCF_000327345.1 Myotis davidii | reverse complement strand
CCCACTCTCCAAGGAGCAGCTGCTCCGCCTCCTGATGCAGGTATCGCCCGTCCGGGGTCCAAGAGCCCGGGGCCTACGACTCCCGGCAGGCCTTGCGGCGGCAGGGCCGTGCCTGCTATGGATGGCTGCCCTGTCCCCTCCTGGGAATTGTAGTTCCAATTCCCCTTACAGTCCCTAGTGGGCGCCAAGTGAATTGGAACGTAGGGGAGTGGGAGAGGACCTCTGAGATGCAAATGTAGCAGCGATTCCGCCTCTAGCTTGTTCTGGGGCTTGAACAAGCACTCTCTGGGGCATGGTTTTTCCCTTTGCAAAATATGTAGCATTATCCTCATCATTACTATTACTGCTTCCTAATAATAATTATATCTATAAAAGCATAGTCATAATTATTAAACACTGCGTGAGCTCTTACTACATGGCACCGTGCTAAGCATTTCCCATGTATGGAATCATCAGAACAACCCAATAAGAGAGATAATACCACCATCATCTCCATTTTATAAATGAGGGCACTGCAGCAGAAGAAGGGAGGTGACAAGCATACATAATTGGTTAAATAAGTGTGCTCTGGGGTCAGACAGGCCTAGAGTGGATTTTCAGTCTCTCTTTATCTAGACCAGTGGTTCTCAACCTTCCTAATGCCGCGACCCTTTCATACAGTTCCTCATGTTGTGGTGACCCCCAACCATAAAATTATTTTCGTTGCTACTTCATAACTGTAATTTTGCAACTGTTATGAATTGCCATGTATATATCTGATATGCTATATGTGTTTTCTGATAGTCGCAACCCACAGGTTGAGCACCACTGCTTTTTAAAAAAACAATATATAATTATATATGTGTTTTCCGATGGTCTTAGGCGACCCCTGTGAAAGGGTCGTTTGACCCCCAAAGGGGTCTCAACCCACAGGTTGGCGACCCACCGGTTGAGAACCGCTGATCTAGACATTGTGGTCCTCAGCGAATGACTCCCTGAGCCTCATTTCCCCCCTTTGAATAAAGGGGGGTTATCATTCCAGTGGCCCCTTGCATCTCAGGTGGGCAAGCAGCGCCCGGTGCACAGTAAGCACTGTGTGAATGTTGGTGAGTCAGCGTCCAAGGGAGAACTTGGCCTCTCAGCTCTCTCATTCATCTTTTTTACTATGCCAGGCTACCTCCGTTTCTTGGTCAATAAAATTGACACAACTCCCCCAAACAAAATCAAAAAAGCCCGGAGCTTTGACCGTCTGTATGGGCTGCCAGGGAAACAATTCCTTCCCACGAGGAAGGGGGGAGAGGCCTAATGGTCAGTCTTGCTTCCCGAGGTAACAGGAATTCCACTCCAGTCCTGCGGAGAAGGCGGCTTTGGAGGAGTTCTCTGCCCACGTGGACCTCTGCACCTTGTTCCACTACCATCAAATCCTGAACCGGCTGCAGGTGAGGGCGGGGCCCCTCCTGCCCCGTCATGCTTGTTTGCTCATCCCTTCATTCAGCAAAAGTTCTTGGAGCACCTACGTGGAATCTGGCCCCGTGTTAAGCCCCGGGGGTGCTGCAGGGAACGGTTCCGGTAAAGCCACACCCTCAGGGAGCCGGCATTCCAGCTGGGGAGATGATAAGCAAATATGAAATGTGATATCCGGAGTGGCAAGCGCTGTGAGGATCAATGAGGCAGAGGTTGAAGCAGGTTAGACTGGGATGAGATGGGGGCCCCGGTGGGAGGCAGGACACGGGAGCACAGGGTGTGCAGGGAAGGCTTCTCTGATGAGGAGGCGACAGGCAAGCTAAGACCTGAGTGAAGAGAAAGGAGCGAGCGAGATGGATGTCTGGGGAGGACATTCCAGGCAGAAGGCAAAGCAAGTGCAAAGGTCCTGGGGTGAGAGAGGGCCTGGGGCGTTGGAGAAACAGCAAAAGGTCAGCTGTAGCTGGAGGGGAGGGAGAGGGGGAGAGAGGCGGAAAATGAGAGCAGAGGAGGAGTGGGGGCAAATTGCGCCTGGCCCGGTGGACCGTGGTGAGGACGTGGCTTTTACTCTAAGTGAGCTGGGAGCCGCGGGAGGGCTCTGAGCAGAGGAGGAACTGATTTAGTTGTTAACAGGATCCTTCTGGCTGCCGGGTAGGGAACAGGCTGTCAGAGGCGGAGAGGTCTAGTAAAGAGTCTATTATGCTTGTCCCGGAGAGAGGTAATGGCAGCTCCGACAAGAGTAATAGCAGTGGAAGTGGTGAAAAGTGGGCAGATGCTGGTAATAGCTGGAGCACTCGGCTATATGGGCCGGGTGGCGAGGGAAGAGAGGAGTCCAGGGTGCCTCCAGCGGTTCTGGCCTGCTCCCCGGAAGGATGGAGACGCGGGTGACGGGGCAGGGGCGAGAGGCAGATCTGCAGGGATCATTGAGAGGTCAGCTTTGGACTTAGGCATTGGAGCCACCTGTCAGGCAGATTGAGAGAGAGATGGACTTGAATGTGGGGTCTGGAGGTCAAGGGAGGAGGGTCTGTGCTGAGAAGCCTGGGAGGATCCTAGATGGTACCCAAGGGTACCATGAGGGGAATTAGCCGAACCCCGGGGTGTGCCAGCCTTGAGATCAGGAAGGGGAACTGGACTTGGGGAGGAGGGTGGACAAGGACCCTCAGAGAGAGAAGTAGAATCCCAGGAGGGAGTGGTGTCAAAAGAGAAATTCTTTTTTAAAAATAGATTTTTATTGATTTCAGAGAGGAAGGGAGAGGGAGAGAGAGATAGAAACATCAGTGATGAGAGAGAATCATGGATTGGCTGCCTCCTGCACACCCCCCACTGGGGACCAAGCCCACAACCCGGGCATGTGCCCTTGGCGGGAATCGATCCCAGGCCCTTTCCGTCCACAGGCCGATGCTCTGCCCACTGAGCCACACCAGCCTGAGCAGAAGATACATTCTTAGCCGCCTCCTCCTTCTCCTCCCTGGGTCCTGCCTGGGCTGAGGGTCCCCAAGACCACCCTCAGGTTCATTGATTTTCTAGCGGGACTCCCAGAGCTCAAGAAAGCTGTTGTGCTTGAAGTGGTAGCTTATGACACAGTGAAAGGCTGGTGAGCACCGTTAGCAAAGGAAAAAGGCCGCGGGCAGGGCCCAGAAGAGACCAGGCCAGAGCTGCCACTTGTCCCCTCCCAGCATTGTCCCTAGGACAGGACTTAGTTCTCCCACCAACAATATGTGACAGCACGTAGGGAAGCTCACCCGGGCTTTGTCCAGGGTTTGATTGGAGGTTGGTCACGCAGGCCTGGCTGGCCGCCTGCGTCACTGTCCTAGTTACTCAGCCTCCAGCCCCTCCAGCAGGCAGACTGCCTATTGGCCCAAGACTCCCACTGTCCATCACATTGTTAGCATAGACACCCAGTGTGGCCCAAGGCCCTGGGTAAACAAGTCACTTTTTATTATTTTATTTTTTTTAAATATCTTTTTATTTATTTCAGAGAAGATGGGGAGGGAGAGATAGAAACATCAATGAGAGAGAATCATGGATCGGCTGCCTCTTGCCTGCCCCCTACTGGGGATCAAGCCCACAACCCAGGCATGTGCCCCTGACCAGAATCGAACCCAGGACCCTACATTGATGAGAGGGAAACATCCATCTGCCACCTCCTGCACAACTCCTATTGGGGATTGAGCCTGCAACCCGGGCATGTACCCCAACTGGGAGTTGAACTGGGACCTCCTGGTTCATAGGTCGATGCTCATGAGCCATGCCGGCTAGGCCCAAGACACTTTTTAAAAAACATATATTTTTATTTATTTCAGAGAGAATCATTGATTGGCTGCCTCCTGAACGCCCCCCACTGGGGATTGAGCCAGCAACCCAGGTACATGGCCTTGACCGGAATCGAACCCGGGACCCTTCAGTCCACAGGCTGACGCTCTATCCACTGAACCACACCAGCCAAGGCCCAAGACACTTTTTAGAAAATATACATGTTTTTGTTGACTTTAGAGAGAGGAAGGGAGAAGGTGATAGAAACATCAATCAGCTACTTTCTGCATGCCCCTGTTGGGGGTGGATCCCACAACCCAGGCATGCGCCCTGACCAGGAATTGAACTGGTGACCTCCTGGTGCACTGGACGATGCTCAACCAAGTGAGCCACACTGGCCAGGTGTGCTAAACTAAGACACTTTCATCAGGCAGGACATTCCAAGGTTCTCTCCCAGGAGCCCTTCAAGGGCCAGTCTTTTGTTTGAACTGTGCAGGGTTTGAGCAGCCCAGGCCTGCGGAGTTAACCCTTCACTGCACACCGCCATGCCCTCCTCCAGGCCCCCTCTCTGCTTTGAACAGCAGCAGCGGGCAGTGGCCCTCCCTGCTGAGCACCCACTCACTCTGCGCCGGGCTCACTGACTCCCTCCTGCGGCACCTCCTGCCATCAGCCCCATGTGCAGAGGCAGGAACCAAGGCCCTGAGGGGGCCCAGGATGCGCCCAAGATTGCACAGTTCACCAGCGGCAGAGCCGGAGTGACGCCCCAGTCCACCCGCCTCCACACTCTTCCCTGGGCGCTTGTGGCCTCCGGAGTCAGGGTTTTTGTTTTTCTCGTTGTTATTTTTTTTTAATGACTTCTTTTAAAAAATATTTTTTTATTGATTTCAGAGAGGAAAGAAGAGGGAGAGATAGAAACATCAATGATGAGAGAGAATCATTGATCCGCTGCCTCCTGAACGCCCCCTACTGGGGATCAAGGCCGAAACCCAGGCATGTGCCCCTGACTGGAATCGGACCTGGGACCCTTCAGTCCGCAGGCCATGGCTCTACCCACTGAGCCAAACCAGCTGGGGCTGTTGTTCTTATTTTAATAAATACTATATGAACATTTATATAGAAACATAGAAAGAATAATCAATGAAGATACATATTCCCACTAAAGCAGGAGATTTTAAGATTTTTTTTTAAATTGATTTTTAGAGAGAGGGAGAGAAAGAGAAACATCGATGTGAAAACGAAACATCCACCAGCTGCCTCCTGCACGCCCCATACCAGGGGTCGAGCCCACAACCCGGGCATGTGCCCTGACCAGGAACCCAACTGGCAACCTTTCGGGGCACAGGACAACGCCCAGCCAACTGAGCCACACCGGCCAGGGAAGGCAGGAGGTTTCTAACAGGTACTGAGAGGGGCATGGGGGACTGGGTGACCAGTTGTTGGTGACCTTAAGTCCCTTGAGGAAGCAGACTGGGACAGGAAAAGAATAAACTTGGCAGGGTCCACAACAGTTCAAAAGCTGGCTTTGTTGTTCACTAGTCCTGCTGGTGACCTTGGCTGGTGACCGCTCTCTGTTCCTCCGCTCCCTCCCTCACTCATTCATTCATTCATTCATTGAATTTTCTCAGTATATATTTATTGAGCACCTACTGTGTCCCCCAAATGGTCCGAGGCCCCAGGACACAGCAGCGAGCCTGACAGAGGTGTGTATCTGCCTTTTGGTCATGTTCTAGTGAGGGAGACAGGCCCTCGACAAAGGAAAGAAGGAGAATATGTTCAGATGCTGAGTGCTGAGGGCAGGGTTGCCGGGTAAAGTACAGGAAGCCCCATTTCTTCATTTGTGCCTGCTGCTGTGAATGGGCGGCTTAAAACCACAGAAATGCGTTCTGTCCGCATTCAGGAATCCAGAAGGTGTGGGCGGAGTTAGTTTCTTCTGGTGGCTCTGAGGGGGAAATCCGTGGCTGCTGGCAGCCCGTGGCTTGTGGACACATCACTCCATCGCCATCTTCACATCGTCTTCTTCTCTGTGCCTCCCCATGTCCTTTTCTGTCTCCTATAAGGACACCCTCATTGGATTTAGGATCCGCCTCAATCCAGTCTGATCTCATCTCACTCCTTATCTTAATTACACCCGCAAAAACTCTATCCAAATGGAACATGCTCTAAGGTTCCGAGCGGGCATGGATTTTTAGGGGACACCATTCAACCCTCTCTACCCAGTTACAGTTGAATTTCAGATTAGCTATGAACGATTTTTTAAGTATAATTATGTCCCATGCATATCGAATATTGCATGAGACACACTTACACTGCAAAATTATTTGCCATTGATCTGCAAATCAGATTTAACTTGGCGTCCTGTATTTTATTTTTGTCTAAATCTTGTAAGTAATGGAAGAGAAAAAGAAAGCAGAAATGTTTTGCAATTTTAGGTGTGGTGATGAGGGAAGGCCTCCCTGAGGGGCTGGAGTTTGAGCAGAGACCTGAAGGAGGCCAGAGTGAGCCATGTGGAGAGCTGCAGAAACAGTAAGTGCAAAGGCCCTGAGGCAGGAGTGCAGGAGGAACAGCAACGATGTGGGCGGGGCCAAAGCTGAGTGAGTGAGGCAGGCAGGCCTGGAGATGAGGGCAGGGAGGGGAGTGGGGCCCAGCCCTGCAGGGCCTTGTGGGACACAGGTGAGGACCCGGAGTGAGGTGGAAGCCACAGGAGGGCTCTAAACTGAAGAGGGACGTGAGTGGACTCAGGTTACAGCAGGCTCCCTCTGCTGACCATGTGGGGTATCGACCGGATGGAGGATGGGAGCTGGGAGCCCAGGGCTGCGGCCACCTCACCGGTCCAGCGTGTATGGGTGGCTCCTACAAGGGTTGAGAAGTGGTTGGATTCTGGATCTGTTTTGAACGTGATGGCTCTGGATTTGCGGGTGCATTGAATGTGTGAGAAAGAGGGGTGTCCAGGATGACCCCAGAGTTTGGGCCTAAGCACCTAGAGCAGTGGTTCTCAACCTTCCTGATGCCGCGACCCTTGAATACAGTTCCTCATGTTGTGGTGACCCCCAACCATAAAATTATTTTCGTTGCTACTTCATAACTGTAATGTTGCTACTGTTATGAATCGTCATGTAAATATCTGATACGCAGGATGTATTTTCATTGTTACAAATTGAACATAATGAAAGCATAGTGATTAATCACAAAAACAATATGTCATTATATATGTGTTTTCCAATGGTCTTAGGCGACCCCTGTGAAAGGGTCGTAAGACCGCCAAAGGGGTCGCGACCCACAGGTTGAGAACCGCTGACCTAGAAGGATGGATCTGTCCTCTTCTGAGCTGGGGAGGATGGCGGGAGGAGCAGGTGTGGGAGGAGTTTCAGGGCCCAGTTTGGGACGCGGAGTCCACAGTGAGTTTGAGAGGACGCCGCTGGGTATCCACGCGGAAGCATGGGCGCGGTTGGCCGTCCGCGGGGAAGCGCTGACAGGCTCTTGCTGGGTGAGTCTGGACTGGAGACCAATCTGGGGTCCTCAGGAGGTGGATGGGGTTCGAGGCCCCAAGGGGATGCTGGGGGATAGAAAACCACAATCGCCACGAAGACACGGGGGTGTTTTACTTTTTTATTTAAATAAATGTATTTTTATTGATTTCAGAGAGGAAGGGAGAGGGAGACAGAAAAACAAATGATGAGAGAGAATCATGGACCAGCTGCTTCCTGCACG
>NW_006295287.1:343100-343972 GCF_000327345.1 Myotis davidii | reverse complement strand
TTCAGGCTGCGAGCTCGAAGGGCACCGTCCGGAGAGCGGGTGACAAAGCTGGCCCTGGCCTCGGTCCCGGGTCTGAGTGCGAATTAGGAAAAAGCCCCCCTTTCCCATCCAGTCTCACAGGATGGTCCCTCCACGCGTGGCGGTTTACGTTTGGAATCATTGACAGTAAATAAGGTTTTAGAATTCTGTTCTTCAGCAGCGTTCATCATGTTTCAAGTGCCCGGCAGCCAGCCTCTGGGACCAGGGGCCACCGAATGGGGGTGCAGATCCAGGTGTTCCCGTCACTGCAGGGCATTCTGTTGCGGGAACTTCCATGCAAAAGGGTGACTGTTAGGATGAATGTCAGGGCTATAGCATCTGCGACGGTGCCTCTTAGGCCTGGCGCCTCTGTATAGTGCACGCCCCACCTAGCCACAGGGCAGGGGAGGGAAGCTTCTAGAAAGGGAGGAGGGAGCTTGGAACACAGGAGGAGGAGGATTCAGTAGTGAACTCGAAGGAGGCAGGGAGGGGGCCAGGTCCTGGGCCTGGAGGAAGGAAAGCCAGGGTGGCCGGTGCAGAGGGAGCACAGGGGGGCTTGCAGGCCCCAGTGCAGAGCCTGTCCTGTGAGGGCGGTAGGAGCCCGGGAAGGGTTCTGGCAGGAGTGACGTAGTTGGATGTGTAATTCCTGATACATCACCTCCTGGCTCTGTGAACTTGGCATTACTTCATCCCTTGGTGCCTCAGTTTCCACGTCTAAGTGAGGCTAACGGAGGCACCATCCTCACGTGGCGAGAATGTGCGTAACGTGCTTCTAATAGTGCCTGACGCGTAGTAGTGCTGCACAGTGTGCGCCGTTCTCAGGTATTACTGTGATTGCTGGATAAGCTCTCCCG
>NW_006295287.1:339783-342854 GCF_000327345.1 Myotis davidii | reverse complement strand
CAGAGGGGCAGGGCAGCGGGGCAGAGGGCTGGGGAGGCCGCTGGGAAGGCTGGACTCACCCAGGCAGGAGGAGGCTCTGGTGGTGCGGACGGGGAAGAGAGAGCTGGGCGAAGTGGTGATCCTCATGGAGGTGGGATGGGGGTGTTATTGTACGAGGGGAGAGAGCAGCCAGGGTCACCTGTGGCATCCAGGCTTCTGGCCCGAAGCCCAGGTGGACGTGAAATTCCCAGAGAAGAACCTGGCTCGCAGGGGATGCTTGGAGAATGTAGAGTTCTTTCTCCTCCCACTCTGAGGTTCCCTCGCTCTCAAACTGCAGCTCGGCACTGGGAACGGGATTCCTCGAGGTCACGCCACGAGCCTCGATGTGGCCTGTGGGACCTGCTCCGTCAGCCGGGGCTGAAGGATCAGACACAGGCCTCGGCTCTGGCCTCAGGTCCGGTCCTCCGCCAGCGCGTCCCGGCCCCGGGAGGTGGTTCAGAAGAGGATTAGTGGGCATGATTCTCCCGGCATCACCCGGCTCCTTGCTCAGTTGTTCCTGAGGCCCTGGGCCTTCCCACCTCCAAACCGTTGCCCAGGTCATTCCTCCCGCTGGGTATGAGCCACTAGGCACCCAGGCGGAGAGGTCAAAGAGACCACTGAATCGAAGAGTCCGGCACTCAGGGGAGAAGCCAGGGGTGATTGAGGGGAACCGGTTTGAGACAGGAAGTCCAAAATGGTGGTTTTATTGAAAGCTTGGGAACGGAGGGGGGGATGGTAGGCGTATTGGATTTGAGGTGATTGTGACATCCAAAAGCAATTGTCAAGTAGAGAGTTTGTATCAGTTCATATAGAGGCTGAGCTGCTGTGACAAGCAGACCCCACAGTCAGATGGCTCAGAGGAGGTGGAGGGTTATTTCCCTCCCACTGCACAGCCTGTGGTCAACGGGCCAGGGTACAGAGGCCACCTCGTGCCACACAAGTTTATGCTGGGACCCGGGTTCCTTCCATTTTCTTGCTCTGCCAGCCCTCAGGGCGGCGGTTCTCAACCTGTGGGTCGCGACCCCTTTGGGCGTCGAACGACCCTTTCACAGGGGTCGCTTAAGACCATCAGACAACACATACATAACGACACATTATTTTTGTGATTAATCACTGTGCTGTAATTATGGTCAATTTGTCACAATGAAATCGGGGGCCACCACAACATGAGGAACCGTATTAAGGGGTTGCGGCATTAGGAAGGTTGAGAACCGCTGCCTTAGGGCATTGTCTTCATCTCTGTGTGGTCAAAACGGGGTCATAGGTAGGACAGTGTTCTAAGCTAGCAGAACCAGAAAAGAGGGGACGGTCCGGGGCAGTGAGGGGGCAAGAATTGAGGGGGAAGGTGCACCCATCAATTCTGCTCACATTCTATGGCCTTCGTCCCCCTGGCCACCCCTTGCCTCAAGGGAGGCTGGGAAATGTAGTTTATTTGGGCAGTCTGTCCACCTTTGCTTTGATTCCTGTGGGAGAACAGAATGCATGCTCACGCACTGGAGCTGGGCATTAGGCCTGGAACGTGGAGGAGAGGTCCAGGCTGGCGATGTGAGTGGGCGGTTATCCGCAAGAGAAGGTGTTTGAAGGCATGAGGATGGCGAGGCCACTGAGGGCAGGCTTGGAGGGAGAGAGAGAGAGAGAGAGAGAGACAAGAGGGGCCCAGAGTCAAGCCCTGGGGCACCCCATCATTTAAAGGAGGAGGCCAGGAACATCCTGAAGTTTACCCGTGATCCCTCACTCTGTGACCTCGCCTGTTTCTCTTCTCTCTGACTCTCTCCTCAGGCCTTATATGACCCCATCAACCCGGACAGGGAGACCCTGGACCAGCCTTCGCTGACGGACCCCCAGCGCCTGTCCAACGAGCAGGAGGTGCTGCTGGCGCTGGAGCCCCTGCTGGCCCAGGCCAACTTCTCCCCGCTCTCCGAGGACACCCTGGCCTACGCCCTCGTGGTCCACCACCCGCAGGATGAGGTCCAGGTACCTGTCTTCCTGGGAGGACGACACCCCCAGGAGGCCTTGGGGCAGGGGCGGGGCCTGTGGGGGAGGCAGGCGCTGCTGGGAGTTGGAGTCCTGGGCCCAGGACACTTGCCCACGTGGCCCGTTTGGTGAATTAGAGAAAGACGCCTCTTTCTCAGGCCACTTCACAGCCGTCAGTTGGGAAAGTAGCATAAGATACGGATCTTCTTAGAACTCAAGACTTTATTACCAGCTGCTAGAACATTGTAGTAATAAGTAAGACAAAATGCTCATCCTCAGAGTCAACAACATTATCATGAAAATGATAAAAGTTGCCCTAACCGGTTTGGCTCAGTGGATAGAGCGTCGGCCTGCGGACTCAAGGGTCCCGGGTTCGATTCCGGTCAAGGGCATGTACTTTGGTTGCGGGCACATCCTCAGTAGGGGGCGTGCAGGAGGCAGCTGATGATATTTCTCTCTCATCGACATTTCTAACTCTCTATCCCTCTCCCTTCCTCTCTGTAAAAAATCAATAAAATATATTTTAAAAAAAAGAAAGAAAAAAGAAAATGCTAAAAGTTTCCCAAGTTCCACATTTTTGGACTTTAAGATGTATTTTTTAAAAATATTTTCTTGTCTCTGAAATTAGGATGTGACTTAAAAGTGGTGGTGTGATATAGTTTAATTGGCAATATATCTTCTCCTTTAATTGCTTTATAAAATAAGGGAGTAGCCCTCGATCAGTGGATAGAGCATCAGCCTACAGACTGAAGGGTCCCGGGTTTGAGTCCAGTCAAGGGCACATGCCTGGGTTGAGGGCTCAGTTCCCAGCAGGGGGCGTACAGGAGGCAGACAGCCAACGATTCTCTCTCATCATGGACGTTTCTATCTCTCTCTCCCTCTCCCTTCCTCTCTGAAATCAATAAAAATATATTTAAAAAATAATAATAATGGAATGGCTTAAAGTCAGTGGTATCTTAGGTTCAAAGAAATGTGGTGGTGGTGACCATCACATGATGGTGCCATCTGAGATGGCACGCCCTTGTGCAGTATCTCACAGGAGTGACCGTGCATGGCTGCCCTGCCCGGGCAATGGGGGA
>NW_006295287.1:337696-339519 GCF_000327345.1 Myotis davidii | reverse complement strand
GCTCCAAGCGTTACTTCTTCCACAAGGCCACCTCTGCGGAGAGGTGAGGCAGCCCTGTTCCCCAGCTGTAGTGGGAGGGAGCAAGGTTAGAGCTGAGGGGGACTGACAGGTCAGCAGCTGGATTTGGAGGTCTGGGCCCGGTGGGAAGTAAAGAAAGGGGGAGGGAGAGAGAGAGAGAAACATCACTGATGAGAGAATCATCGATCGGCTGCCTCCTGCACCCCCCACACTGGGACCAAACCCGAGCCGCTGCCCCGACCGGGAATTGAACTGTGACTTCCTGGTTCATAGTTCGACGCTCAACCACTGAGCCATGCCAGCCGGGCAAATGCTGCTGTTCTTCCCAAGGGAACAGAGGAACTAGCCTTCGCAGGGGAAGAGAAAGGGCAGGGACTTCTCCCGTTTTCCAGATGAGCGAGCTGGGCTCAGAGCGGGAAGGCCACGGGCGGATGCTGATAACGTCATCTTTCTAACAGGATATTCCAACACAGAGCAAGTCAGGGCAGCCAGGCTCTCGCAGTCGGCCGCTGGGCCGGTCCGTGACCCGGACTTTCTGGAAATGAGTTTATCAAATATGGTCACGAGTCCAAAACACCAAACCAGAACAAAAGCCAAGGACAAAGAACCCCTTACATCCCCTGAACCAGTAATTCCACTTTCAGGACTCGTCCAAGCAGATCCTTAGGCTGGCAGTGGGAGCTTCATTGTGTCTCTCCGCTGCGCACACGGGCGGTGACGGCCTCATTCTGTTGCCTCTCCAGAGCCTGGCAGCCCTGCCTGGCCCCTAGCAGCCACGGCCAGAGATGTGGGATTTGACGTTGAAAATGAACTCAACGAAAGCGTTTTTCTCAGCTCCTCTTATCAGGTGCATACCATCAGCAGCAACCCGTGCCCGGTAGTAGGGACTGTGTGATGTACCCGATGCCCTGTTGCTGGGCACTGAGCTCGGAGCTGACTTCCCTCCCACCACCGTTCAGTGGCCTTTATTTATTTATTTTTAAATATATTTTAAAACACTTTTTTATTGATTTTAGAGAGGAAGGGCCGTAACCGGTTTGGCTCAGTGGATAGAGCGCCGGCCTGCGGACTCAAGGGTCCCGGGTTCGATTCCGGTCAGGGGCATGTACCTGGGTTGTGGGCACATCTCCAGGGGGTGGTGTGCAGGAGGCAGCTGATCCATGTTGCTCTCTGATTGATGTTCCTGGCTCTCTATCCCTCTTCCTTCCTCTCTGTAAAAAGTAAATTAAAATATTTAAAAAAAAAAAAGAGAGGAAGGGACAGGGAGGAGATAGAAACATCAATGATGAGAGAGAATCATTGATCGGCTGCCTCCTGCACGCCCTCTATTGGGGATCAAGCCCGCAACCCAGAGAATCGAACCCGGGACCTTTCAGTCCGCAGGCTGACACTCTATCCACTGAGCCAAATCAGCCAGGGCCGTTCAGTGGCCTTTAAAATGACTGTGTGACGGCAGAGCCGAGCGAGTGCCCTGGGGTTGGAGGGACCCCGTGGGCAGTGCTGACCGCTGGGGGACCCCCCCGGCTTCTGTCTCTGTCGCCAGGAGATACTTTAAGCGGGTGGTGCTAGCGGCCCGCACGAAGCGGGGGCACCTGGTGCTGAAGAGCTTCAAGGACACGCCCCTGGAGGGCCTGGAGCAGCTGCTGCCCGAGCTGAAGGTGCGCACGTCCGCCCTGCAGCGCGCGCTGCTCAACCTCTTCCTGGTGGTCTCGGGCGTGGCGGTCTTCGTCAACGTGGGCATGGTGGTGCTCACCGACCTGAAGATGGGCACGTCCCTGCTGCTGCTGTTCTTCGCGCCTTCATGG
>NW_006295287.1:334996-337505 GCF_000327345.1 Myotis davidii | reverse complement strand
CCCTTCCCCTCCTCTTCTCCCCTCACCTCCCCTCCCCTCCCTTTCCCTTCCCCCTCTCTTCCCCTCCTCTTCTCCCCTCTCCCCTCCCCTCCTCTCCTCTCCTCCCTTTCCTCTCTACCTTATTTACTCGCTGCAACCTTGGGCAGATTTCTTGATCTCTCTGTCCTCCAGTTTCCTCATCTGGAAAATGGGGATAATAGTGAGACCCACCTCACAGGTTTGTGATGAGGATTAAATGAGCGAATCCATGAAGAGCACTGGGCACAACGCCTGGCTGTGGTAGGTGCTGCAGTTGTGTTCACAGCTACTCACTGAGAGGCACTTGGCGATGGGGCGAAGGTTGTGTGTTTTAGAACCAGACGGCCTGGGTTTGAATTGAGCTCTACCGACGTCTAGCTGTGTGACCTCGAATAAGACGCTTAACCTCTCTGTGCACCCGCTCCCACATCTGCAGGGTGGGGGTGTCAGCAGGACTAGCCCCTAGGGTTGCTGTGGGGTTAAATTAGTGAATGCGTACGGTGCTGACACCCAGCACAGAAGGTGCTGTCTGAGAGGTGGCTGTTGCCGCTGTTATCATCATTACCACCTGGGAAACTGCGTCCTGAGTGTGGCTCTCCCCTCTGGCCAGGTGTCACTACCACCAGGGGAGCTGTTTGAGAAATAGACAGCTTTTCTTTTTCTTTTATTGATTTGAGAAAGAGAGAACCACATCGATTTGTTCCACTGATCTATGCATTCATTGGTTGATTCTCTATCTATCTATCTATCTATCTATCTAATTGATTTTTACAGAGAAGAAGGGAGAGGGAGAGGGATAGTTAGAAACATCGATGAGAGAGAAACGTTGACCAGCTGCCTCCTGCACACCCCCTACTGGGGATGTGCCCGCAACCAAGGTACATGCCCTTGACCGGAATCGAACCTGGGACCCTTCAGTCTGCAGGCCGACGCTCTATCCACTGAGCCAAACCGGTCAGGGCCATTGGGTGATTCTTGTACGCGCCCTGACCTGAGATTGAACCTGCAACCTTGGTGTATCTAGATGACAGTCTTACCAACTGAGCTGCCCAGCCAGGACCAGGGGAACTGTGTCATTTTTATTTTTTGAATATGCTTTTTAAAAAAATTGATTTTAGAGAGAGAGGGAGAAGGAGAGAGAGAGAGAGAAACATTGGGGACTGAGCTCACAACCCCGGGCATGTGCCCTGCCTGGGAATCAAACTGGCAGCCTCTTGGTGCCTGGGATGATGCTCAGCCAGCTGAGCCACGCCGGCGGGTGGGAGCTGTTATTAATGAGCCTTTTGGGCTCCGGCCCAAATGACTGAATTGGAATCTGTGGGCCTGGGGCCCAGGACACTATTTTTAACGCGCTCCCTGCTCGCTTGGGCTACGTGTGAGTGCGTGCAGGGCGGCTGTTCAGTTGTGCAGGCTGTTCACCGTCTAAGGATCTGTGGCCAGAGGACAGGTGGGGGCTGACACCCAACTTGAGCTCTGATGGCTGAGCCCTGTGTCCTGCCTCGATGCCCAGGGGGCCCCAGGGCTGCCTGGTACCGATTCTCCCCTGGGCCGGGCCGGCACCAGCCCTGGGAGTGTGCACTGGCAGGAGGCGGCTGTTGTACCCGCTCGCTCGCTTAGTCGGTTCATTGGTTTCCAAGCTGTTCGCAGCCATCCCAGTGGGCTGTTAGGAAGACTGGCAATAAATTCCGCAGATAACAGCCAGCTATGCAGGGAGAGGGGGCAGGGCTGGGGGAGGGCACAGGGAGCAATCCCCAGGACCAGGGAACGCTTTGAAAGGGAGGGTTGGGCCTGGTGGAGAAGGGGCTGGGCGAGCATGGTTTGTGGGAAGGCACAGGGCTCGGCCCAGCTTGCAGAGGGGGGAAGGGAGCCCCCAGAAGTGGCGGGGGCCTTGGATGCCCCCCTGGTTTTATCGTCAGGCCGCGGGAGCCATGGGAGGGTTGTAAGCATGAGCGAGTGTTTGACCCTGGGTCTCCGAAGGGCCCAGTTTAAAACCCAGTTCACTAGGTAATTAATTAACTATTTTAAAAATATATATATTTCTTTTGATTTCAAAGAGGAAGGGAGAGGGAGAGAGATAGAAATATCAGTGATGAGAGAGAACCAATTGTCCGCATCCCACATGCCCTCTACCCGGGATCCAGCCCATAACCAGGGGCATGTGCCTGGCTGGGAATCGAACCATGACCTCATGGCTCATAGGTTGGCGGTCAACCACTGAGCCACCCGGGCCGGACTCACCACTGACCTTTAAAATGATGGTCACCGCCTCTGAACTGGCTTCATCATCCATCATGGGCGGCAGCCTCGAGTTTGAGAAATAATATATCGGCCGCCGGGTCAGGCCCCTGGGCCTCCACACCTTGTGGGGCCGGGGGACCCTGCCCTGAGCCGCCCCCCTCTCTCGCCAGCTCTACAATGGGACCCTCAAGCGGGAAGCCGACAACCGGCGCTTCAGCTCCTACAGCCAGATGGAGAACTGGGGGCGCCACTA
>NW_006295287.1:332143-334985 GCF_000327345.1 Myotis davidii | reverse complement strand
CATCTGTGATTCCAAAGCCCCCTTCCTTTCTGGAGTCCCCATCCGGGGACAAGCGCTCAGATCACACCCCCGAGAGGTCAGTTTTGCTGCAGAGTATGCGCCCCGCTTTCTCTGGCCCGAAAGCGCTCACCCACTTCCTGGTTCCCACAAGCAGCTCTCCTGTCTCCTCAGTCAGGTGCTCTGTGCTCAGCCCTGCGTAGCCAGCTCGACCAGGGACCAGGCGGGAGCAGCGCGACCCCCCTTCCCACTGCTTCTCCTGGTTCTCCACCTGCAGGTGGCCCTGTTGCCCCCCCACTCACTGGCTAGACCCCTGAAGTTGCCCTGGCCCTGCCTCCAACCCATCTGTCCCAGGCTCTCCTTCCTGCTCCCCGTCTCTGTGCCGGCTCCTCTCTGTTCCAGCCCCAGCACAGACCCTCTTCCCGGCCTCCCTGGTCTCCAGCCCCTGCTGATGGCCCCAGGCTGGCCCCGCTGCCATGCTCACAGCCTAGCACCAGGGGCCCTGGCTCCCCAGCACCATTCCACGCTTCAGCTCCAGGAAGCGCCGCCTCCTCTGCTTCCCTTCCCTTCTCTCCCTTTGCATACGCTGTTCCTCCTACTGACATGTCCTTTCCCCCTTTGCTAGGCTGACCAGCCCCGCCCTCCCATTACCCTCAGCGCAGATGCTCTAGAGAGCTTTCCTCCACGTCAGGGGCAGGGCCGTGCTCCTGTGGGCCCCGCTACACCCTGGTTCTCTGTGGGTCTCAACACAGCACAGAGCAGCCCAGGGCAGCCTGGGGAGGCGGCCGAGCTGGTGCCCCAGAGACACATCAGGTGGGTCCTGCCCTGGAGGGGGCGGTGCCGGGCACCCCGACACCCTGCCACGTGCCTGATGGAGGTAGAAGTGGGTCCTTCAGGAACCCAGGCACGCAGCTGCTCATCTGTGGGAAGCGGTGTCTGTCCTGAACATTGACATTGAGGCAGGAATGTCTTCTAAGAATGGCCCAGAGGTGCTTGGCCTGATCCGGAGGCCTGAGAGCAGGCATGCTCGGGGTTAACTGGTTTGTTCCACATGGGGCTGCGCTCAGAGGGGAGGATGGGAGGCGAGTGGGAGCAATCCCCAGGAGCTCCGGCCTTGAGGGCACTGGGGAGCCATGGGAGGCGCTGGGAGCAGGGGAGGAGCAGGGCCGCCTCTAGAGCTGTGCAGGGACAGACTGGAATGGGGAGACTGAGGACAGGGAGGAGGTTGGAGAGGAAGGAACGGCAAAGAGAAGACAGGAGGACCGGGCTGGGGACTGACAGGCTGGTGGGGGTGGGTAAGGACGGAGCCAGGGGTCTGGCCTATGCCTGGGTAGATGGTGGGGTCACCCCAGATATGGACCCCAGGGGAGGAGGGGGGTGGGCCAGGAGGGAGGGAGGGTTCGGTGAGGGGAGACCCCTTCCTCAGTGTGGGCCGCGGTGAGTGTGAAGGGCACATGCCGGTGCAGGTGGAGAGGTCTCCAGGGAGAGGTCAGGTCGCCTCTGTGCGGAGAGGAGCGTGACCGGCTCGTTAACCTGTCAGAGTTCCGCACCCTCGGCTCGGCAGGAGCAGACACAGAACCCGATGTGTTTTCATGTCAGCGGGTCCCGGTTCCTGCATCTCGCCTCCAGCCGTGGGAATGGCGATCGTTCCAATGCAGGGACATAAGCCGACTGCAGGGCTTGCGGGAAGAGAGCGCAGTCCGGCTCAGCCGTCATCGCGTGCGGTCTGTGCAGGCCAGGCCAGGCCAGCGGATTTGCAGGGCGGGGTTAGGCCTCGGCCTCGGGCGGGCAGCGCTCGGTGGGGGCAGAGACTTGCACCCAAAAGGCGGCCCAGCCGTGTGGATGGAGATCCAGTTGTAGCTAATGTGTAAATGCGCTTCTGGGCGCTGGCTCTGTGCCAAGGGTTCATTAACTGAGTTTTGACTTCCTGAGCACTTCCTGTCATCTGCCTCATGGCACAGATAGCGCTGCCTGCCTTCGGTCTAGCCCAGCGGGGCCACAGCCGGTAGGGGGCAGAGTTCAGACTCATTTCAAGGCCTGCAGCCTGCGGGACCCAGCAGCCTGGAGCCTGTTTTGTGGATGAACGGAGGAGTTTGGTGGGAGGTTTCAGTGTGAGCCCCAGGCGTGGGTGGGCTCTCCTTCCCCTCCGGAGGGACATCAGGGCTGGGGAAGGAGTCCAGGCAAGGAGGGGTGGCGAATGGGGATGGGTGCAGCGAGCAGACAGCGGGGCCCAGACCTGCCCTTCTCTTCTCAGAGCGGCTTGCTCTTCGGATATTGTTTTTTAAATCCTCGCCCAAGGATATGTTTTCTTTTCTTTCTTTTTTTGTTGCTGTTAATCCTTACCCAACGATATTGTCTCCATTTTAAAAAATATTTTTATTGATTTCAGAGAGGAAGGGAGAGGGAGAGAGAAAGAGAGAAAGAAACATCAATGAGAGAATCATTGATCGGCTGCCTCCTGCACGCCCCCTACTGGGGATTGAGACCACAACCTGGGCATGTGCCCTTGACCAGAATCGAACCTGGGACCCTTCAGTCCGCAGGCCGATGCTCTATCCACTGAGCCAAACCTGCTAGAGCTGTTGTCCCCATTTTTAGAGAGAGAGGAAGGGAGGGAGGGATAGAGGGAAGGAGAGGTAGAGAAAAAGAGAGAGAGAAACATAGGTGTGAGAGAGAGACACATCAATTGGTTGCCTCCCAAACGTACCCCAACCAGGGCCCGGCATTGAACCTGCAAACCAGGTACATGCCCTTGACTGCAGATCAAATCTGAGACCCTTTAGTGTGGCTGATGCAGTAACCATCGAGCAACACTGGCCAGAGCCAAGAGTATGTTTTCATTTAT
>NW_006295287.1:331023-332107 GCF_000327345.1 Myotis davidii | reverse complement strand
GAAAGAGAAACATTGATCAGTTATTGATCAGTTGCCTCCGGTACAAGTGCCCCGAACTGGGAATCGAACCTGCAATCTAGGTATGTGGCCTGACCAGGAACTGAACCTGCAACCTTTTTGGTTTATGGGAGGATGCTCCAACCAATGAACCACCCGGCCAGGGCTGCTCTTTGAGTACTTTTGTCTGTTAGCACTTCTCTTTACCAGTTACTATTTTAAACCTTTTTTTAAAAAAAAAATTATGGAAAAGTTTTTAAAATGCAGAAATGAAATTATATGACGAGCTCCCAGGCAGCCAGCAGCCAGCATCTACAATTAGCGATAGTCAGTCGCGTTTCACCTAAAGATCCCCGCTCTCTCACTACTGAATTATTTGGAAGCAAATCCTAGCATGTCGTCTGCAAATATTTTAGTATGTGTCTAAAAGATAAGGACTTAAATAATTGTAGCAGAAAGTTCCAAGGCAAAGCCTGTGTCGACTGAAAATCCTTGAACCAATCCATTACTGCATGATTCCGCTGCTGCAAAATATTGGCGGCCTCAGAGTCACCGGCTTGAGAGCGAGTGGATTAAAAATACAAATAGCCGGCCCTGGCTGGGTTGGCTTAGTGGATAGAGCGTTGGCCTGTGGACTGGAGGGTCCTGGCTTCGATTCCAGTCAAGGGCACATGCTCGGGTTGCGGGATTGATCCCTAGTAGGGGCGTGCAGGAGACGGCCAATCAATGATACTCTCGATGTTTCTATCTCTATCTCCCTCTCCCTTCCTCTCTGAAACCCTCTCATAAAAATGTATTAAAAAATACAAATAGTTGGGCCCTGGTCCTGGGGCCCTGCACCAGCAGATCTGGGGAGGGCTCGGGAGTCCGCCCAAAGGGCCCTACCAGCGAGAGTGACCGAGGGGGGGTGTGCACGGGTCCGAGCGCGGGCCTGCCCCTCCCGGTGGCCGAGCTGCAGCTGTCCCGCCTGCAGATGTTCGGACAGCAGCGCAGCGTGCACGCGCTGGAGCTGGCGCACATGCTCTACTACCGCAGCACGTCCAACAACTCGGAGCTGCTCAGCGCGCTGGCCCTGCGCGCGCAGGAC
>NW_006295287.1:330240-330893 GCF_000327345.1 Myotis davidii | reverse complement strand
CCCACCCCTCCTGGCTCGTCCCCACATCTGCGCTCCAGAGCCGAGCCTCCCAGGCCGGGTCCCGCTCCCCTCCTGGCCCTGCCCATCCCTCCTTCCGGGTCCCCCTGGCTCCTCACCACTCCTGCCTCTCCCCTGCAGAGACCTCCCGCTGGCTCCAGTCGGAGGTAGAGAGCTGGCTCCTGACCCAGACGGGCTGTGCCGTGACCTTCAACGGAGCCCGGGCGCTGGGCCACCTGCAAGCCCTGACGGAGAGCATGGGGACGTACCCGCCTTCGGGGTTCCCCAAACTAGACCCGTTGGCGACGGATACTTCCCCCGCAGGCCCCGCCCAGCAGTGACAACCGGGGAGACACCTCTCCGCGCAGCCACCTGGTTAGGAGCTAAGCCGCGCCTCCTCGTGACAAACTGCTCAGCACAGCTACGATGCATGGCAGCTCTAGCCCCCACTGTTACACTTTATTCTTAAAACAAAGCCCCAATCAAGACAGCCTGCATTTCCTACCCCCCCCCAGCTGTAAACAACCAAATGGGGGTTCGGCTGAGGAGGGAGTCAGCCGATCACAGCTGCTAACCCTACTGACCACCTGCGCGCCCCTCGGGCTGCGCCCTCCCGAGGCCACATATCACTGTCCTTTTAGCCGCTCCGGGCGCAG
>NW_006295287.1:329579-330044 GCF_000327345.1 Myotis davidii | reverse complement strand
TCATCAGCTCACCCAGGCTGAGGCGGGAGCCCGGGGCCAGCAGGAGCCGGGGGCCAGGCGGACCGCCCTCACCAGGATGCGGTTCCATGCAGGCCCCCAACCTCAGGTGCCTTCCCCGCCCTGCGCTCCCCTTTCTACACAAACTACCTCGCCGGACCTTCCCTCCTCCAGGGGCCTGTGCGATATTTATTGGTCTATCGTTTCCCTCTCCCAGCGGAATAAATCATGTTTAAGACTCCGGGTGAGTGGGCAGTGTGCAGCGGTGCCATCTAATTCTCGCTAAGGTGCCCGGGCAGAGGCAGCGTTTGGGGATGCGGGGGGAGAGGAGGTGGTGGGTCGCAAAGAGGGAAGACTGCGTTCTAAGAGGGGAATGGAAACGTGTCCCCCAGGGCGACGGCCAGAGCGAGAGAACAGCACACAGGCCTGCCCAGCGGAGTGAGAGCCCCTTGCACACGGGGGTGGGGG
>NW_006295287.1:322369-327096 GCF_000327345.1 Myotis davidii | reverse complement strand
AGGGGAATGGAAACCTGCCCCCCAGGGCGACGGCCAGAGCGAGAGAACAGCACACAGGCCTGCCCAGCGGAGTGAGAGCCCCTTGCACACGGGGGTGGGGGGGGGGCAGGGGGCCTGGGGACTCAGACTCGGTTCTTCCCGGGGAAGCCAGTGTCTGGCGGTCCCACTCGGGGGGAATCCTGAGACTTGAGATGGCAGGGCCCGTGGCCTTGTGTCCGAGTTTGGAGGGACCCGGGGGGCAGGAGCGGGGCGTTCTGAAGGCGGCACTGCGCGGGGGCTGTCCCAGCTCAGGAGAGCTCAGGCATGAGCAGCCCGGGCCCGGGAGGAGGAAGGAAGGAGCAAAGGCGGGCGGTTAAACGGTTTTATTTTCGGGAGGCGGGCGAGGCGAAGGGGCCGGGAGTGGGCAGGGCCGCAAGGCGACGCTCAGCGCTCACTCCCGCTTCCGAAGGTGGATGTAGATGATGCCGCTGGCCAGGGCGAGCGGGAAGGCCACCCAGGCCAGGGCGAAGCAGTAGCCGAAGCTGCCCCCCGGCGGGTGCTTGGACAGGATCTCGTTCACGTGAATGGCGTAGATCAGGGCCCCCGTGAACACCGCCAGGCCTGTGGGGAGACGGGAACCAAGAAGACTGCACATCCCAGCAACCCATGGGGCGAAGGGGCCGCCGGAGGGCAAGTGGGCAGCACCGCGCTGCCTGCTGGGAGTTGTGGTTTCTCCCCCAACTGTGCGCACCAGGCTGCTGCAGACCGGCCTTGGGCGCTTTCATCTCTGCGTCTCCTTATCCATAAACATGGGTCGGTAATAGCTCCTCACCCATCCATTCAAGGTCTCCCAGCCAAGCACACAGAGTGCATTAATAAAACCAGAGGGGCTTTGCAGGAACATAGGAAGAGAATGTTCCCCAAACCGAGGACTATGATTAATTTAGCCCTTTGCACTTGAAGTAAAATAAAAAATCTGAAAAGTACATAAAATTCCCTGAAGTGCCTGATACACGGTAGGTCCACCAGAAACAGCAGCTGGCTGCCATTATAGTGACAAGACCACTATGATGACTCAGAGTTCTGGGACATTAATCAGTCACCTATCCCTGATTCCCCCACCTCCACCTGGGGATTTAAATGATCTGCCCACCATCTTCCTCAGCCCTGGCTCCTTGAAGCCCCAAGTGCCAGCTCCCCCATGACTCAGCGACACAGACCACCATGGAGTCGCTGAAGACTGCCAGTCCCTGGGGGCAGAGCAGAGCCACGGAGGCACCTCACGTGGTCCTCGGGCTGCTGGGAATCATCTCCTCTTACCACTTGTCCACTCTCGGGGTCCCCAGCATCCTGATGGGCCCCCTCCCTTCCCTCCAGTTCCCAGGGAACAGTGCTTACTGGTGCACAGCTGGCAGAAGCCAGTCGCATAGAAGAGCCCTCCTCGCCGCATGGTGTAGAGCTGGAACATGAAGAGGACGAAGGACAGGCAGCAGAGGATGAGGGAAAGCACCATGAGGGCCTGGACGGCCTTCAGCCAGGCTGCAATGAGGAGGAGATGGGGGGCGGGGGTCACGGAGGCCCAGAGCTCCAGCTCCAACAACCCCCTCCCCTCCCCCGAATTTAGAGCCATGCAGGCTTGGATACGTGGGTATGACACAGTAACAACCTTCATTCCTATCGCTTTGCTAACCCTCCTGATCAGTTTTAGAAGCTGCTTTGCAGAGTCTTTAGGGTTTTCTACAGAAACATGTCCACTGGGAATAGAAACAGCTTTACTCCCAGTGGTTCTCAACCTGTGGGTCGCCAGCAATGAGAATACATCCTGCACATCAGATATTTACATGACGATTCATAACTGCAGCAACATGACCGTGATGAAGTAGCCACGAACATAATTTTATGGTTGGGGGTCACCACAACATGAGGAACTGTATTAAAGGGTCGTGGCATTAGGAAGGCTCTTGCCTTGTCGCATTGGCTACCCCCAGTACAACACTGGATCTAAGTCAAGAGAACAGAAATTCTTGCTTCACTCTTAGGGGAAACTCAATGCATCTTTTACCTTCTTCTGACTTAGAAATTTTGATAGATGCAAATTGCCCCTTTAGAACTGAGGGCGGCCACTGACCCCCTCTGTTAGAACCTGGGAAGGATTCAGCCCCACCTCTAAAAACTCAGTGGGGCCCTGACCGGTTTGGCTCAGTGGATAAAGCGTCGGCCTGTGGACTGAAAGGTCCCAGGTTCGATTCTGGTCAAAGGCATGTACCTGGGTTGCGGGCACATCCCCAGTAGGAGATGTGCAGGAGGCAGCTGATCGATGTTTCTCTCTCACCGATGTTTCTAACTATCCTCCCTTTCTCTCTGAGAAAAATCAATAAAATACATAAAAAAATAAATAAAAACTCAATATGGTCCTTAGAACTTTAGAAACATAGTCCGATCTTTTCAGAATCCTGGGAGCATTCTCCCAATTTCTTAAACCTCTGAATCCTAAGGGAGGGGAGCTTTTAGCTTGTCCGCTTTAGAACACGCGCATATTGCTCCCTACCATAGAGATAGGGAGGCCCTACATCGGCCCCCCTCACTCAGCGCTGGGAGCCAGGCCTGCCCACTCCAACCTTGGCGCGTTTGAGACTTGGTCCCGGGGAGGAGACTCGGGGTGACCCCTCCCCTTGGCAGACCAGCCCCCCCACTACCCCTCACCGTTCTCGCTGACATCACGGCAGAGCCACGTATCGTTGTGACCGATCCACGTGCAGTCAGTCCAGAGATTCAGGGACTCCTTCCCGGGGAGGGTCCACCAGGACTGGGATGGGCAGAGAAACGAGGCGGGAATGAGAAAGTGGGCCGGGCCAGGGAGCCGGTGGGAAGGGTTCGAACAAGGGCGTGGTGCCGAGAAGGGGCTGAACTGGGGCAAAACGTGGATTTAGTCAGAAAGGGGAAGGCGGGTGGGGGGTGGCGGCATCCGAGGCAGAGGCTGGGGGAAGAGGGCGGGCGCCCTTAGAGGAGGGGTGTGGCGGCGTCTGCAGGAGAGCAGGCCGCTCCGGGCAGGCTTACCTTGTCCAGAGTGGCCACGAAAAGCAGGATGAGAATGAGGATGTGAAGGGCCGAGACCACCAGCAGGAGGAATGACATGGCTGCAGTGGAAGCCTAGGGTAGGGGGCGTCAGGAGATGGTGGATTCAGGAGGTTGGCACAGGGGAGGGTGAGATGCCCAAATCCTCGTGGAGAAAGGGGCTGGTTCCAGACTCGGGGGTCTGAGGCTGGGAGCCCGGAATCCTGAATCCCCCGGGGCGGAGAGGGCCAGGGATGGACTGTTGAGCCCAGGAATGATCGGAACTAGCACTGTGCTTCACTCGAGTCCCCAGGGCCCCGGCCGGGGTCAGGGCTAGGAACGTTCTAGTTGCAGCCCCTCCGGACGCAGCAGAAGCTGCCCCCAGAGACAGGCATCCTGGACTCACCCCACCCCTCTCCGTCTCTGGGTTCCGGGTGAATCATCGGTGACTCATCCCACCCTCCAGCCTCGAGTACCAGGGAAACCCCAGCCCCTGGCTGTGCCCACGAGGTCCCCGCCCCACCCTGCTGCCAGACTGGTGCCCCCGGTTGGGGAAATATGGACAGGATCTGTGTTTGGGGAGAGAGAGAGGCCTGAGAACAGAGAACCAGCCTCCCACCACCACCACGCAGTGCCCAGAAAGGGGAGGGGGCCCGGAGGTGGCCCAGACCTGGGGTGTTCTCAGGCAAAGTCCCGCTCTCGGGGTCCCCCCGAGGAGAGCGGACATCCGTTGGGGAAAAATTGCAGGACCTTCTCCAGTGGAGGGCTCTGCTGGGAAACCCCCCCCTCCCAAACCTTGCTGGGCCCCACCCCTTTCTGAATCTGCACCCCCAGGGCTAAGAGATCATTCCCGAAATTAAAAGTATCTCCATGGGGGTGTCCTTCCCAAGCGGCTGCACTCCCGAGTAAATAAAGGAATCCCAGTCCAGATAACGGACTGGAAACTTACCCCGCGCGGCCAAAAAAGTCAGAGCTGGAGTCTGTCCCTCGCTTGGGCCTCCGTGCCCCGCCCTTCGCCTGCCTCCTTCCCTTCCACCCTCTCGGGGCCCCCGCCTCCCTCGCCGCCTTCCTCCCTCCCTCCCTCGCTCTCCCCTCTGGCTCTCTCCGTCCGTCTCCCCTCCAACCCTAGAACCCTTTCTCTCTTTCTTTCTTTCTTTCTCTCTCTCTCGCCCTTTCTCTCCTGTCCTCACTGCCTATACCTTTTCCCTCTCTCTCTTCTCACTCTCCGGGTTTCTCTTCCTCTGCTCCTCTCAATATATATACCGACCCTTTTATACCCACCCTCACCGCACCCAGCTGAGGTTTGGCGCCAGAGGGAGGGCCCAGGCACTCTGGTTCTTCATTCTCTGAGCCCGCCCACTGCCCCCACATGCGAATCTGTTGGGGCTCCCTTCCAGGGTTGAGATGAGAAGTCCTTGGAGGGAGTGGAGAGGACCCGGGGTCCTGGGGTGGGGCGTCAGGGGTGGGAGGGCCAGATTCTCAGGCCTCTGCTCTGGGTCTTGTCCTGGGACCTGGGACCTGGGACCGGATGTCTGATTTTCTTTTCTTTCTTTTTTTAAAATATATTTTATTGATTTTTTACAGAGAGGAAGGGAGAGAGATAGAGAGTTAGAAACATCGATCAGCTGCCTTCTGCACACCCCCTAACTGGGGATGTGCCCGCAACCAAGGTACATGCCCTTGCTGCTCTGGGC
>NW_006295287.1:307791-322318 GCF_000327345.1 Myotis davidii | reverse complement strand
TGTCTGCTTTCCTTGATGGGAGTTAGGACTGGATACTCCCGAGGGATGGGAGCCTGAGGAGGAGCCCAGATTCCTGTTCCTGCCTGGAGGGGGCGGGTGGGGGGGGGCGTGGGAAGGCCTTGACTAATTACGTCCACTCTCTGAGCCTCAGCTTTCTCATCTGTGGGTATAGGAACACTAATAATACTGACAATATACTAATCCTGATCATGGTAAGTCCGATACGTGTTCTAGACCAATAAGGTGATACCAGTACATTAACACACCTAACACGTTCGTTCCTTTCTCCATCAAACATTTATTGAACATCGATTATGAACCAGGAGTTAATGAAAAATAAAACAACAACACACAGATGTGAGCCGACTCTTACCGTGGGCTTACCTTCCTAGCGGAGGGAGACAGACAATTAAGAGAAAACATCCCTACACCAGAGACATCTCAGGCCGTGATAAAGACTCTGAAGGAAACAGAACGGAGTGATGGAGATAAGGACAGTGTGGGGGGGAACCTACTTTGAACAGGGTGATCAGGCCCGGCCCCTCCACGGAGGCGACATCTGAGCTGAGACCCGAAGACAGGAGCCGTTTGAATGCTGGGCGGAGAGCAAGCGCAGAGGCTCCTGAGAACAAACTCAGGTTGTTTGGGGAGCAGACAGAAGGGCCAGTGTGTCTGGGATACAGGGAGCTGGAGGGAGGGTAGGAAGGGAAATCAAAGAGGCCCCTTGAAGACTAGGGGCGGAGCTTGGATTTTCATTCTAAGTGCAATGAGAAGTCCTGGGAAGGTTTTAAAGGAAGTGCAGTACCAGCCATTTAACGCTAACTATTATTCTTGGATTATTTCTTGGGTTATTGCATTTGGGTGGGTTGGGATGGTTTCTATGTAGCTGGGTCTCTTAGAAGAGTTGGGTGGTGGTGAATAGTGAGGGACAGGGGTTCTGATAAGAAACCGAGAGCTGGAAAACTGAAATTTAGGGCCCCTGCATCGGAAGGAAACTGGGCGATAGCATGAATGTGTATCTGATGGGGCCAGAGCTGGGGGAGGGAGCGAGATTGGTCATGTGGGCTCCCTGAGGGCAGTTCAGTGGTTGGGTGGGTACTTGGGGAGACTTGGAAGCTGGGGGTACCAGTACAGCACGGACTCTAGAAACACACTGGCTGGCTTCAAATCCAAGATGCTTTACTCACTAGCTGTGATTTTGGGCAAGTTCCTAAAAACCTCTCTATGCCTTAGTTTTGCTATCCGTCAAATGGGGATAATAGTGAGTGCACCATAGGGTAGTTTTTAGAGTAGTGCCTGGCACATCATAAGCACTGTTGTATGTGTTAGTTATACCAGGTATTGGGGCCCTGAGTGGATTCAGTACTGGGGGACCCTAGATCAAGGTCTTGAGAATCTGGGAAAGGGGCACATTATTGGGTCCCAAGATGAAAAAGTTGGAGTACAAAATGAGGGTCCCTCGGGTTAGGGAATAGGTAGGTAGTCTTAAATCTGCCTTTCAGAAGGAGAGAAACTGGGGGGTCTGAACTCAGAACCTCAAGCAAGTTAGAAAGTCTGGGTCACTAAGGGAAACACTGGGAGCTAGAGGGCCACATGCTTTTCAGGGAGTGCAGGCAAAGGGGGCCAAGGGGCTGGACCACAGGTCTGGGGAGGAGTCCAGGAACCAGGGGTTAGGGAGATGGAAATTTGAGCGGGGGAGGTGGAGAACAGGGGGGTAGGGCTCCGAATCAAGTTCCCTGAACGGTATCAGCACGGTACTTGGTATCCAGGGGTTGTTCAGGGGGTCCCCCGTGTTAGGGCCTGTGCAAGGGGAAGAGTCAGAGGATCTGAGAGCAGTGGAGGGATCTCCCCTTCCTGGGCCTCCAACGCTGCGAGCTGAGCTGAGTGCCCGCGAGCCGCTTCCTCCCACAGGAAACCGCAGGCTTCAGGCACACCCAGCTTGCAGGGCGCTTCGCCCACTGCCAGCCCGCTCTGGGGAGGCCCACGTGGGTAGCAGCAGTCCGCCGAGGGGGCGTGCCCTGCGAGGGGCGTGGACGGAGAACGGGGGCTGGCGCGGCTTGCGAGAGGCCACGCCCACTTCCGTCTCAGTGGTCGGACTCTGGGCAGCAAAGGGTTTGTGGCGGCTTCTCTGGAGGCCCTGGGCCGCGCATGCGTAGTGAGCCTCTGCGCGGACCTGAGGTCGTGAGCGGCCCCGCCTCCCTGCTAATGAATCCTCAGAATGCTTGGTCTCAGTTTAAGACACGCTTCTCTCGGGCTGGTGCAGAGCCTTCCAGACGTTTCCCTCTCAGGCCTGCCATCGCAGGCTCTTTCATCTCCCTCCCACTCCCGGGTACATCCCCCCGCCCCCCGCTTCTCAGGCCCGTGCTCGCAGGTTGGCCACTCCGACCACCTACAGGTCCAGCCAGAGCGCCAGCCAGTTAGCCCCGTCCCATCAGGTCTGGGGAACCGGAGTCTTTCCAGCGTCCTCTCACCAGGCTCCTCGCTGGTTCTTCCAGGCACGCCCCTAGCTGGCCCCTGCCGCCCCGCCCTCCTCAGGTACCCTGTCCCACCCCTCACCGCCGCAAATCTCGCGGCTACGTCCCTCCATACCTCCGAGCCCGGACCCTCAACGCCTCCCAGCCCCGCTCCTCCACGTCTCTCAGTCCCGCCCCTCAACATCTCCCAGCTCCGCCTCTCAACATCTCCCAGCCCCGTCCCTCAACCCATCCCAGTCCCGCCCCTCAACATCTCCCAGCTCCGCCTCTCAACATCTCCCAGCCCCGTCCCTCAACCCATCCCAGTCCCGCCCCTCAACATCTCCCAGCTCCGCCTCTCAACATCTCCCAGCCCCGTCCCTCAACCCATCCCAGTCCCGCCCCTCAACATCTCCCAGCTCCGCCTCTCAACATCTCCCAGCCCCGTCCCTCAACCCATCCCAGTCCCGCCCCTCAACATCTCCCAGCTCCGCCTCTCAACATCTCCCAGCCCCGCCTCTCGACATCTCCCAGCCCCGCCCCTCAACGCCTGCCGGCGCCGCCCCTCGTCGGGCTCCCGTTTAAAACCCCGAAGATCCCAGCTCGTCTTCTCCCGCCTCCTCGGCCACGCCTTCCAGTTTCCCCTCCCACGACCTCCCCTCTGGTCCTGGTCCCGCCCCGGCCGCTGTCCTCAGGCCCCGTTGGCCCCTTATCTCCCCAGTAACCGGACCACAACACTGAGCTCGGAGCACCCAGGATGGACAGGTTAGGCGTTCCAGCAGGTAGGGACTGGGCCTCGCTCTGCACAGGGTCCCCTTTCCTCTGTGATTCCTCCCCCAGACAGCCCGCCTCGGAGATGTGAGAGCCTCGGGACCGCCCGACTGGCTGGCTCAGCGGTTGAGCCTCGACCTATGAACCAGGAGATCACGGTTCGATTCCCTGTCAGGGCACATGCCGGGGTCGAGGGTCCGATATCCAATGCGGGGTCTGCAGGAGGCAGCGGATCAATGATTCTCCCTCATCATCGGTGTTTCTATCTCTCTCTCCCCCTCCTCTCTGAAATCAATACAAATATATATATATATTTAAAAAGAAAGCCTAGGGTAGACTTCAGAGGCCAGGGTCAGAGCCACGATGCAAGACTGAATGCAAGGGGCGGGCGGTTGAGAGGAGTGTGGGGAGGGGCCTGAGAGGTGCCCCCTCCAACCCCTGGAGGAATTGCGAGTCAGAGAGAGGCCAGAGCTGGCCCTGGGGTGGCCTTCTCATTCCTAGTCCCTGGCTCATTGCCCACCTCCTCCCCACCTCCTCGCCACCCTCTGCCTGAAGGGGTGGGTCCCGTGTCGCCTCTACAGGACACTCGCAATCGTTGGCTAAGCTGGCCGCAATGGGCACCCGCTCGGAGGAAGGAAGCGAGGCCTTCCAGGAAACACTAGGTAATCCTGACGCCCCTTCTTCCCCTCATTCTGGTCCTTGGCACCCCCAGGTTTCGGGTCCTGAGCTGCGGGGCTCCGGGGACAGGGAGGCCTTCCAGAGCGGCCTCTAGCGGGGGCAGCAGCTGTGCGCGAATGGAGGTGGGACTGGGCATAGGTATGGGCAAGGCCTGGAGAGTGGGATGGGCCCGGCGGACTTCCTGCAGGAGGAGACGTGTCAGTGGGGCCCAGAGTTCCCCCGAATTACCAAAGCGGGGAAGGCAGGGGAGAGGGTCAGCAGAGAGAACAGCCTGCGGCCTGAGCAGGGGTTTCTCAACCTCTGCACTGCTGAGGTCGTCAGTTCTTGCTGAGGTCGTCAGTTCTTGTTGTGGGGGCGGCCTCTAGCCGCTTGCATGCCAGTAGCACCCTCTGCACCCCCCCACCCCACATCCGGCAATGGAAAATGTCTCCAGACATTGCCAAATGTCCACGGGGGATAGAGCCGCTCCAGGTTGCCCTGACCGGTTTGGCTCAGCGGATAGAGCGCCAGCCTGCGGACCGAAGGGTCCCAGGTTCGATTCTGGCCAAAGGCATGTACCTTGGTTGCGGGCACATCCCCAGTAGAGGGTGTGCAGGAGGCAGCTAATGGATGTTTCTCTCTCATCAATGTTTCTATCTCCCTTCCTCTCTGTAAAAAATCAATAAAATATATTGGAAAAATAAGAATCGCTCCAGGTTGAGAACCACTGGGCCGTGCGTGGTAGGTGCGGAGCTGGTGGAGGAGACCCGGAGAGGAGGGTAGGGTCAGGTCAGGTCATGTGGGGCCTTGAACACCAGGCTGAGGGCGCTGGAGCAAGGAAGAGGCAGGGTCCACTCTGGTTGTAGAAAGCCCCTCGGGGATTGTGAGGGGAGGCGGGGAGGCGGAGGAGGAGGCTGGGGTGATGGTCTAGGCAGGAGGGGATGAGGCCTGGGCCTAGGACAGTGGTCGGCAACCTCATTAGATTGAAACACGAAGTTCCAATCACACTGTATGTGTGCGCCCGAACGTGGTATTTTGTGGAAGAGCCACACTCCAGGGCCCAAAGAGCCGCATGTGGCTCGCGAGCTGCAGTTTGCCGACCACGGGCCTAGGCGATGGTCTGAGAGTGAGGAGGCGGGAGAATGGGACTGAGGATGGCTGGGCAGTGGAGGCGGAAGGCCAGGGAGGGAGCCAGAATGCAGCCCTGGTCACCTTGCTCAGCCCCCCAAGTTCCAGTCTTGTGTGGACTGGAACTTCCTCCCCGGCCTCCCAGGAGCACCCTCTCGTGGGTGAAAAAGATTGATGCCCAAGCCGGCGAAGGGGTGGGTTTAGTGCAGCGGTTCTCAACCTGTGGGTCGTGACCCCTTTGGCGGTCGAACGACCCTTTCACAGGGGTCCCCTAAGACCATCCTGCATATCATATATCTACATGACGATTCATCACAGTAGCAACATGACAGTGATGAAATAGCAACAAAATAATTCTATGTTTGGGGGTCACCACAACATGAGGAACTGTATTTAAAGGGCCAGAAGGTTGAGAACCGCTGGTTTAGGGGCTCAAGTCTCCAGGTCAGCTTGGGGTACGGGGGCGTACGAAGGGATGAGAAAGCTTGAGGCCGTCCTGGAGGGGCGCTGGAGGCTGGGTCTCCGTTCAGTTGCAGCTTATGAGATCCCAAGGGATCCAGGATCCCTAGGTCCCGGGGCGGAGGGGGCCAGGGTCTGGATTCCTACTGAGCGGCTTGCCTGGCCCCTCCCTCAGTGGACTGGGAGCTGAGCCGGCTGCAGCGACAGTACAAAGTGATGGAGGTTGAAAGGCGGGCCTACAGCAAGGAAGTCCACCAGCGCATCAATAAGCAACTGTGAGCCAAGTGCCTGAGTGTGTGTGAGTGTGAGTGAGTGTGTGTGAGTGTGAGTGAGTGTGTGTATGTGTGAGTGTGTGTATGTGTGTGTGTGTGTGTGTGTGTGTGTGTGTGTGTGTGAGTGTGTGAGTGTGAGTGTGTGAGTGTGTGTGTGTGTGTGTGTGAGTGAGTGAGTGTGTGTATGTGTGAGTGTGTGTGTGGGGGGGAGGTGATGGGGGGAGGGAGGCTATTAAAGAGGCTGGGGGCCGGAATCCTGGGTCCCACAACGAGGAGGCAGGCCCAGTGTGTGTGGCCTTTGTGGATGCTGAGCTCTGCTCCTCGCCGGCCGCCCCCCTGCCCCCCCCCGCCCCGGGCAGTGAGGAGATCCAGCGCCTGCAAGACGTGCAGAACAAGCTTCAGGTGAAGATCGGCATTGCCCAGAGCCAGGGCAAGCGCCTGCGGGACAACGAGAGGATGGAGAACATGAGCCAGCTGCTGAAGTGCCGGGCCCAGGTGGAGGCCGAGGTCAAGGAGCTGCAGGAGCAGACCAGAGCCCTGGACCGGCAGGTGGGTTCTGAGACCGGGCTCCGTGGGTCCCACTTAGGGGCAGATGCCCTCGCGGTTCGGAGCCTTAGCTTCCTCCTCTGAAAACCCGGGCTATGGAAAGCATGCCCCTGGGAGAGTGGTGCTGGGGCTCCAGGGGGCATAGGGGTGTGAGTGATGAGCACAGTCCCAGATGCGGGGGGTGAGGGGTGGGAGGGGGGAGCTGGGGCAGCGAAGGGGAAAGGCCCGGCGTCCGGAGTTGGCGGAACCGGCATTGGCATCCCAGTCCTGCCTCAGCAGAGCTGTGTGAGCACAGGCCAGTGTTCACCTCTCTGGACCCTACCTAGTTCCTTCCTTGTCTAATCGCACCTGTCTCCAGGGCTTGCTAGTTGACCTTGGAAACAATGTGACTTTTCGATGCCAGTGTTCTATGTGGGATTCATGGTCATCGTTTTCCCCGACTCTTCATGAAAAAAGTCGCTTGTGCCCTGGATGGTATGTTCAGTGGTTAGAACATCGGCCCATGTCCCAAAAGGTCTTGGGTTTGATTCTCGGTCAAGGGCACAGACCTGGGGTATAGGTTGGATCCCTGGCTCCAATCGGGATGAGTGTGGGAGGCAAACAATTGATGTGTCTCTCTCACATCAATGTTTCTCTCACTCTCCTCTCCGCCTCCCTCTCTTCCATTCTCTCTAAAAAGCAATGGAAAAAATACCCTAGGGTGAAGATTAACAACAACAGCAACAAAAGTTGGTTTTCGGCCTGGTTAGCAAGTCTATTTTGAAGAAGTGGCGTTAGAAGAAGTGGGGGTACGTTCGCTGAGGTCGACCCCTCAGATTGAGGACATTTTTAGCAAAGGCCAGCTTAGGAGCACCCTAATGAAGTTAATAACACTGTACCTACCTATAGAGTTTAAGTTTAAAAAATTTGGCTCTCAAATTTCAATCATTGTACTGTTGATATTTGGCTCTGTGGACTAATAAGTTTGCCGACCACTGGGCTAGACTAAGTGGTTTCTTGCACAGTATGGGATCACGAACAGGAGGTTGAAATGTATGTGCCTTGGTGGTCTGCATTCATTTCCTATTGCTGCTGTAACAAATTATCATCAACTGGGTGACTTAAAATGACACACATCGCCCGGCCGGCGTGGCTTGGTGGTTGAGCATCGACCCATGAACCAGGAGGTCACGGTTCGATTCCCAGTTCAGGGCATATGCCCAGGTTGTATGCTCAATCCCCAGTGTGGGGCGTGCAGGAGGCAGCCGATCCATGATTCTCTCTCCTCATTGATGTTTCTATCACCGTCTCCCTCTCCTCTCCTCTCTGAAATCAATAAAAATATATTTAAAGAAATAATACACAATTATCTTATGGTGCTTGAGGACAGAAGTCCAAAACGGGCCCCACTGGGCTGCAGTCCGGATGTCAGCAGGGCAGTGCTCCCTCTGGAGCAGCGGTTCTCAACCTGTGGGTCCCGACCTCTTTGGTGGTCGAACGACCCTTTCTCAGGGGTCACCTAAGACCCACCTGCATGTCAGATATTTACATGACGATTCATCACAGGAGCAACATGACAGTGATGAAGTAGCAACGAAGATAATTTTATGGTTGGGTCACAACACGAGGAGCTGTATTTAAAGGGCCAGAGGGTTGAGAACCACTGTGGAGGCTTCAGGGGAGAATCCATTTCTTGGCCTTTTCTAGTTTCCAGAGAGGCCGCCTGCGTCCACAGACTCAGGGCTCCTTTACCTTCTGAGCCATCCGTGATCAGCTGCGTTTTCCTTATGACCAGCTGAGTCTTCCCCTGACTTCCGCTTCTGTCATTTCTTCTCCTTTGCTGATTCTGACTCTCCTGCCTCCCTCCTTCACTTGGAAAAGCCCTTGTTATTACTGTAGGCCCGCCCAGGTAATCCGGAGACTCCCGCTCTCGACATCCTTAACGCGTGACCTCTACAAAGTTCCTTTTGGCCACTTAAGGTCACATAGTCACAGGTTACAGGGATTAGAACAGTGATGGCGAACCTGTGACACACGTGTCAGAGGCGACACACGAAGTCATCTTTTGGGTTGATTTTTCTTGGTTAAGTGGCATTTAAATATATAAAATAAATGTCAAAAATGTAAGTCTTTGTTTTACTATGGTTGCAAAGATCAAAAAATTTCTATATGTGACACGGCACCAGAGTTAAGTTAGGGTTTTTCAAAATGCTGACACGCCGAGCTCAAAAGGTTCGCCATCACTGGATTAGAATATGGACATCTGGGGGCGGGGGAAGGATTGTTCTGTCTTCCGCATGGTCTATAATGATTACGTTTGACTTCCAATCAGTCGGTCTGTTCAGCTCTCAGTATCACCCTGCCACTGAGCTAAACTGGCTAGGGCCACGCCCAACTTTTGACTGCTTCTTGGTAGTTCTGTGGCTTAGTGGGTGTTGGCTGCTTGATTGGTTTTCCTTCGTCTTCCATGGAAACTCCCCAGAGTCAGGCCCAACTAGGATAATTTTATGATCTTGGCCCCATGGATTCCGTTGCCCTGACAAACTTGATTACGGAGAATTATAAATCAGGTGGCGGATAGGGTCCCTGGAAGAGAGCTCTGTAAAATTCCCCATAAGGTCAAGAAAGGTTGTAGATATCTGATAACATTCATCCATTCAACAAATATTTCTTGAGTGCCTTCTAAGTGCCAGGCACGGTTCTAGGTCGGTGTGGAGGACACGGCAGTGAACAAGAGAAGGGCCCTGCTGTCCTGTAATTTACATTCTACTGGAGAGACAGGTAATAAGCCAGGTGAAAGCTGAAGGAAGAATTTGTTCAGAAAAACTCACCCACGCCTGACCGGTGTGGATCAGTGGATAGAGCGTTGGCCCTCGGACTGAGGGGTCCCAGGTTTGATTCCGGTCAAGGCCATATACCTTGGTTGCAGGCATATCCCCAGTGGGGAATGTACAGGAGGCAGCTGATCAATGTTTCTCTCTCATCGATGTTTCTAACTCTCTATCCTTCTCCCTTCTTCTCTGTAAAAATCAATAAAATAATAAAAAGAAAAAAAAAACTCACCCAGGATCCAGCAAGAAAGACGAAAAGATAGGAAATATGGGAGGGTGCTTAAGAGACACTGCAGATACAGTGAAGTGTAAGTATATATCAAGTAAGAGTTTAAGAAGAAAGAGAGTGGGGACAGGGGTAATGTGTGATACCATAGGACCTGATAATATTCTGGAACCAATGAAAGAACAAATCTACAGATTCAAGGATGTCTTAGAATCCAGAACAGGGAAAACTGGCAATGTAGAATTCTATAACCAGTGAAAATACCATTCACAGACCAGGGAGCAGAATAGACATGGTCTGGCGAAGGAAAACATAGAGTGAGACATGGTGTCTCGCCAAAGGCTTGCGTCTTGTATGACTCGACACGTGACTTCAACAGAACCTAGAGACGCTGTTTCTAAATGTTCACTCTCATTTCTTGAACCCATCACATCAGAGACTGATGACAATCCTTGAACTTGTACCAGTTCATAGTACCCGTCTGTATAGATATAAAAATGTATTTGATAAAGTTCAGCATCTATATTTATGTTAAAAACTCTCAGAGAGCCAGGAAGAAAGGAAGTTCCCCAAATTTGATAAAGGGCAATTATAGAACATTTACAGCAAACATCATATTTGATAACAAAACATACAAAAATTACTTTTGAGATCAGTAACAATATAAGGATGTCCAAATAGCATAACTTCTATTTGACATTGTACTGGAGAATTTATCCAGTGCCATATGGCAAGGAAAAGAAAAAAATAAATAAAGATTGGAGATGAAGACACAAAATTGTCATTATTTTAGATGGTATATTTGTATACATAGGAGATCCAAAAGAATCTAATGCTAACTTATAATTCACAAGGTATTTTAACAATGTGACTGTATACAAAATTAATATGCACAGTTAATGATATTTCCCTGTATTAGCGTATAAGCAGTCACTATCCTATTAATAAAAGGCTAATATGCAAATTGACCAAACGCCAAATGACTGGTCACTATGATGTACACTGACCACCAGCGGGGCAGACACTCAACGCAGTCTCTCCTGCCTCCATGGCAGCACTAAGAATGTCTGACTGATGGCGGGCCTAAGGGACCCCCCCTCAGGCCAGGCTGAGGGACCCCCCACCCCTTGATTGCACAAATTTCGTGCACTGGGCCTCTAGTTAGAAAAATACAAGAGAAGAAAAGACATTTATAACAGCCAAAAGAAGTAGCTAAAAAGAAATCTAGCAAAAGTGCACAAAACTTCTATGGAGTAAATTATAAATTTTGTTGATACCAAAGAAGAATTTAATAAATGTAGAGATATACCATATTCATGGATTGGAAGAGTTAGTGTTGTAAAAGGTCAGATCTCCAAATAGATTCAATGTAATCCCAGTCAAAGTACTAAAAGCTTCTTTTTTTTTTTTTAAATGTATGGAACTGACTAGCATCTTCTAAGCTTTATAGGGAAGCACAATGAAACAGTATGACTAAGATTGACTTAAAAGGAGAACAATGTAGAAGGATTTTCTCTACCGTTATCAAGATTTATTATACAATTCTTGTAATTGGTGCAGGGCAAATCCAATGGATCAGCAGGACAGGATAGAGATTCCTAAAAGAGACTTATGTGGACACTTGATATTTGACCCCAGGAAATGGGAAAAGGAGGATAGTGTGGGTACCCTCACACTCCAAACCCCTAAAACTAATTCCAGATGGGTCAAAGGTCTAAATGTGGGGAGGTGAGGGAGAAATCTCTACTTATAAAAGAAAAGGTTGATATATCTCATAATTTTAAAGTTAATAACATCTGTCAAAAGAACCAAAAAGGGTGTGCAAAGTCCGTCTAGGAAATGGAGGTTATTGGCTACACATACAGCTGACAAGGGACTCGTATCAAAACCATGTAAGGCATTGTTACAAATCATTAAAGAGTAAGCACAATTTATTTTTAAAGAGATGCCAAAGAATTTGAGCTGACACATCACACAATAAGGAACTCCAATGTCCAATAAATGTAGGAGTTACTCATCACTCATGAGTCATCAGAGAAAGGAAAAGGAGAATCATGAGATACCATGAAACACTCATTGGATTTTCAAAAATTAGTGTCCGAAAATACCAAGTGCTGGGGAACAGTGGAAAGCAGTGGGAACTCTTACAAACTGTTGATGAGAGTACACATTGTCATGTGTATTTTGGAAAGTGTTCCTTCTATTATCTACTAGAGGCCCGGTGCACGAAATTCGTGCATGAGTACGGTCCCTAGCCTGCAGCCGGCCCCACCCCCCACCGACACCCACCCCCTGTTTCCCGTTTGCCGTCAGGTGATTGGAGCCTGCTGGCTGGGGGGAGGAACCGAGAGGTCAGCCGTCCGCCCACTCACCAGCCCTGCCCCCACCACGGGTTGCCCTCTGTGTGTGGGGCCAGTAGGGTCAATTTGCATATTACCCTTTTATTATATAGGATTACATTGGAAGATAGACATGCCCTGAGATCCAGGATTGCATCCACTCCGCACAGTCCCCAGAAGCAGCCTTTGGGACCCAGGAGGCTATAATCGGGCATCACGTTCAGTTAACTTTGTAGAAGGATGGAGGACAAGAAACAACAGCATCTTAGCATGAGAGCATCGAACACATCTTCGCTGAGTGTCCAGGCTGCTGCTCAGCACCTCCAGGTGGCTGATACTACATGAGTGGGCAGGCGTTTCCCACCCTGGCTGAGGGAAGCTTCATGCACAAGAGGAACTCTCTCTCTCTCTCTCTCTCTCTCTCTCTCTCTCTGTTTTGATCCTCACCCAAGGATATTTCCCATGGATTTTTAGAGAGAATAGAAGGGAGGGAGAGACAGAGGGAGAGAAACATCGATGTGAGAGAGACACCTCACACACATGCCCCAACCAGAGCCAGGATGGAGCCTGCAACGGAGGTATGTGCCCTTGACCGCAATTGAACCTGCCGCCCTCCAGTCCACGGGCCGATGCTGTGCCACCCCTGAGGGTAGCTTCCAAGCCCCACCAGGAGCATGCTCAGTTGTAAGAAACACCCCGCAGAGAAATCAAGGTTTCTATTCAGTCTCAGCCACATAGGCCCGTGGGACCCAGGAACCCACTCCCAATCCTTTCCGGGGTCATTTTCATAGTGAACATTGCTGCCTGGGAACACAGCTGGCGTTCCATACGTACCGTAACCCGGCCTGTTTCCATGGAAACAGTGGTGGAAGAAAGTTAACCAAAGTCATGTTCCAACAGAAAGCAGGTTTGTCTGTCAGTGTTTTCTCCCAGCAATTGCACTTCTGAGATATATCTGGGAACCATGTAAGAGAAGGTGGACAGCAGCATTATTCCTGCAACCAGCTTCAAACTGGGAACAACCACATGTCCGTCAGTACTGAGGGAATACAGACATCGTGGTGTACGTGTATAAGGAAATAGTATACAACAGCCAAAAACATGAATGAGTCACAATTACACACGGCAACCAGGATGCATCTGACATGTGAAGGAGGCAAGCCAACTACAGTGGGGCCTTGACTTGCGAGTTTAATTCGTTCGGAGACCGAGCTCGTTAAGGAGCTCGTTAACTCAAATTACTCTGTCAACTCAACGCAAAACTTCGGCTGAGAGACAGCTGGTATCTCAAAAAACTCGTTAGTCGGGACACTCGTAAGTCAAGGCCCCACTGTATATAGGTCAGTGGTTCTCAACCTCAGCTGCACATGAGAATCACCTGGGAATCTTGTTAAAATCCTGATTCCTGGGCCTCGTCCTCCGGAAATTCTGTTTCTTTGTTCATAGGGTGGGGCCGCAATGTTAGTAATAAAGAAACAGCATTTCCGGGGGATGAGGCCCAGGAATCAGGATTTTAACAAGATTCCCAGGTGATTCTCATGTGCAGCCCAGGTTGAGAACCACTGATATAGGTAGCTTTATTTGTATGAATCTTAAAAGCAATGGAATTTTAAATTCAGTTAAATAGAGTAGCTAATCGATGTTTCTCTCTCATGTTTCTAACTCTCTATCCCTCTCCCTTCTTCGCTGTAAAAAATCAATTAAAAATATATTAAAAAATAGTTTAAAAATAAATAAATACATACATACATACACACATACATACAGCGGGGTCTTGAAAAAAAAATTCAAAATCAGGCCAAACCAAACTTTTGATAAAACAAAAAAGAAAAGTTAAAAACAATGAATTTCACTTAAGGAAACAAAATAATGACCTCCCCCGCTTCCTCCCAAAGATGCCAACGTTCCAATCCCCGGAACCTGTGAGTGACAAAACACTGCAGATGTGATTAGGGTTTTGAAATGGGGAGAGCATCCTGGATTCCCTGGGTGGGCCCAATGCCGTTACACGAGCCCTTAAAAGAGACGTGCAGGGAGGACGTGATGATGGAGAGAGGAGGCGTAACAACAGAAGTCGAGGGCGGGGTGGTCACGAGCCCAGGGATCCCCGAACCCAGTCGCTGGCAGCTGGAAAAGGCCGGGAGCAAGTCCTCCCTCGGAGCCTCCAGAGGGAGCACAGCCCAGCGGGCACCTTATTTTCTAACCCAGTGAAACTGATCTCAGACTTCTGACCCCCAGGCAGGGACTCGGCGGTACTTCCTTACAGCAGCAACAGGGACTGACACGGGCAAGAGAGGGGCACCGCTGTAGAGAGGAAGGTGGTAGTGATGAGAAGGGGACAGCTACAATGTTGTCCTCAAATCCTATTTTTTAAAAAATATTTTATTGATTTTTTACAGAGAGGACGGGAGAGGGATAGAGAGTTAGAAACATCGATGAGAGAGAAATATCGATCAGCTGCCTCCTGCACATCTACTGGGGATGTGCCCACAACCCAGGTACATGCCCTTGACCGGAATCGAACCTGGGACCCTTCAGTCTGCCGGCCGACGCTCTATCCACTGAGCCAAACTAGTTTCGGCAGTCCTCAAATTCTTGACCTGGGACGTGGCCCAAGGATGTTCACTTAAAAAAAAATTTACACACACACACACACACACACACACTAGGGGCCCAGTGCACGAATTTGTGCACCTGGAAGGGAACTGTGGGCCACGGAGTGATTGGGCCCAGTGCCAGCAGCGGTTTTGAGCAGGACCGGCACTGTCAGCGAGTGCCAGTGGCAGCTGCTGGCCCTGATCACCCCTCAGGAGCAGGGGGAGGTGGAGAAGCCCTGAGGGGCAATCAGAGCCGGTGCTGGGCACCG
>NW_006295287.1:304979-307660 GCF_000327345.1 Myotis davidii | reverse complement strand
GTGGCATCTGGGAGCAAAGAGCTTTCAGTAACCACCAGAGGCTTGCCCCAATGACAGCGACCCGTGTCCCGCCGTGGTCTGGCGCCCCCATTCACTGGCTCCACCATCTTGCGGGGGGCCAAAGCCTGCCATGTTCCACGCTCTGCCACCTGCTGCCGATGCCAACCATGTTCTGTGCGCGCCCCCTGGTGGTCAGTGCACATCATAGCGATTCCTTGTTTGGTGTCACGCATACAGAAGGCCAAGAGGCATATGACAACATGCTCAAAATCACCAGTCATTCCAGAGATGCAAGTCAAAACCACAATGAGATACCACCTCACACCTGTCGGAATGGATATCATCAACAAATCAACAAACGACACGTACTGGAGTGGATGCGGGAAAAAAGGAGCCCTCTTGAAGGAACCCTCTTGCATTGCTGGTGGGAATGCAGACTGGTGCAGCCACTGTGGAAGACAGTATGGAGAGAGAAGCATCAATGATGAGAGAGAATCATCCATCGGCTGCCTCCCCCACCCCCTCGCTGGGGATCCAGCTTGCAACCCAGGCATGTGCCCTTGACCAGCACTGAACCCGGGACCCCTCAGTCCACAGGCCAATGCTCTATCCACTGAGCCAAACCAGCCAGGGTCAAATGCCTCCTTCCTATGAAGGCACCAGTCCTATTGGATGAGACCCATCCTCAGGACCTTGTTTTAGCTCGAGGTCCTGCGAGGTCACGATCCGAGGTCTTGGGATTAGCTCTTCGACACAGATTCTGGGGAACAGCAAGGATGGACCGGCTCCCGGCAGTCTCCTTCCTATGAAGACACCAGTCCTATTGGGTGAGGCCCACACTCAGGACCTCGTTTTAGCTTGAGGTCCTGCGAGGTCACAGTCCGAGGTCTTGGGGGGTTAGCTCTTCGACACAGATTCTGCAGGACACAGGCCACCTACACTAGCGCACAGCCTTAAGCAAGTCACGAGTTTGTGTTGTCGGGCAAGCTTTGTTGAGCACCTACTCCGTGTCAGGAATAGCTGGGGAGACAGCACACCCCACGTCAGTGAGGAGGAATAGGGCAACGAGAGCAGCGGGGAAACCGGGCTCCGCACAACAGACCTGGGACTCCAATGGCTGCAGGGCTGGCTCTCGCCACCTCGGCCTCTCGCCTCCACTCTGTCTACTGGCCTCACTACCCCAGGTGCTCGGTGCGGCGGGGGCTGTGACAGCCCAAGTCCCGGGGCCTTCTCCCCCAGCTCACGGGTTTTCCCCAAATCCAGGGAAAGGGTGCAGGCTGGCTCGGCCTGGGTCACATGGCCTCCTGGCGGCCAGTCACTGTGACTGTCTGTGCAGGGTTGGGTGGGTCCTGGGCCGGCCGGGTGGCCTGTTGTGGTTGGAAGCCGATCCACGTGGAAGGTGGGGGGCTGTCCGCAGAAGGGTAGAGCGGGGTCGGGGGTCCCAGGGTGGCAGGTGCCAGCCGCACGCAGCCACTCAGCCTCCCACGCACCCCCTTCCTTGGTCTCGCGCCTCTCCCACATCCAGCCCACACCCGGGCACCACCCTTGCGGCGGGGGCTGTGACAGCCCAAGTCCCGGGGGCCACCCCCCCAGCTCACGGGTTTCCCCCAAATCCAGGGAAAGGGTGCAGGCTGGCTCTGCCTGGGTCACATGGCCTCCTGGTGGCCAGTCACTGTGACTGTGCAGGGCTGGGTGGGTCCTGGGCCGGCCGGGTGGCTTGTTGTGGTTGGAGCCGATCCACTGTTGTGGTTGGAAGCCGATCCACGTGGAAGGTGGGGGGCTGTCCGCAGAAGGGTAGAGCGGGGTCGGGGGTCCCAGGGTGGCAGGTGCCAGCCGCACGCAGCCACTCAGCCTCCCACGCACCCCCTTCCTTGGTCTCGCGCCTCTCCCACATCCAGCCCACACCCGGGCACCACCCTCCTTCCTCCAGATCCAGGAGTGGGAGGCCCGGCTCTCTGCCTGCGGTAAGGATCCCAGGGCCCCAGGGGTCATCATGGACCAAAAGGCCAAGACCCGGAAAAGGATCAAGATCGTGGAAAACCAGCTGGACAGGGTGAGGGCCACCCTCCTGGCTCTTTCCAGGCCTGAGCTCTGGGGTTGGGGGAAGAATGAGCCTGGGGTCAAGTTCTGGAAATGGCCAGCGGCGGCGGTGGGGGCGGGGAGGAGGCAAGGGGGCTACACAGAGGCCTGCATGCGGGAAGGCCTGGGTGCTGGGCTCCCTGCGGGGGTCAGGAGACAGGATCCTGGAGGGTGGGGTGTCCCTGGGGAAAGGAGAGTGATGCTTGGGCTCTGCCGGTGGAACGGGCCGATGCTCTCAGGACCTCCACATGGAAAGCGGGTCCCTGTCTGAGTGTGGAGGAGGGTCTCAGACAGACCCTGGCACCCTGTCCCACACCTGTCCCCCCCCGCCCCCCAGGTCACCTGTCACTTCGACATCCATCTGGTTCGGAACGCAGCCCTGCGGGAGGAGCTGGATCTGCTGCTGGTGCAGAGGAACCACTATCTGAACATAGACCGGAAGCTGCACAAGGTCCGTGGCCCCCGACCCAGGGCCCCCCGGCCCCGCGGGGGAGGAGAGGAGGCGAGGAGGAGGGTCACCTGCTTGTTGCCGGCACTCGGGCCTCGGATACGCAATGGACGAAGCCATAGGTTTACTTTCTTTTTTTTTTCCAAATTTTACT
>NW_006295287.1:303614-304792 GCF_000327345.1 Myotis davidii | reverse complement strand
TGATTTTTTACAGAGAGGAAGGGAGAGAGATAGAGAGTTAGAAACATCGATCAGCTGCCTCCTGCACATCTCCTACTGGGGAGGTGCCCGCAACCCAGGTACATGCCCTTGACCGGAATCGAACCTGGGACCCTTCAGTCCGTATGTCGACGCTCTATCCACTGAGCCAAGCCGGTTTCGGCCATAGGTTTACTTTCGTTCAGAGGGAATGGAGACCCGGAAAGTGCTCCCGGACGCCTTTAACGAGAAGGCAGAGATGTCATTTTGACTCTTACCACCCAGGGCAACCAGGGAGCCACCAGCCCAGCCATTTCCATCCCCTGGGTTTCTCAATAGCCTTTGAAGTCCTTTGAAGAACCCTCCCTCCACCCTCCCTTTCCTGCAAGAATCGGACAAAGAACTACATCTCCTTCACCAAGACCCGCCATTTGCCGCATTTACTCGGTGTAATTATTATCTCGGCTGAAAATAGCTTATTTCTATATTGGCTGAACTACTTGCGGGCACACAGCAGGCACGGTGTCTCTGAGAGGTTCAGTGTGAATTTCCTAAAAACAAGACCATTTCCTCCCCCTCCCCCACCCCTTTATCCTCACCCAGGAATATGTTTCTATTGATTTTGACAGAGGAAGGGAGAGAGAGAGAGAAATACATCGATCAGTTGCCTCTCATATGCACCCCAACCAGGGATCGAACCCGAAACCTTTTTGGTGTACGGGATGATGCTCTAACCAACTGAGCCTCCTGGTTGGGGCTTTTTGTCTTTTTTGTGGTTACTAGAGGCCCGGTGCATGGATTCGTGCACCGGTGAGGTTCTCAGCCTGGCCTGCACCCTCCTCCAATCCAGGACCCCTCAGAGAATGTTGGATAGCTGGTTTCAGCCTGATCCCCACAGGCCTGATCCAGACAGGAGGGAGCCTGATCCTGTGCGTTGAGCACCTGTCCCCTGGTGGTCAGGGCAGGTCCTAACCACCGGTCAGCTGGTTGTTTGGCTGATCGGTTGCTTAGGCTTTTATATATAGATGTGCTTTTTGTTTGAAATACAGTTAGGTTCATTTGCTTCGGCTGTGTCCAGTTTCAGGTTGTAGCTCTCCCCTCTCATTGTTGGTTTAATTTTCTCTGTGAGTCTGTAGAGCAGTAACAGGGCTCCCAAATCCACACCACTCCAACAGGCATCC
>NW_006295287.1:302114-302856 GCF_000327345.1 Myotis davidii | reverse complement strand
CTGAGTCCCTTTTTTCCTTTCTTTTTTTTTCCTTACCAAAACTTTTTTGTTGTGGAAAATTTCAAACATGTATGAAAAATAGAGAGAAGAGTGTAACAATCCACTATGTACCAGGGATCGAACCCGCAACAAGGGCATGTGCCCTGACCAGGAATCAAATCTGCAACCTTTCCGTGCGCAGGACGGCACTCCAGCCAACTGAGCCACACCGGCCAGGGCTCTCTGTGTCTTCTTAATGCACACACGATATACTGTGCACACGCACATGTGTATATGCATATGTGTGTCTATGTATATTGCATGTGCATGAACACATAGACACAGTGTACAGTGGGGAATCCAACCTGCACCTTTAGGTGCACGGGACGACACCCAGCCAATGAGCCACACCAGCCAGGGCTCTCTGTGTCTTATTGCACACATGATATACTGTGCACACGCACATGCATGTATGCGTATGTGTGTCTATGTATATTGCATGTGCATGAACACATAGACACAGTGCACAGGTGTAAAAATATATCGTTTCCTCCCTTCTTTCTCCCGAAAGAGCCCTTTTTGCTCATAAACTGCAAAGACATTTCTGTGGAAGCAGAAAATGGACGAGTTTGGTCACAAGGATGAGAGTCACACACGCAAATGCCTGAACCCCAGCAGCGGAGGTCGGGGTGCGGGGTGCTCAGGCATCCTCCGGCTCGGGGAGGGGGGGTCAGCCCGGGGCGCAGCGGCCCAGCCGCTCATC
>NW_006295287.1:297996-301487 GCF_000327345.1 Myotis davidii | reverse complement strand
TTTGGCTCCAGAATGAATACCAGAAGGAAGTGGAATTGTACTTCCTTATGGTCTCCAAGCCGGATTAAGATTCCCATGTTCAGGGTGGCCTTGGACGTCTGGTGTATTAACTACAAGGCCTCTGTGCTTCACTGACCTTGACTATCAGGCATGTCTGTGTCCATGGGTCATGCATATGTGCATATAAGTTCTTTGCATATAAGATCTCTTTTTTAATATATATTTTTTATTGATTTCAGAGAGGAAGGGAGAGGGAGAGAGAGATAAGAACATCAATGATGAGAGGGAATCATTGATCAGGTGCCTCCAGCACGCCCCACACACTGGGGATCAAGCCTGCAACCTGGGCATGTGCCCTCATCGGGAATCGAACCGTGGCCTCCTGGTTGGTGGACACTCCACCACTGAGCTCTTTGGTTAATCTCTTCCCGCCTCCCACCCCTTCCCCCTGAGATTGGTGGGTCTGGTACATGCTTCAATGGCTCTGGATTTATTTTGTTCATTAGATTCCACACATAAGTGAGATCATGTGATACTGTCTTTCTCGGGCTTATTTTACTAAGTATAATACTCTCCAGGTCCCTGCACGCTGTCTCAAAGGGTAAGAGATCCTTCTTTTTTTACTGCTGCATAGTATTCCATGGTGTAGATGTACCACAGCTTTTTTTTATCCACTCATCTGCTGATGGGCACTGGGGCTGTTTCCAGATCTTAGCGACTGTAAATTGTGCTGCTATGAACATACCAGTGGTGGTGCATACATTCTTTCTGGTTGGTGTTTTTGGTTTCTTGGGATATACTCCTAGAAGTGGGATCACTGGGTCAAATGGCAGTTCCATTTTCAGTTTTTTGGGGAAACTCCATACTGTCTTCCACAGTGGCCGCACCAGTCTGCATTCCCACCAGCAGTGCACGAGGGTTCCCTTTTCTCCACATCCTCTCCAGCACTTGTCGTTTGTTGGTTTGTTGATGGTGGCCATTCTGACCGTGTGAGATGGTACCTCTCTGTCATTTTCGAGTGCATCTCTGTGATGATTCGTGCCCTTGAGCATTCTTCCATGTCTCTTGGCCATTTCCCGTCCTCTTTGGGGAAATGTCTATTTCAGCCTTTTGCCCATTTTTTAACTGGGGCTGTGTGTCGTCTTTTCGTTAAGTTGTATCAGTTCTCTACATGGTTTGGAGATGAACCCCTTATCAGATGTGTCATTGGCAAATATGTGGAACATGACCTGTGGCTTCCCTCCCTACATGCTTCTCCTTTCAGCCTCTGGTCCCATTCTGAGCATTTCCCAATGACCTCCCCGAGGGAGAGAGTGTGACTGGCCGCTCATCTTTCCCGTGGGCCCACAGGTGACGCCTGCCGGCCGTCTGTGCACGGCCAGGCCCCAGGCTCCACCGCACTCCCCGCTGATTGCCGCGGGCAGCCCCGCTGGGTCAAGGGCCCGGAGGTTTCAGCTGGAAGGCGGGCGGGTGTCATCACTGACACTTCCTGTCGGAGAGGCAGTGTGTCCACTGCTTCCTCACCTGGTGGCCTGGGCCAGGCACTTCCCCTCCCTGAGCCTCCCCTGGGACATGGCAGTAATGATGGTGTCTGCCTCACGGGCCCTGTAGAGCAACCCCTGCAGGGCCTGGATCTCAGGTGGTCGGTTCCTTCTCCCCTGCCCCTCGCTGGCATGGAGCTGTGAGTCCTGAGCCCCGAGGTGCTGCCACCAGAGGCGAGAGGGGCCACTGGGCGGGGGCTGGGGGTGCCCGGAAGGCCTCCCGCGGAGGGGTGACCCGAATAAGTCTTCACGGACTTTGAACAGAGCACGAAGCTGGTGCTCTGGGGAAAGGCAACCGAGGTCGGCAAAGGCGTGGAGGTGGGAACCGAACGGCCCACGGGCAGGGACCCGAGCGGACTGGCCTGCTGGTCTCCCCACCTGACCCTCTGACTTTGACCCTGTGACCTGTGAAGTACGACCGGGGCACTCTGCATTCACAGATGGCTGCGCTACATGGAAAAGTCTAGAACTGTGGTTCTCAACCTTCTGGCCCTTTAAATATAGTTCCTCCTGTGGTGACCCAACCATACAATTATTTTCGTTGCTACTTCATCACTGTCATGTTGCTACTGTGATGAATCATCATGTAAATATCTGATATGCTGGATGGTCTTAGGCGTCCCCTGTGAAAGGGTCGTTCGACCGCCAACAGGGGCACGACCCACAGGTTGAGAACCGCTGATCTAGAAGCTACATCCTGGCCGGGTAGCTCAGTTGGTTAGAGCCTCGTCCAGATACACCAAGGTTGTGGGTTGGACCTCCAGGCAGGGCACGTGCAAGAAGCAGCCAATGAATGCATAAGTAAGTAGAACAAATCAACGTTTCTCTCTCTCAAATAAATAAATAGATTTTTATTTTATTTTTTAAAATATATTTTTATTGATTTCAGAGAGGAAGGGAGAAGGAGATAGAGATAGAAACATCAATGATGAGAGAGAATCGTTGATCGCCTGCCTCCTGCACATCTACTGGGGATGGAGCCCTCAACTGGGGCATGTGCCTTTGACCAGAATCGAACCTGGGACCCTTCAGTCCGCAGGCCGGTGCTCTATCCACTGAGCCAGACCAGCCAGGGCTGAATAAATACATTTTTAAGAAGCAGCTCAGAGGCTACGTTTTCAGATGTGCAGCCAGGGGAGGCCCAGTGAGCGAGGCTTCTAGGGTCCCCAGTCTAGAAGCTACATGTGTGCACAAGTGCTGGTGACGTCGCCTACCTGTCCAGGGGCCCCAGCCCCTTATATTTCCAACCACACGCCCCCCACACTCCAGCACGCTGACCTCATCACCTGGCTGTCCCCTTCGTGGCCGGAGTGTCTTAACTGTGCCAACCGGCCCCCTCCCTCCTCCACCCCCAACCCCCCAGTTCCAGGCGCCACCGCGCAATAACGCCCGCCTCCGGGTGCCCCTGCGCACTGTCAGCCAGAGAGGAGGTTCAGACTGAAATAACAGAAAGCTCTTATTTGAGCAAAAGGATTGCAGTCAGGCAGCCACTTGGTGGCTCTGGAGAGAACAGAGAAGGGCAGGTTCATATCTGAGGGCAAAAGCCACGCAGCGTCATTCTCTGCCGCAGGGGAGGCGGGCGGGCTGGGCTCACCGCGCTTGGAAGGGAGGAAGCCAAGTCCCTGTGCCCGGTAGTCCGGCAGCAGCTGTTGGCCGGGACGGTTATGGCTCCGGGCTCAGGCTCAGCCTCGGACTGCGTTTAGCAACAGGTTTAGCAACTTAATAGAAGCTCTGCGGACCGAGGCAGATGCGCCCCCGCCCCGCTCCCTAATAGCCTCAGAGCTCATGTCAGTGGCTCCCTGAGCAACGCCTGTTCCATTTCACTGTTTCCATGATCAGCTTGTGGGCAAGGCCGTCAGCCCCTTACCAGGCCGAGCACCCCCCCAGGCCCTGACTCCTGACCCACCTCGAGAACCCAGAAAGTGTTCTGTCTTCTGTCACCTCAGGGTA
>NW_006295287.1:296782-297181 GCF_000327345.1 Myotis davidii | reverse complement strand
CCCTCCCGTCTCTCTCCTCTTGCGTCTGTCTGTCTCCCTCTCCTCGGCATCTCTCTGTCCCCTCCGAGTGTCTGTATCTCTTTCTTGTTTTGTTTTGTTTTAAATATATTTGTATTGATTTCAGAGAGGAAGGGTGAGGGAGAGAGAGAGAAACATCAATGGTGAGAGAGAATCATGGATCGGCTGCCTCCTGCACGCTCCCTGCTGGGGAGGGAGCCCGCAGCCCGGGCCTGGGCCCTGGACCGGAATCGAACCGGGAACCTGGACGCTCTATCTATCCACTGCGCCAAACCAGCAGGGCTGTTTCGCTGTCCTTTTGTGTCGGTGGCGTTTCTCTGGGTTTGCCTCCCCCCCGCCTCCCCCACGTCCCCTCCCCTCCCCTCTCCTCCCTGATCCTGG
>NW_006295287.1:296099-296366 GCF_000327345.1 Myotis davidii | reverse complement strand
CTCCGCGGGCAGCCCCCCCGCCGCGGGCAGCCCGGCCCAGCCTCGCCCTCGCCCCCAGATGGGGGAGGCCATGAAGAAGGCGCGCTATGGCGACGCCGCCCGCCTGTCGCTGAAGGAGGAGCACGAGGCTTCGGTGCAGCAGCAGATCGGAGCGGTGCGCAGCGAGGCCGACAGCCTGGAGGCCCGCGCCCAGGCGCTGAGGGAGCAGGTGGAGAAGTTTAAGGCAGGTGAGCGCCTGCCCGCCTCTGCATCGGGGCGGATGCGATG
>NW_006295287.1:294140-294585 GCF_000327345.1 Myotis davidii | reverse complement strand
CTGTTTCGCTGTCCTTTTGTGTCGGTGGCGTTTCTCTGGGTTTGCCTCCCCCCCGCCTCCCCCACGTCCCCTCCCCTCCCCTCTCCTCCCTGATCCTGGGCGTCGCTCTCCGAATCGTCCCCTTCCCCGGCGTCTCCCCGTGTGCCCGCTGCTGCCTGTCTCCCGCCGCTACTGTTTTCTCTCCCTCACTTCTGTGTGTCCGTGTCTCTCGGTCTCTCCGGGTCTTTCCGTTTGCTTCTCGGTGTCCGGTTCTCTGCGTGTCTCTCGGTCCGTGTCTCCCCGCCTGGCCTCTGCGCCGTCTTTCTCAGCCCCTCCCTCCCGGTCCCGTGCGCCCCTCTCCGCTTCTGGTCTGGTCTCTTCCGCGCGCCCCTGACTCCGTCTCTGGCCCCGCCTTCCCCGCTCAGCCGAGGAGCGCAACTTCGCCGAGTTCAACTTCATCAACAAC
>NW_006295287.1:291051-294100 GCF_000327345.1 Myotis davidii | reverse complement strand
GTATCCCAGTATTCATCCATCCATTCATCCATCCCTCTAGTATTGATCCATCCATCCATCATCCATCTAGTATCATCCATCCATCCATCCATCCATGCACCCGTATCCCAGTATTCATCCATCCATTCATCCATCCCTCTAGTATTGATCCACCCACCCATCCATCCATCCAGCTAGTATCCATCCATCCATCCATGCATCCATCTAGTATCCATCCATCCATCCATCCATCCATCCATCTAGTATCCATCCATCCATCTAGTATCCATCCATCCATCCATGCATCCAGTATCCCAGTATTCATCCATCCATTCATCCATCCCTCTAGTATTGACATCCATCCATCTAGTATCCATCCATCCATCCATGCATCCAGTATCCCAGTATTCATCCATCCATTCATCCATCCCTCTAGTATTGATCCATCCATCCATCTAGTATCCATCCATCCATCCATGCACCCGTATCCCAGTATTCATCCATCCATCCATCTAGTATCCATCCATCCATCCAGTATGATCCATTCATCCACCCATCCATCTAGTATCCATCCATCCATCCATCCATCCATCCATCCATCTAGTATTTACTAGTATTTACTCATCTATCCATCTAGTATTCATCTATCCATCCATCCATCTAATATTGATCTATCCATCCATCCATCCATGCACCCAGTATTGATCCATCCATCTACCCATCCATCTAGTATCCATCCATCCATCTAGTGTTTACTCATCTACCCATCCAGTATTTATCCATCCATCCATCCATCCATCTAATATTCATATATCCATCCACCCATCCATCCATCCCTCTAGTATTGATCCATCCATCCACCTATCCATCTAGTATCCATCCATCCAATATTCATCCATCCATCCATCCATCCAGTATCCATCCATCCATCCATCCATCCAGTATCCATCCGCTACTCATCCTTCCAGTCTAGAGCACTCAAGAGCAGGCTGCCCTGGGTTTGAATCCCAGCCCCACCATTTGTGGGCCTTGGTGTGTGGCTTCCTCTGTGGGATCCTTTCTGGAAACGCAATGCTGTGCCTTTGTAGGGTGGCCACGAGAATTAGATGGGGTGACGGATGGAAAGCTGAAGGTGGAGGGAGGCAGAAAGGTGGCAGTGGTGACGGGGAGCAAGCAGAAAAGCCACCTCCGGGCGCACAGTAGGAGCTCAAGTAGTGGCAGACCCGCCTTTCCGGTGCAGAGCGATGAGACCTGCTGGGAGTGGTGGGCGGAGCCTGACATGGACACCCCGGGCACATGGAAGCAGGCGTGGGCCCGAACTCAGTGTGGAGCATGGGGCCATCATTCGGGGGGCCCAGCGCAGAATAAAACTGTGGGGCCCCTTGTTTAAAATTTGCCAAGGATTTCAAGGTGGCAACAGGGGAGCATCAGACCTGGTGCAGGGCCTTCTGAGCAGAGGGCCCCACGCCAGGGCTCAGGGGGCACCCCCAGGCCACGGCTCTGTGGGTGCAGGGCAGGCCTTCCGGAAGCAGTGATACTTGGGGCCGACCTGGAAGGATGAGCATTTAACTGAAAAGCCGGGAGCGGATGCTCCCCACAGGTGGGCAGGGCCTAGAGGTGCCTTCGTGGCACGGGGTCCTCAGTGCAGAGGGGGGAATGCAGGGTGAGGGTGAGGGCGGATGAGGGCCTGGGCCTGAAGGGATGTCAGGCTGAGGCGCCTCCTGGAGGTGCTGGGGGGCCGTGGAGGGTTGTGAGCAGGAGAGGGGGTGCACAGGGAGGCTAGGGGAGGAGAGGGAGGAGGAGGGGCGCAGGTATGAGATTGAAGGGCCATAGGGATAAGGGACAGGTGCACTGGGGCTGGCCTGGTGAGATGGGGAGCCGGGGAGAGGAGTGCGGTGGGGAGGACCCTGAGCTCAGTGTGGGCTGGGGGTGCTCAGGGAGGGACCCCAGGGGGAGCTGTCTGCATGAGCCTGGTTCGGGCGAGGAGGCGCAGGGATGGCTGGTGGGGGTGCCGGACGGTTGGGTGCGGACTTTTTAAAGATGCTCACCTGAGGATCTTAGGGGTTGTTGTTTTTCAGTTGATTATTAGAGAGGAGCATCGATTGGTTGCCTCACACACATCCTGACCAGGGATCAGACTGCAACCTTTTATTTATTCTTATTTTTTAAATATATTTTTATTGATTTCAGAGAGAAAGGAAGAGGGGGAGAGAGATAGAAACATCCATGATGAGAGAGAATCATTGATCGGCTGCCTCCTGCATGTCCCCGACTGGGGATGGAGCCCACAACCCGGGCATGTGCCCTTAAGGCATTTAAACTTTATGTGATCTAATGACTTAAGTGATCAGGAGTAGATTAGTATAGTTTTCTTAAATAAAGCAAGCATACATATATTTTTAAAATATATTTTTATTGATTAGAGGGGAAAAGAGAGAGGGAGAGAAAGGTAGAAACATCCATGATGAGAGAGAATCATCGATCGGCTGCCTCCTGCACGCCCCACACTGGGAATCGAGCCCGAAACCCAGGCCTGTGCCCTGCCCGGGTACTAAACCATAACCTGCTGGTTCACAGGTCAACGCTCAACCACTGAGCCCCGCGGCCCGGCTCTCACTGGCCCCTGTGGTGGGTGGGACGGTGCTCCAACCCCCGGAGCCGCCGGCCGGCCGGGGCAGGTGCAGATTTAGACGCGGCCGTGGTGCCTTCAGTAGCAGCAGCAACGAACTCTCTGAACCGAGCAGGCCAGGCCGCCAGCCCTCTGCGTGGCTGGCCATTTACAGAGAAATGGCACTGTGGACCTGGCACCCACAAAGCAACACTCAGCTTCCTCCAAGTGGGACACAGGCCCCACCACCACCCTGGAGCAACAGCCCACCAAATTGCAGCTGACGCTGGGGGTTCGGCCCATGGGCTGGGCTGTGTGGGGCCCAGGGGAGATGCCTTCAGCTTGTCCCTGCCCCCTCGCTGCCTGCCTTCCGCTGCCCGGAGCCCTGTGCCGGGGGTACAGCGATGCCCTCCCGCGGCCTGGTGTCTGCCCTTGGGGACGTCTGCCCGCCTTGCTCGCCGT
>NW_006295287.1:290735-290953 GCF_000327345.1 Myotis davidii | reverse complement strand
TGGGGACTTGGGGGAAGGAGAAGGCGGGCCCCAGCGGGCCCGGATTTGACAGCCTGTCCCCCCAGAATTGCCCTGTCCTCTCCCCTCCCTCCCCCCCTAGCCATCCAGCAGCTCTTCACCAGGGCCCAGTGCGACAGCACCATCATCAAGGACCTCCTGGGGGTCAAGACCTACATGCGGGACCGCGACATCGGCCTCTTCCTGGGCCTCATCGAGAA
>NW_006295287.1:284973-289492 GCF_000327345.1 Myotis davidii | reverse complement strand
AGAGCAAAGAGTCCTGAGGCCACGCTGGGCGCCTGCCCGCCCTCCCCGCTCTCCGCAGGCCGCCTCCCCTCGAGTGCTTCTGCCCCCGTATCGCCCCCCATGGCCCCTGTGGCTCCATCTTCTCCCGGCCCCAGCCTCTGCCCCCACAGCGTCCCCACTTCCCCTCCCTGTGTCCCTGTGTCCCTTCCCGTCGGCTCTTCCTCATCTCCTCTCTGTCTCCTGGCCTCTCTCTCTGTTCCCCGCCCTCTCTCCCTTCTGTCGCCCAGTCTCCTGTTGTCAAACTTTCCCGCTCCCTGTGTGTCTGTCTTGTCTCGCATCTGTCTCCCCGTCTCTGCCGACTTCCCTGGCTCTCCTCCCACCTCCCGTTCTGCTTCCCCATTTCTAGTTCCTTCTCCTCGTCTCCATCCCCCTGGCGCTCCCAGCCGAGGTCCCTGACTCAGTGGCTCCTCATTCCTCGCCCTCCCCGTGAGCCCCCAGCACTGACCCCGAGGAGAGAATTGGTGCAGAAAGTTCAGGGTCAGCATGAGCTGCGAGCACAGGAAATAAAGGGCAGAGCCCAGCTGTACCCCAGCCTGGCGACAAGTGTCTGTGCGAGAGAGGGGTCTGGACATGGCTGTTTCTTGTGCTCTGGCCCAGGGGACAATTTATGGCCCTGTTCACTCATTCATTAATTCACTCATTCATTAATTCACTCATTCATTCATTCACTCACGCATTCATTCATTAATTCACTCACCTATCCACTGAGCCAAACCGGTTTCGGTGACATGGCTGTTTCTTGAGCTCCAGCCCAGGGGACAATTTATGGCCCTGTTCACTCATTAATTCACCCACTCACTCACTCATTCATTCATTTTGTTGAGGCCTCCACGTTTCAGGCTCTCCTGAGAACTGGGCACTGTATCAGTTAGGACAGGCTGTTATGCTGCAGTAACAAACAAGCCCAGGGTCTCCGTGGCTTAACGCAACAAAGGTTTACTACTGGCCAGTGCTGGTGGCCTATTGGGGGTCCCTCGGGGCTCTGCTCCATCCATCCCGGTGTCCCAGTCGCTGTCGCTGGGAGAGAGAACGGCAAAGCTGCCATGACTTCCCAGTCCCCGGCCTGGATCCGACACATATCACCTCCACGAAGATTTATTGACCCCAGCAGGTCATGTGACCACCCGACTGACTTCAAAGCGTGGTGGGAAGTGCCGTCTGGAAGGAGAGGGAAATGGATATTTGTGGAGGCCCTGTGCCTGCCCCCGGGTCACAGAGAAGTAGATTGTGTCCCTTGCCTGCTGAGGTGGGTTTGGGAGTGAGACCAATTCAAACGTCACAGATAACTGTTTCCTGCCATTTTCCTGTCAAACATTTTTTTAAAAAATAGTTTTGATTTTTAGAGAGAGAGGAAGGGAGAGAGAGAAACATCGATGTGGTAGAGAAACATCAATTGGCTGCCTCCTGCACGCTCCCCCGCCCCCACCCACCGGGGTTGAGCCTGTAACCCAGGCATGTGCCCTGGCTGGGAATTGAACTGGCAACCTTTCGGTGCGCCAGACGACACCCAAGCAACAGCCACACCGGCCAGGACACCCTGTCAACATGTAATGCAACCAAATCAAGGCAGGCAATCCATCCGCCTCCTCCCCAATCCAGGAAGGTAACACTCTGGGTCCCCTTCCCCTCAGATGGGTTGATAACAGCCCTCACCTCCGAGGGATTTGTTTGAGAACGAAAAGAATCGGTACATGGACAGCCTTAGAATGGCATGCAGTACCTGTAACACACGTCTGTGATTCTGCGTGTGACGACGACAAATTGAAAACTAAGTAGCGTTTCCTCACCTGTCAGACAATCGGTCGTGCTCTCCCTTCCCCTGAGCCTACGACCTGGGGAGGCTTACCCAGGGGTCCCCGGTAAACGCGTAACAGCGGGCTCTTCAGGGAAACAAGCCTGACTTGCAGTGCGGACCCGTTTCTGCGGTGTCACTATTGCCACCTCACATTCATCGTGTTCCACATGAAGACTTGCATTTTTTAAAAAATATATTTTATTGATTTTTTACAGAGAGGAGGGGAGAGGGATAGAGAGCCAGAAACACGGACGAGAGAGAGACATCGATCAGCTGCCTCCTGCACATCCAGTACTGGGGATGTGCCCGCAACCAAGGTAATATGCTAAGTGTCCAATTGTTCCTTCGACCAGTTGCTATGACGTGCACTGACCACCAGGGGGCAGATGCTCCAACCGGTAGGTTAGCTTGCTGCTGGGGTCTGGCCAATCGGGACTGAGCAAGGGGCCGGGCATGCCTTAGAGCCAACACCCCTCAGTTCCTCCCTGGCCTCTAAAATATTTCTTCTAGCCCTAGCTGGTTTGGCTCAGTGGATAGAGCATCAGGCTGCGGACTGAAGGGTCCCAGGTTTGATTCTGGTCAAGGGCACATGCCTGGGTTGCGGGTTCCATCCCCAGTTGGGGTTGTGCAGGAGGCAGCCAAGCAGTGATTTTCTCTTGTCATTAATATTTCTTTTTCTCTCTCCCTCTCCCTCTCTGAAATCAATAAAAAATATATATTAAAATATTTCTTCTAATTTCAATGTGCACCAATGCATGCACCCGGCCTCTAGTTATTTTATAAATACAGTGTAAGAAAACAGCTGACCCATGCAAACTCAATCTTACGGCCAAAAATGGAGAAAAGGCTGAATTACATTATACGCAATAGCAGTAAAATATGGAGTGTTTAGTGTTTTCCCCAGGGAGGAGGCTGAAACTGGCCCTGCGACATGCAAGCTGTGTGGCCTTGGACCCGTGTCTGCACCTCTCTGAGCTCAGTTCCTCGTTTGGAAATCAGAGCTGCCAGCGAGTCCTGAGAAATACCACTGGGGGCGTGGTCTGGGGACCAACCCTTTCCCACCGTAATTGGTGACCAGGGATCATCCAGGACAGTGGGGAACTCTATCTGGCCTTGTCAGTGGAGACTCGGAAGTGTAGCCCGCATTTTAAAATAGAAACGGAGTGGAATAAAGAAGATGATGCAGCACGGGGGTATTTCACGAAGCCATGTGGTCGATGTGACGACTAATGGATGTGCCTCAGAAAAGTTCGGAAGCCACTGGTCGAGGGCTCCCAGCTCCGTACGCTGATTCCCAGATAACGGACCCTTCACGCGGGACAGACATTTCGGTGCCGGTCGCGCTGTCCTACCGCAATCCGCCGCCAGGTGGCGCCCGTGTCCCGCCGCGAGCGGGTTCTGCCCTGTCTCACTGTCTCTAAGGAAGTGCCTTTTCCGGAAAATTCCTTACGAATGGAGTCAGACAATCCTAGTTTGTGTAAACACTTCTGTGTGCGTCATAGGTGGATCGTACAACCCAGCGATTCCACTTCGACTCCAACCGGTGACCCACTCGATGCCAAGGCAGTTTTAGCAGCAGCGTTTGCAGAATCTAGTGAGATATGCAGGGTCTCTTACGTGAATTTAATTAAAAAATAACCCACAGGGCAGCGAAGAAGAACAAGGAACACCTGCAGCGCACCCGGGTTCATCTTTCTTTCTCTGAATGAAGCAAGATACAGAACTACCAGCCCAAACAGAAAATATGATTGATATTCGGGGATTTAGCCCAGGTGGTGAATACGAAGATGGGCAAGAGGATGAAGAATCTAAAATGTTAAGACAGTGGCTTCCTCTTGGGGGTCAGGGGGCATCACCTGTAAGGACCAGAAAGAACCGCCTGGCATTTCAGGATAAATGTGCATAGACACGGATGGTGGGGGTGTGGCCATCACCTTACTGACTTTTAACTCTGTGTGGACATTTTCATTCGCTTTTGGTTGTCACATTTCCCAATCTTTACATTATTATTATTATTATTATTATTATTATTTAAATAAGTGAACTATATAGTGTTTTTCAATGTTTACTGATTTGGGTTGGGGGGAGAAAAAGAGGGGGAGAGTGAAACATCAGTTTGTTGTTCTGCTGATTCACACATTCATTGGTTGATTCTTGTCTGTGCCCTGGGGATCGAACCTAAACCTTGGCCTATTGGGGCGATGCTTTAACCAACTGAGCCACCCGGCCAAGGTTCACTTTCCCAATCTTTAAAAAAATTGAAAGAACAGCGAAGGAAACGATCAACAAAATGAAAAAACTGAAAAAAAAAAAAAACCCAACAAAAAAAATCCCCAATAACACTGAATGGAAAAAAACAGCCCACTGAATGGGAGAATATAGTCACCAAATGATACATCTGATAAAGGGGTTAATATCCCAAATTTATAAAGAACTTATATAAACACCAAAAACAAAACAAAACAAACAAAAAATAATTAAAAATGGGCAAAGAATGTGAACAGGCACTTCTCCATAGAGGACCCACAGATGGCCCATAGACATGAGAAAAGATGTTCAGCGTCACCAATCAACAGATAAATGCAAATTAAAACCACAATGAGATTCACCTTACACCGGTCAGAATGGCTATCATCAACAAATCAACACACAAGTGCTGGTGAGACTGCAGGGAAAGGGCACACT
>NW_006295287.1:279684-284659 GCF_000327345.1 Myotis davidii | reverse complement strand
ATGTGTGGCACCCTTCCTTAGGCTATGATAAGGGCTAGGACACAATGACATCACGCTTGTTAGCTCCCAGTCCCCCTAGCAGCGAGGGACTGGCCGAAGAAGCCCCATCATTATTAAAAAAGAAGGAACTTTTACACAGTTTGTACGAACGTGGAGATTATTATGTTAAGCGAAATAAGCCAGTCAAAGAAGTTTACATTCTGTATCTCACTTATATGTGGAAGCTAATGAACAAAATAAACTAGCAAGCAAAATAGGGCCAGAGGCATGGATACATGGAACAGACGGACAGATCTCAAGAGGGGATGGAGGGTGGGGGCACTGGAAGAGATTAGCCAAAGAACATCTACGCATATGGGCATAGCCCGTGGATACAGACAACAATGAGGTGAAGGCTGCGGGAGGGGGAGAGGGACCGGGACTGGGTAGAGGGAAGCAAAGGGGAAAAAAAATGGGAGACATCTGTAATAGTGTCAACAATCAAAAAAAAAAAAAAGATGAAGGTTAAAAGCTTTCCACCAATCTCATCTTCACCGGCTTTCTTTCCAGCGTGCAATTCCCCATTTCTGGACGATGCGAGAGCTGACGGAAGATGTTCCCCTGTCCGTTGGCTTATGGAGCTCCCTTCCAACACGTCCTCTCCACTCATTCAGAATTTTGAGAAGAGCGGAGCTTTCTCCACCTCTCTTTCCTTCGGAGGGCCTCTCTTAGCTGTGCTTCTTCAGGTGGCTCTTCAGCGATGAATTATTCGTGTAGCCTTGCCCACACTCGGCACACTTATAGGGCCTCTCCCCAGTGTGGATCCTCGTGTGCGTGGCGAGCGTACAAGACTTGTGGAAGGCCCTCCCACACTCCTTGCATTTATGGGGCTTCTCCGCAAGGTGTCTGAAGAAGTGTTTCTTGAGGTGCAGCGAGTATCGGAAGGCTTTCCCACATTCCTGACAGGCGTGGGGCTTCTCTCCAGTGTGAACGCTCCTGTGTTTCAGAAAGTACGAATGATAAGCGTAGGCTTTCCCACAATCTTGACACCTATAGCTTTTCTCTCCGTTCCACGTGCCCCTGTGTGACTCAGCATGTGGAACCTGCGGGAAGCTTTTCCCACTCGGATTATTCTTGTTCGTCGTCTGCGCTGGGTAAGATTGCACCGGCACAGCAGGCATGGGGTTCCTTCGGGGAACGTTCTCACGCTCACTGGACCCGTAAACTTTCTCTGGAAGGCGAGTCTCGCGTGCCCTAAGGACACAGTCTTCTGGGAAGAGTTTCCCCAATTCGTAGACCGAATTGTTTACCCCCCGAAATGTTTTATCAGGTGCACGAAGCACACGATTCCGATTCTTGACCCGCATGACCGATCGCCACTCTGTAGGCGTTCTCACACTTGGAGCTGACCGAATGCACTGCCGCGGTCCTCTGTGGTCCTCGCTGTTTTCAGAGGTTTTGGGGTTACCCCTTAAGACAACATCTGGATGCAGAATATTTTGGGGTGTGTGTTTTCTGGCGGGATCTCCCTGCAGAGGCACGCGCTCCTCCCTCGTTTCACAGGCTGGAACCAGACAGCCGTCTTTCTCTCGGGCAGCCGCCACGCTCCTCCCTCTCGGCCCCCTCCTCCGGTGTGGCTCCTCTGGTCTGAGGCCTCCCACGTCTCCTCCTGGAGTGGGGTTGTTGCTCCTGAGGCACACTCTGTCGGCTTCACGGACTGTGTTTTCGGCAAGAATGTCCTGCCCAGAGGCCGCGTCTTCGGTTTTCTGTCCAAACACCTCACCTGAAATACAGCGCCCAAGAGTTAAGTTCTTGGTTGAGCGTGAAGACGGGCTGGAGAGGATAAAACGGGTAAATGGCCGTGTGGGCTTCTTTCCTTTTTAAATGTGCTTTAAAGTTATTTTTATTGATTTGGGAGAGAAGAAGAGAGGGGGATAGAGAGACAGAAACATCTGTGAGAGAAACAGCGATCGGCTGCCTCCTGCACGCCCACGACTGGGCATTCAGCTCAAAACCCAGACATGTGGCCCTGACCGATTTGGCTCAGTGGATAGAGCGTCGGCCTGCGCACTGAAGGGTCCCAGGTTCGATTCTGGTGAAGGGCATGTACCTGGGTTTCGGGCACATCCCCAGGAGGGGGTGTGCAAGAGGCAGCTGATCGATGTTTCTCTCTCATCGATGATTCTAACTCTCTATCCCTCTCCCTTCCTCTGTGTAAAAAATCAATAAAATATATTTAAAAAAACAAACAAAAAACCCAGGCATGTGCCCTGACTGGGAATTGAGCCACGACCTCCTAGTTCATGGGCTGACAACTCTCAACCACTGAGCCACATTGGCCAGGCTAATATGCTTTAAAAAAAAAATTTGATTTCAGCCCGGCTGGTGTTTCTCAGTGGTTAGAGCATTGCCTGCGAACAGAGGGGTTTCAGGTTCGATTCCCGGTCAGCGGGCTCCTAGGTTTGCTTTCGGCTGGCTCGGTTTCCCCACTCAGACGATCCCTGAGTGCATTCCTTTTCTGCAAATCCATTCTCACCGGATTTTTGCTGCCGCCATTAATCTCTCGTTTGAACTCATTCCCACGAGAAGACAAGGACTGCGGACGCAGAGCAGGTCTCCGGCCGCAGGTCACCACCCTGATCACTGCGGACAAGATGTCCAGTTCCACGGGGGAGGCCCTAGTCTACCAGCAGCAGCCGTGTCTCTGGACCGTAACAAGCCGGGTCCCGTGTCAGCTGCCTCCTGACCACAGGAGGGCCTGGCTCCCCTCGGGGCGCGGTACGGGGCCCTTACCGACGGAGGCCAGGTTCCGGATGTTCTCCAGCATCACATCTTGGTAGAGGGCCCTCTGCTCCGGGGCCAGCAGGGCCCACTCCTCCTTGGTGAAGTTCAGTGCCACATCCTCGAAGGTCACTGTGTCCTACAAGTAAACACCCTTAGGCTCACTGGGGTGAACTGTGTCCCCTCCCAAAAATACGCTGCTATCCTAACCCCCAGGCCCTTGAATGGGAACTGATTTGCAAATAGGCCCTTTGCAGATGCGAAGGCAATAAAATGAGGTCACCCAGTGCTGGAAACCTAGATCAGCAGTAAGAATATAACTGCGAGAGGTCCCCCAGAAGACTGAGTTTGGGCTTTGATATTCACAGGGTGAATATTTGCATTTTATTACCTACTGCTGACTCAATGGTCTAAAGCAGTGGCCGGCAAACTGCGGCCCCTTGAGCGTGGCTCTTCCACAAAATACCACGTGCGGGCAACAACATACAAACCTGACTTACCCAAACTTTCCAAGGAGATGCAAGGCCATTGTTCACATTAGTGTTTGTCAGTCATTGTCATGATTTAATTTGATGGATATTGTAAGGTAAATTGTAAGGAATTTAATTTTATCAATAAATAATATCGTTATTAAGTATGATATGGAGATTTATTAACATACCTATAGTTTAAGACTTAAAACTTTAAGTAAAGTTTATGAAGTTAATTTTAGGGAACATTGTGGAGTGAAAGATGTAGTGTCAAGGATTGAGAAAGGTATGTTGAGATTGTTTGGACATAGAGAGGGCGAACAAAAGGAGATAAACAAAACAAGTATACAAGACAAGACGAGTGTGGATGGGAGATTTGGAAGGGGTCGAACCTATATAGTTGAAGTTTAAAAAATTTGGCTCTCAAAAGGAATTTCAATCGTTGTCCTGTTGATATGTGGGTCTGTTGGCTCATGAGTTTGCCGACCACTGGCCTAAGGCAAACTCCCCCCAAACCTGACAATCTTACTGTTTACTAAACATTACCCTTGATCTGTCTGTTTGCATTCCTAAGAGGCAATTGTGTGTTCCAGTAAATAAACGCAGCTGGGCCGAACCGGTTTGGCTCAGTGGATAGAGCGTCGGCCTGCGGACTCAAGGGTCCTAGGTTGATTCTGGTCAAGGGCATGTACCTTGGTTGCGGGCACATCCCCAGTAGGGAGTGTGCAGGAGGCAGCTGGTCGATCTCTCTCATCAATGTTTCTAACTCTCTATCCCTCTCCCTTCTTCTCTGTAAAAAATCAATAAAATATATTAAAAAAAATAAAATAAAAGCAGCTGGGAACGGAGACTCAGAGGAACTTGACGACTACAGTGCAGCTTTCCCTGTTTTCCCCCCATAATTCCAAGTTAATATTTCTTGTCTTGTGTGTCGATTGGCGCGTCAGCTCTTTCTCCAAGCCTTTGAACCTGAAAGCCACCCTGGCCGGGCCTTTCACCACACAGGAGCAGGGTGGGCTCCTGGGAAGAGGAAATCTGGACAGACCTACAGCGTGTCCCAAAACCTGTACGCACACCTTAGCGGCTGGTAGTGCAATGGAGGTTTCTTTCCTTTCAGCCAGACTAACCTCTGAGCCAAGGAAATGCATCCTAAAATGCAACTGGAAGTCGGAAAACGCAGGTGCAGTACACACACTGCCCCTGTAATTATTCAGAGTGTGGGTACACACTTTAGCAGCTGATACCTCGCTTGATTTTCACGCCTTCTCAGGTTCAACTGATTTGAAATACTGGGTGAAGCCAGACTAAGTTTTAAACAAGGAGCATTGATCCACTAGAATTTTTTATGGGGTTACATCGGAGAAAAAGTTGAGGGCACAAAGTTGGCAGCGGTTGATGAATTGAGGGCGCACGGGTGCCAAACGAAATGATTCTTGATGTTCGTGATTCCATTGCTTCGCGTTATCAGCAGCGCCTGAACCAGAAGGTCACCAGTTTGGAAACAGGCATTGAACAGAAAAATTGTTATTTTTAAAAAATATATTGTTATTGCCCTAGCTCAGCGGTTCTCAACCTGTGGGTCGCGACCCCTTTGGGGTCGGAAATCACAGATATAATTGGATATCGATTACGTGATGAATCACTATGCTTTCATTATGTTCAATTTGTCACAATGAAAATACACCCTGCAGATCAGAAATTTGCATGACGGATCATAACCGTAGCAACATGACAGTGAAGAAGTA
>NW_006295287.1:278178-278472 GCF_000327345.1 Myotis davidii | reverse complement strand
GAGGATATTTTTTTCAATGTTTTGTAGGAAGAGTGGAAGAGAGGGATGGAGGGGAGGAGAGAGAGAGAAAGAAACATCTATTGAGAGAGACACATCCACTGGTTGTCTCCTGAACATGCCCTGACCAGAGGTGGGGAACAAATCCACAACCGAAGTGCGTGCCCTTGACCAGGAATCGAACCTGCGACCCTTTGGTGCTAGGGCTGACGCTCTAACCAGTGAGCTTAATTTGACTTTCAGGAGGATTTTACTTTTAAACCATTCTTGCCTCATAGTGAAAGGGAGGTTTTGCTG
>NW_006295287.1:277186-278100 GCF_000327345.1 Myotis davidii | reverse complement strand
TTTTATTCCCTCCCTAACTCCAGGGGAAAATCCCCACCTGGGGTAACAACCTCTCTCGGAGAGGTGACCTTGGTTAAAACACATCGCGCTAAGAAGGGGAGCAGACCTATGAAGAACAGTATTCTATATACGCCAGGTCCCATGAAACATATGCTGAGCCGATGTTTCTTCCCTGCAGTAACTGTGCCAAGAAGCAAGGATGGACGGGCTTCGGGCACATTTTGAAGTTATTTGTTACATGTTCTTACAAGCTAAAACCTTTTGGAAGGTATGATACTTTGTAAAACACGGTGCAATATGAAAGCACAAGAATTCTCGTGATCCGCCTGCAATGCGGTCAACCGGGGCGGAATTTTTCTGAGCAAGCAAGCACCTGCCTTCTCCAGGGCTCAGGTCCAGAGATCAAAACAGCTCCCATTCCCTTCCCCCAAAGAACCTTTCTTTCCTTTTATCAGCAGCTCCCTCGCCCCACCCTGCTTCCTAGAAGAGCCTCCCATTTGCTACAGCCCTTGGGGCCCTGCGGTAGCTGGGTGGGCTACTGCCCCATTCACAAACCACTTAATTTCCTCTTTATAATCTTTTTTTAAAAAATATATATATATGCCCTGACCGGTTTGGCTCAGTGAATAGAGTGTTGGCCTGCGGACTCAAGAGTCCCAGGTTCGATTCTGGTCAAGGGCATGTGCCTTGGCTGTGGGCACATCCTCAGTGGAGGGTGTGCAAGAGGCAGCTGATCGATGTTTCTAACTCTCTATCCCTCTCCCTTCCTCTCTCTAAAAAAATCAATAAAATATACTTTAAAAAAAAGAGGTTTATTTGGGAGAAGGCAGAGAATAATAAGTATGAAGCAACCCTTCCCCTAGCGTCCAATGATGTTGAATGACTGGTAACCACACTAGATAAACTGCAGGTAC
>NW_006295287.1:274897-277070 GCF_000327345.1 Myotis davidii | reverse complement strand
TTTTTATTTATTTCAATATATTTTTATTGATTTCAGAGAGGAAGGGAGAGAGGGAGAGAGTGATAGAAACATCAGTGATGAGAGAGAATCACTGATCAGCTGTCTCCTGCATGCCCCACACTGGGAATCGATAGGGAATGGGACTGTAACCTTCTGAGTCATAGATTAATAGGCAACCACTGAGCCACACCGGCCGGGCTCATTTGCTCTTTAAACGGTTGAATTTTGGTTTTTAGCACAGCTAAAATGGCCCTGTCATCTCAAAATTCTCTCGGGCCACAAACAACCCGTATTCTTCCAGTCAGAACGGTGCTTCTGTATCTTAAATATACCAATTCCATTTCTCGAGAAATATGCAACCAAATTTTTGGAATCCGAAGATTCAGATATTGATGTTGATACCTGAACACCCAGCTGAGGTTCTTCCCGGGACCGTGTCTCTCGAAGTTGAAGAATAAAAATCTTGGCCCCTAGCCGGTTTGGCTCAGTGGATAGAGCGTTGCCCTGTGGACTGAAGGGTCCCGGGTTCGATTCCAGTCAAGGGCACATGCTCAGGTTTCGGGATTAATCCCCAGTAGGGGGCGTGCAGGAGACAGCTGATCAATGATTCTCTCTCATCATTGATGTTTCTCTCTCTCTCTCTCTCTCTCTCTTCTCTCTCTCTCTCTCTCCCTGTTTCTTCCTCTCTGAAACCAATAACATATATTTTAAAAAAGAATAAAAATCTTGGACCAGAAGATTTTTATCATCGGATTCATTGGACGGGGAGGAGGTCCCAGAGAGGGCGGCCACCAACGCCCTCTTATCGAGGGGCTTATCTTTGCTAGAGCTTCCCCATTTCCTCCTGCACGTTACCTCCCGATTGGTCTACCCTTTGGGTAGTCTCAGTTTATTTAAGTCTCTCCAGCCACATTGCAACTAAGCGCTCCTCCCGTGCCACCCAGCAGCAGCAGCATTATAACTAGGCGTTCTGCTATGCCCGTGTGGTTTGGCACCTAGAACTTGCTTCTTCTCCCTTCCGGCTCAGCCTCTCTGCCTAACGGCCCCTCACTCCTCTCAAGGTTGGGCCTGAAGACCCGCTAGCAATCGCTCCTCTGAAGCGCCCAGGACCTCGGTTTCCACAGAACAGAGAGAAGTGTGACCCTGAAGGACAGCGATGAAATGGTTGGGGGCAAAACCGGACGCCAAAGGCAGAGAATCTAGGTTTACCCCAAAGTTGCCCAGCTGGAAATGTCAGGCCTGGACAACATGGGCTGCAAAGTCAAAATGGCTCGGACAACATGGGCTGCAAAGTCAAAAATGGCTCTCTCTCTCTCTCTCTCTCTCTCTCTCTCTCTCTCTCTCTCTCTCGTTTACTGTTTTAACTCACGGAGAAACCTTGTGCTCTAAAAATCCTATCCTACTTCCCTAGCCCGGTTTGGCTCAGTGGATAGAGCAGTGGTTCTCAACCTTCCTGATGCCGCGACCCTTTCATACAGTTCCCCATGTTGTGGTGACCCCCAACCATAACATTATGTTCGTTGCTACTTCATCACTGTCATGTTGCTACTGTGATGCATCGTCATGTAAATATCTGATCTGCAGGATGTCTTTTCATGGTTACAAACTGAACATAAGGAAAGCAGAGTGATTCATCACAAAACAATATGTAATTATGTATGTGTTTTCCGATGGTCTTAGGCGACCCCTGTGAAAGGGCCGTTCGACCCCCCCCCAAAGGGGTCGCGACCCACAGGTTGAGAACCGCTGGGACAGAGCCTCTGCCTGCCCGGTTCTGGGCTCCATCCCCAGCAGGGGGCGTGCAGGAGGCAGCCGATCAGTGGTTCTTTCTCATCATTGATGTTTCCCTCCCGTCCTCGCTGAAATATATATATATTTATTTGTAAAAATCCTAGCCTACCTAAAACGTGGTTGTGTGCATCATCACAGCACTTGCCTGGGGCAGCCAAGTCCCCGGCCTGGAGGAGCCGGGCTTTGGGATCAGGGCCCGCATTCCGCCCCTATCTCGAGTTTGTGGTTTCCAAGGAAACAGCCCGCAGGGATGATAAACCCTCCAACCGCTCAGCGGGCGCCTATCTCAGCGGCGGCTTCGTTTAAATCGAGCCCCCTCCCCGGACCAGGCAGGTCCCCGTGGGGCGCGGTCTCCACGCAGTACAACCGGGGCCCCAGTTTC
>NW_006295287.1:271711-273676 GCF_000327345.1 Myotis davidii | reverse complement strand
TCCTCCCGCCCCCAGCCGCGGACCCGCACTGCCTCCCGGCCCAGGAGCGCTCGGTCCAACCCAACTTTCCAAAGTCTTTGTAGCTAAATGCACGGCGGGCGTAGCTGCTTCTCCCGGGTTTTATTTGAGAAGAACCCAGCGAGGCCGCTTAGCAACTGCGCTGCTCAGACTTCATCAGGGACCAGGGATGACGCAGCTGACGTGGCTTGGATAGCAAAGCCATCTTATTCTTTTATTTTTCTAAACAGATTTTCATTGATTTCAGAGAGGAAGGGAGAGGGAGCGAGAGAGAGAGAGAGAGAGAGAGAGAAACATCAATGATGAGAGAGAATCACTGATCAGCTGCCTCCTGCACGCCCCCTACTGGGGATAGTGCCGGAAACCCAGGCATGTGCCCCTGACCAGAATGGAACCTGGGACCCTTCAGTCTGCAGGCCGACGCTCTAGCCACTGAGCCAAACCAGCCAGGGCAAGCAATCTTATTCTTAAAGACTTGATTTTTGTCATAAACAAGTGGATTTGAATCATATCAAACCAATATACATTTTTGAAAGAAATGTCTCTTCATGTCTACTAATGCAATTCTACCTTAAAGCTTATGTGGTCTAATATTAATATATACCTTGCTAATAAGCAAAATTCAGCCCTAGCTAGTTTGACTCAGTGGAGGGCGCATCAGCTCCTAGGTGCGTGCAGCAGGCAATCAATCGGTGTGTTTCTCTCTGTCACTCCCCCGTCTCTTCCACTCTCTCTAAACATCAATGAAAAAATATCCTAAGGTGAGGATTAACAACAACAACAACACACACACACACACACACACACACACACAAAACAAATAAACAAAATCCAACCGACTAAATTTGAAGATCTAATTGGCTTTATTAATTGATTCATGAATAGGGCAGCATCCAGGTAGCAACTAAAAAGAAAGTTGTAAAAATGAAAAGTTTTTTTTTTAAATATATTTTATTGATTTCTCACAGAGAGGAAGGGAGAGAGACAGAGAGTTAGAAACATCGATGAGAGAGAAACATCGATCAGCTGCCTCCTGCACATCTCCCACTGGGGATGTGCCCGCAACCCAGGTACATGCCCTTGACCGGAATCGAACCTGGGACCCCCCAGTCCGCAAGCCGACGCTCTATCCACTGAGCCAAACCGGTTTCGGCAAAATGAAAAGTTTTTATAGGCAAAAAGAGGGCGGTACGAAGAAATTATATAACAGGGTATCCTGTATCATAAATGCCTAATATGCTAAGTGGCCAGCTGTTCAACCAATAAAAGTGTAAAATGCTAATAATATGCTAAAGGCCGCTCAACTGCTCACTATGACATGCACTGATCACCAGGGGCAGACGCTCTGACTGGTAGGTTAGCTTGTTGCTGGGGTCCTGCCGGATGAGCCAGAGGGACAGCTGAGCGAGACAGGCCGGACCTACCCTGGAGCCCTCCTGCATCTCTCCCTGGTCCAGATCGTGCACCGGTGGGGTCCCTTGGCCTGGTCTGTGCCCTCTCACAATCCAGGACCCCTCAGGGGGATGTCGGAGAGCCAGTTTCGGCCCGATCCCACAGGGGGAGCGCTGCTCAGCCAGAAACCGGGCTCATGGCTGGCGAGCGCAGCAGCTCCCCTGGGGGAAGCCGGCCTAAGCAGTCAGTCAGACATCCTCTGAGGGCTCCTGGACTGCAGGAGGGTGCACCGGGCCTTTAGTAGGACATAAAACAAACAAACAACCTCACATGCTGTAGCTGATTTGACTCAGTGGATAGAGTGTCGGCCTGCAGACTGAAGGGTCCCAGGTTCGATTCCGGCCAAGGGCACATGCCTGGGATGTGGGCTTGATCCCCAGTAGGGAGTGTGCAGGAGGAGCTGATCAATGATTCTCTCTCAACATTGATGTTTCTATCTCCCTCTCCCTTCCTCTCTGAAATCAGTAAGTATATGTGTATGTGTGTGTGTGTGTG
>NW_006295287.1:270334-271642 GCF_000327345.1 Myotis davidii | reverse complement strand
ATCGATGAGAGAGAAACATCGATCAGCTGCCTCCTGCACACCCCCCACTGGGGATGTGCCCGCAGCTTAGGTACATGCCCTTGACCGGAATCGAACCTGGAACCCTTGAGTCCGCAGGCCGACCCTCTATCCACTGAGCCAAACTGGTTAGGGCTAAAAATATATTTTAATAAACACATTTCATTAACTACCAAGAATTAAAAATAAGAATATCCTGACAAAACTTAGAGTCTAAAATATTAATCATTTTGTAGCTAAGCATGTTACAGGCAGGGGCAGTTTCAGTTCTCCGTTTGGCCAGCCTCAGCCACAGGAGTGTAGCAGATGCCGGCCCAGACAAGGCCTGCAACATCCTGTCCCCAGGCATCAGCAAGGAAACCCACAGAGAGAAGAAAGCGCCAGACACCGACACACAGGAAAGAGAATATCAAAACCACCGGAGAGCTGAAAGGGGAAACTGCTCGTCACCACTATTCCTTCGTTCCCCTCTCCCCACGATCCCCTTATAAACGCCCTTGGCCTGTCCTGAGATGTTGAGATGGGTGCTGAGGCCGGAGCCTGCCAACCTCTCAGGCTTTCGGCACACGAATAAACCACTTCCCTTCCGTCTGCATCTGTGTGGTGTGTTTGGCGTCGTGGCAGCAGGCAAAAGAACTGGAGGCTTGCTTAGGCTGGTTTCAGTTCTACTCCCTACCCTCACACATGCATAGCCCCTCCCCTTACCAACACCACGCATCAAAATGCTATATTTGGGTTTTTTTAAAAAAAATATGTATTTTATTGAATTTTTACAGAGAGGAAGGAGAGGGATAGAGTTAGAAACATCAATGAGAGAAACATCGATCAGCTGCCTCCTGCACACACCCCCACTGGTGATGTGCCTGCAACCAAGGTACATGCCCTTGACCAGAATCGAACCCGGGACTCTTCAGTCCGCAGGCCATGCTCTATCCACTGCGCCAAACCAGCTCGGGCGACACCAGCTAGATTTTTATTCATTTCCCTGCGGTAAAGGACATGTAAATGGTTATGCAGATGCAAAGGAATGCTTTATCAGCCACCTTTACAGAGAGGAACCTGACGGGGCCTTCCCTTCTCCCAGTTCCTATGTGACCTGCCCATTTGCACCAGTTTCTGCTTCCTGCAGAGCGCTCGGGAAGCTCTGCTGGGCCAACGCAGACCAAGCTCAGCTGCCCCTGACCTTGCCAAGCATGAAGAGCGAACTTCCTGTTAGATGGTGTCAACCCAGGCACCAGGGAGGCCCAAGCGCAGCTCCCAAGGTCCCCGTGTCATGTACAAAAGGAAAGC
>NW_006295287.1:266076-270116 GCF_000327345.1 Myotis davidii | reverse complement strand
TTATTTTGATGATGACAGATTCCATGTGTTACCTCAGATGATCCGCATACTTGTGAGATGACTATTATTGTTCCCATTTTACAGATGAGGAGACTGAGGCACTGGCACTTTAATAATCCTACAGATAACAGTGAATTCTTTAGAACATCCCAAGTCCTCCTCAACCACCTCCCCATCCATTTGCTAATGTCCTCCTTGCTTCCTTGTGCCCCAGTTCCTCCTTTATCACCCCAAATTCCTGGTTATCAATTCCTCTCCTATGTCCCTTCACCTCCCATATGTCTCTTTCTCGTAACCCCCTACAATATCACTGCTCCTTTATTCTGAATAGCCTCCATTCATTTAATCAACATCATTCATGGAGCGTTCCTTTCCTCTGTGCCAGGCACAGTTCTGGGCGCTGCAATTTCCATGGTGAACGGAACAAGGCCTCCCCCTAGTGGAGAAGATGTAAAAGCAACCCAAGTGCCCATCAGAAGGTGAGTGGATAAAAAAACTGTGGTACATTTACACAATGGAATACTACTTGGCTATAAAAAAAAGAAGGAGCCCTAACCGGTTTGGCCTGTGGACTTTGAGGTCCCAGGTTCGATTCTGGCCAAGGGCACATGCCTGGGTTGCGGGGCTCGATCCCCAGTTGGGGGTGTGCAGGAGGCAGCTGATCAATGATTCTCTCTCATCATTGATGTTTCTATTTCTCTCTCCTTCTCCCTTCCTCTCTGAAATCAATAAAGAAATATTAAAAAAATAAAAGAAATACTACAAAGGGCTGGGATAGCTGCTGGGGTGGGAAGGGGGAGGTGGTTGCTTTAGCTAGGGCTGTCCGAGGCAATGAATCCTCTCCTGGGAGGTAACATTTTTTTTTTTTTAAATCCTGGCCCGAAAAAAATAAAATAAAATAAAATCCTGGCCCGAGGTTCTTTTTCCTCTCTGGAATCAATAAAAATACGTTTTAAAAATATGGTGCGCTCATAAAGCACAAATAGTAAAGTAGCTCATTGTATCATCTGTTCTACTATTTTGTTTATATATTTTTATTGATTTTTTACAGAGAGGAAGGGAGAGGGAGAGAGAGATTGAAACATCCATGATGAGAGAGAATCATTGATCGGCTGCCTCCTGCACGCCCCACACTGGGGATGGAGCCCGCGATCCGGGCATGTGCCCTTGACCGGAATCGAACCTGGGACCCTTCAATCTGCAGGCCTGCGCTCTACCCATTGAGCCAAACCAGCCAGGGCTGCTCTACTATTGTATAAGGTTGACAATTTTCAGAGTGAAGTTTTTCAAAACAAAAACCACTTAGCATAACCCTGGGCACACAGTGAGCGCTGGTGCTAGCGTTGGCTTCAACACTCCTCTTTTTCTTCAGTGTCCCCAGCCCCTCTTCCTACCACCCAGTTACCCTCCAATGCCCCATGTCCCCTGTACTAACTCTCTCTCCCCAAACACCTCCATTCCCCCAAATTATTGTTCCCAGGTAAAAAACACAGGATGCCTGACGGGGTTTGCATTTCAGATAAACAACGAATAACTAAAATACTGCGTGCTGTGAAATTCGAATTTAAACGGTTGCTTCCCCCCCCCCCCCCCGACATCTGGCAATCCTATCGACAATGGTGACTTTGCTCACTCAGGTATCCCCAGGGCTTGCCAGGTGGTGTTCAGTTGATCTTCTAAAATAGTAGCAGAGCCCTCGCTGGTGTGGCCCAGTGGATAGAGCATCAGCCCTCGGACCGATGGGTCCTGGGCTCAATTTTGGTCAAGGGCAGGGATCTCTGTTGCAGGCTTGATCTCCGGACCCAGGTCAGGAACGTGCAGGAGGCAACGGATCGATGTCTCTCTCACATCAATGTTTCTCTCTCTCTCCTGTTCCCCTCCCTTCTTCTCTCTCTTAACTCTCTCTCTCTCTCTCTCTCTCTCTCTCTCTTCCCCTCCCTTCTTTTCTCTCTTAAAAAAAAAGATGGAAAAATATTCTTGGGTGAGGATTAAATTTTTTTAAAAAAAATAATAAAATAGTACCAGAATTCATTTACATAATCCACCAATTCCCTGTAAAACCTCCAATGTCTCCATGTCACTCTAGCTCCTCCTCCTAGAACACCCTTCTTTTCCTAGAAGCTCCTCCTAACTTCTCTAACTCCGCTATAGTCACACCCGCCTGCTCACCCCTGCATTTCCGGAGTCTAGCTGTGCCTGGCCCATAATAGGAGTGCTACAGATCATTTCTGAAGACAAACGAGTGTAACAGTCTATTTTCCCCACTGCCTTTCCATTGCCCCCAAATCATCCGTATCTATTAGCATGCTGATTTTTCCAATGACCACCTAAAGCCCCTGATTACATACGAATTCACTAAAACACTCCCCCTCCTTCAAAACCCCTGTTCCCCTAGAGTCACCGGCTCCCCTGATCTCCAGCCGATGCCTCCCATCACATTCTCTAAGGCGCTTATTTTCCCGTTATTCTGATGCCTCTCCTGTTATCACTAATCCCAGCGGTTCTCAACCTTCCTAATGCCGCTACCCTGTAATACAGTTCCTCATGTTGTGGTGACCCCCAACCATAAAATCATTTTCGTTGCTACTTCATCACTGTAATGTTGCTACTGTTATGCATCATCATGTAAATATCTGATCTGCAGGATGTATTTTCATTGTTACACATTGAACATAATTAAAGCCTAGTGATTAATCACAAAAACAATATGTAATTATATATGTTTTCCGATGGTCTTAGGCAGCCCCTGTGAAAGGGCCGTTCGACCCCCAAAGGGGTCGCGACCCACAGGTTGAGAACCGCTGACTAATTCCTTTGCTCTCACCCCGCCTCCTTTGGCCCTAAGGTTACCATGGCAACGTCCACCTTTGGCTTCCTCTCCATCCTCCTGCATTAATCCTCTTTGGTCTCGAGGCCGGCCCGTCACCATGGAGACCGGAGCGGTCCCCTCTGCTCCCCTCATGCGGCCCTTGAACCAGACCCCTCCCACCGGTTGAGTCGAGGGGCCCTGCAATGCTCCGCGAGCAAAGGATTCACGTTCCTCTGTCCGGGTCCCCATCCTTAGCGCCCCCACAAATACTCAAGAGCCAGGGGCCAGCTGATTGTACTGCGCAGGCGCACAGCTTGGACGGTGCTGGCGGCGCTTAGCCTGCTGGGAGTTGTAGTTTTCAGGTACACGTCGCCAATGGGCTGGGGTTTATTAAAACGGAATCTCCTGGCAGGCTCCGTTGTCACCATAGCAATATGAAGCACGATGAAGCGCTAGCTCTACTAGCCAGCCTGCCATTTATAGTCTTTCATCTTCCTAACCCAGTGCTTACTGGGGAGATGCTGGAAAACAAAATAGAGTTTATATTTTGGTGGGGGCAGATTGACTATTAAAAATGGGGAACACAGACCATTGGAAAACAGGGTATGCTAATAGGTAATTGAGAGCCTTTTGGGGAAGCAGAAGGCTAGAACACTGGTACATACACTCATTCATCTATCCTCAGACACGTACTATCATTATCCCCAAACTGTAACGAAGACAGAATAAGCAACCACGTGTCACATAGCAAGTAAGTACCAGAGCTGGGATTTGACTGAGGTAGTTTGGCTTTAGCCTCTGCATGCTTACTCACTGCTAAACTGGTCAATAGTGACATGGTATAATCTCAGGAAGTGCTAAGGCTGTAAAGAATAATGTTGAGACCGGCCCGTGTGGCTCAGTGGTTGAGTGTTGATCCATGAACCAGAAGCTCACAGTTCTATTCCCGGTCAGGGCACATGCCTGGGTTGTGGGCTTGATCTCCAGTGGTGAGCATGCAGGAGGCAGCTGATCAATAATTCTCTCTCATCACTGATGTTTCTCTCTCTCTCCCTCTCTGAAATCAATAAAAATGTATCTATAATAATAAACCAATTTAATGTCCAGCACATGAGGCCATATTTGATTATTTCAGATTTAATGTTAAATCTGAGTAATCTACCACTAGTTTTTTAATTACAATAATTCAGAGAAATAGTAACCAAAATGTGGACAGATTGGCACCATGCTC
>NW_006295287.1:265614-266055 GCF_000327345.1 Myotis davidii | reverse complement strand
TCCTGGATATTTCAGTGGTGTATGGAGACAATGGGACAGAGCACCTGAAGTTGAAATTGTTCTGAAAATGGTATTGGCTTCCTGCCTTGGCTATCCATATTATGAATATTCAAAATTGTGGGTTTGTTTACACACACACACACATATCTACACTAATAAAAGAGAAAGATGCTAATTGACCATACCTTTGCTATGCCCATCAGCCAATCAGAAGAGCATGCAAATTAACCCAACAAAGATGTCAGTTAAATTTGAATACTGCAGGTGGGGCGGGCAGTGTGAGACGCTGTCCGCAGGGTCTGGGCCCCAGATTGGGACAGGGGAGGCAGGGCAGGCAGAGCCAGACGCTGCCTGTGGGATCCGGGCCTCTGATCTGTGACCGGGGGAGACTGCGAGAGGGCACAGGCCAGGCTGAGGGACCCCCCCGAGGGCACCAAATTT
>NW_006295287.1:262843-265493 GCF_000327345.1 Myotis davidii | reverse complement strand
GGCCACCCAGGAGCAGGCATAAGCCAGCAGGTCGTTATCTCCCGGGGGGTCCCAGACTGCGAGAAGGCACAGGCCTCTCCCCAGAGTGCACAAATTTTTGTGCACCGGGCCTCTAGTATATAGATATATGTGTGTGTATATATATAATACATGTATACACACACACACACACACACATACACACACACACATATATAATGTTGAGAAAGAATGGAGTGGCTTTATTTTTTAATTTATTTTATTTACTTATTTTTTTGTGTGACTCCCTCCTTAGATGAACTGTTCAGGGATGGAGATGACCTTAGGAGGTGACACTGAGGAGCGGCCTGAAGGGATTGAGCTGAGCACGTGGAGCAGGTCGAGGTACAGGAAGCCTAAGCTGCCGTGGAGAGGGATTCATTTTGGCCCCTTTGCTCCACCTGTCCCCCACAGGCCCACTGAAAGAATGAAGGAATGTCGGACCACCTCAATTTCCCTCCGGGCCCGGGCCCCCGACCCTCCCCCAGAAGTCAAGAACTCAGCGTGGAAACCAAAATAATGCTGCTTTATTCCAATCTTGAAGCACAATAGCTCCGATGGCTCCCCTCCCCCACTGGAGGCCCCCAAGGCCATCCCACAAAGACTCTCCGTGCTCCCTCTTGTTCCGGCTTCTGGGAATGACCAATCAGAAGGTGAAGGGATCCGAGCCTCCAGACCTCAGATCACCCCGCTCTTGTCTTCTCTCCCACACCTTTCCTGTGTTGGGTCTCCCTGTGTTCTCCCCTCTCCTTCACCTTGTCTCCTTCCCGGCCCCTCCTCCTGCCTCCCTCGGCTCCTTCCTGTTTCTTCTCCATTTCCGCCTCCTTTCTTGCGCTCTCTCCCCCATTTCTATCTCCTTGTTGTCTTGTCTTCCCTTACCGCTCCTCCATCTGTCCGCTTTCTTCCTTGCTTTGCCCGTCTCCTGCTGCGCTCCGTGGACTTGCCCTGTCTGCTCCTGCCAGGCTGTCCCCGGAGGCTGGCGTCCTCCGCTCCCTCGGTTGTCCTTTCTTCCTTCTGCCCCGGCCTGGCCCTGTCTATGCCTGGATTCCCTCAGAATCCACCCTGGCCACCGCCTTCCTCACCGGTGGCTCCAGGCCCTTGGAGAGCACTGACCACGTTCCCGGGGACCCAGGAGCTGGCCAGAGGGGCTGGGGTGGCCTCCTTGGCCTCTGGCCTTGTTATCTTTGGGATAAAAGAATGCCCCCCGGCCCTCGCAGGGAGGGCGGCGGGCAGGGGCTGTGGGTCAGGACTCTGGGGCTCTCCCCCAGCAATCCCGGAGCAGGTCCACGTGGAATAAGGCCGCGCCCGTGAGGAGGCGCGCCGCGAAGAGGTGGCGGCAGGGCAGATGCCGGGCGGCGTGGATGGAGCAGCTGCAGCGCGTCAGGGCGCCGTCCAGGAAGAAGTCGGAGGTGCCGTCCTTCAGGGCAAAGCCGGCTCCAGCCACGTGGAAACCCCGGGTCCCGTGCTGCCTGGCGAAGGACAGCTCCTCCGCCACCAGGTCCGCCAGCTCCGGCCCGCAGGCCGCTCGGAACTTGGCCAGCGGCTCCCAGTCCACCTCCTTCTCTCCGGAAGGGCAGCGAGGTCTCTTTGGTTCCCTGGGGCCTTCTCCTTCACTTCCTTCCTGGGGTCTGTCCCCTGGCCATTCGGGATCACCCTCAAACACAGTGCCCGTGGGGGTGCCGCCCGCGACTCCGTTCCCCAGCCCTAGACACCTCCCTCCTGCGTCCAGACACTCCCTTCCTTGCCCTCGCCGGTTCTGGGGACCCCCAGACCGAGTCCCCCCTCCCTCTCCATCCTCCAGGCCCGTCGCCCTCGTGTCCCCTAGCTGGACCAGAACCACGTCCTCCAGGTCCCTTCTCCTTTTGACCCCCGACCTCACTCCTCTATCTTCTCTAACTTCCGGCCCTCTCCTCTCCTGTCCCCAATGGGGCGCCCTTTGGTCTCTGCTCTCAGGGACCGGCTCCGGGGGCTTCTCCAAATGGGCCCCCCTCCAGTGCCTGACCTCCACCCTCCCTCCCTTCTCCGCTTCCACCCGGAGCCCCTTCTGGTCTCTGGGTTTCAGTCCAGAGACCTTTGCATCAGGCGCCTGCGCGCCCCTGCGGCTGCCGCTGCCTCCCTCCAGGGCCCTGGCCCTGGCGCAATCCAACTGGCTCCTCCCGTCCGCGGCCTGCAGAAGTCGAATCCTTCGGTCCTCCCACTGCGCCATCCTCCAGGCATACCCTTCCAAGCTCCGCAGCCCCTGGTCCCCCGCGGGGGGCCCCCTCCAGACATACCCTTCCAGCCCCCAGTCCTGCTCACCCTCCAGCTGGGCCCCCCTCCAGCCTTTGTGCTCGCTCTCCAGCTGGGACCTTCTCCAGACGCTCCCCTCGAGTCCCCTCACCTTCTGGTTCTCCAGCTGCACCCCTCTCCAGTACCGGACTTGCACGCCTCGCTCCTTCTCCCTTTCGGACTGAGCCTCGCGCCGGTCTCTGGTCTCCAGTTCTCTGGCCCACTCCTCTAACGGGGCGCCTCTCCAAAGACTCCCTTCAGGGGGGGCCCCTCCCCAGTCTCCGTTCTCCCGGCCCTTGGCCCTCTCATTCTCGACCTGCGCTCCCCTCCACCGCTCGCCCTCCAGCCAAGGCCCCCCGCCGTC
>NW_006295287.1:259754-262277 GCF_000327345.1 Myotis davidii | reverse complement strand
GCTTCCCCGGCTGGGGGATTGGGAAATCCCTTCCTTCGCGTGGGCATGCAGTTCTGATTTTGACCGGCAGGAGGCAGTGCAGGGCAATGGTTAAGAACGTGGGCCCTGGAGGCCAAGCGCCACCCTCTGACAGCTGCGTGACGTTTGCACACTAGACAGCCCCTCCGAGTTTCCGTTTCCCCCGGGGGAAACAAGCCAGCCACCCCTCATGCGCCGAGAGGCAGCCCAAGGCAGCGGTCCTCCAGGTGTGGGCCCTGGCCCAGCAGCCCCCGCGTCACCTGTCAGGGTCGGGGCAGAAATGCATATTCTCAAGCCCCGTCCCCCACTTGCTAAGTCAGAAACTCTGGGGGCGGGGCCTAGCAACCTACCGTGACAAGCCGGGTAGGAGATTCCCACGCTGGCTCAAGCGTGAGAGCCACTGGTCTGGTAAAGCCCATGGACCATGGAGCCAGACTGCCGAGGCTCGAGTCTGGGCCTCACCACTTTCCAACCTTGTCACGGAACCTGTGCCTCAGTTTCCTCCTTAACCTCCCTTTCCCCAGTTTCCCTTTCTGGGAACCGAACATTCATTCCCTCGTGCACGGAGAGGCAGATCCGGCAGCGCCTCTGGAGCCTGCTGCCCGGGCTGAGATGCTGGAGACCTAACCTCTGGGCTGTGTGGCTTCCGGCAACGGCCCTGACCTCCTGAAATGGTGATGATGAGGGCATCTCTGTGATGGGAAGGCTGAAATCAATGAAAGCATTTAGCGTGCTGCCTTGCACAAATAATATTACTGTTATTCAACAATACCCACTCAAAAAGCAAGTGTTCTCAAAGCGTTTGTTTTCACTATAATTATATAGCAACTAGAGGCCCGGTGCACGGATTCATGCACCAGTGGAGTCCCTCGGTCTGTCCTGCGGGGACTGGGCCGAAATCGGTTCTCCGATATCCCCCAAGGGGTCCTGGATTGCGAGAGGGCGTTTCTCAGGTGATGCACCCTGGAATCGGGCTCCCTCCTCTCTGGTTCCGGGTGTGTTACCCGAGAACCGCAGCTGCCAAGTCACCGCAGCTCGGTAGCTCCTGCACTGAGCATCTGCCGCCTGGTGGTCATTGAATGTCATAGCTACTGGTCAGATGGTCACTTAGGCTTTTATATAGAGAGATCATATAGCAAAGACCACGTCCCCGTCATGGTCTTCTCTAACTCTCTTGCTGAGCAAACACTGGCTCTCTCTCGCCCGTCCTGGCCATGGCACTGACCCCCCTTACTGCCCGTTTGCCCTGCCTAAGATGTGAGCCCCACAAGGATTCGGTGCATTTCAGACACCTGGCCCAGAGCGAGGGCTCAACACATCCTGCATGTGTGTGTACTCCAGTGCGTGGGTGTGCAGTGACGTCCAGGGCCCACGTCTCTGGAGTGGAGGTCAGGGTACACAGTGTTTGAATCCTGGCTTTGCCTTTTAGCTCTGAGTCCTTGGGCAAGTGACTTCCCTTGCATTTTAGCCTCAGTTTCCTTGTCTGCAAAATGGAAATAATAAAGCCTGTTGAACAGGGTCCTGGTGCAGATAAAATGAGACCATCTGTGTCCAAAGCTTGGAAGGCCGGCTGGCAGGAATCAAATCCCAGCTATTACTACCGTCTTCCTCGAGCTCTCAGCAGCTTCAGATGGTGGCCCTGCCTCCTTCCCGGAACACAGGTGGCTCTTGGCTTCCGTCACCCTGAAGAGGCCTGGCGTTCCTCCTTCCCCCCAGGTACAGTGGGACCTTGACTTACGAGTGTCCCGACTAACGAGTTTTTTGAGATACCAGCTGTCTCTTGGCCGATTTTTTGCACTGAGTTGATAGAGTAATTTGAGTTAACGAGCTCCTTAACGAGCTCGGTCTCCGAACGAATTAGACTCGCAAGTCAAGGCCCCACTGTATCTCCTCTGCCGGCTCTTCCCCTGCTCCACGTCTAAGTGCCGCAGGGCCCTGGCGCTCTCCTCTCTCCCTTCTCCAGGCTCTGCCTGGGATCTCACCCAGTCACAGCCGTCATCGCCTCGAAGCTGACAGCTCCAGGTCTGGATCTACAGGCTCCAGACCTACCTACTTAACGGCCTCTGCACCAACATGGCCGCCAGGACAGCTTGCATGACCTGTGAGACTAGTGGCCCAAAGCCCTCAAGTTGCCTCTCACTCTCCCAACCTGCCCCTCCCTGGTCAGCCCCATGTCCATCGAGGGCTCCGCTGTCCACTCCATAGCTCAGGCCCGGACGGTCAGGGCTGATTCTCGGTTCCCTCTTTCTCCACCCCGTGTGCAATCCATCCCTGAGTCTTAGAAGCGACCTTCAGAGGGAGTCCAGAATCTTTCCCGAGCCCCATGGCGACCACCATCTCTCACCTGTGTTTTATAGCTGCCCCCTCACTGGGCTGCCTGTCTCCATCCAAATACCCTTCTGCTCCCCACAGGGGTACCTGAGGGGCATTTTCAAACCTCCTATCAGGCCCTAACCGGTGTGGCTCAGTGGATAGAGCATCGGCCTGCGGACTGAAGGGTCCCAG
>NW_006295287.1:253898-259484 GCF_000327345.1 Myotis davidii | reverse complement strand
CTCTGAGATATCTCCGGAATCGGCCACAGCGCTCCCGTCTGACCTGCAGGCTCAGGCCTGGCTTTCCCCCGTGCACGGAAGGAAAGCACAGCCAGGGGCACAGGCCGGTTTTCCTTCCTTCTTCTCTTCCCTCCTTCCTTCCTGGCTTCCCGTCATGCCCACCCCAGCCCTGAAGTTGGGTCAGAGCAGCGGAGAGATTCCTCGGAGGCCCAGCATTCTCGCTGTCCCTCCAGCACAAGAGCTTGCTCCTGCCTCTGACCCGGTGCCTTGGCCGGTCCCTCTGCCCGGAACTCACTTCCCTCGTGATAAAACTCAGCACCCGCCCACCCCAGCCCTGAAGTTGGGTCAGAGCAGCAGAGAGATTCCTCGGAGGCCCAGCATTCTCGCTGCCCCTCCAGCACGAGAGCTTGCTCCTGCCTCTGACCCGGTGCATTTGCTGGTCCCTCTGCCTGGAACTCACTTCCCTCATGATAAAACTCAGCACCCGCCCCAGCTGGTGTGGCTCAGTGGATAGAGCGTCGGCCTGAAGGGTCCTGGGTTCGATTCCAGTCAAGGGCACATGCCTGGGTTGTGGGCTCCATCCCCAGTGGGGGGCGTGCAGGAGGCAGCTGATCCATGATTCTCTCTCATCATGGATGTTTCTCTCTCCTTCCCTCCGTCTCCCTTCCTCTCTGAAATCAATGAAAATATATTTAAAAAAATAAACAAAATTAAAAACAAAACTCAGCACTCTCCCATCTAATGCTTGATCTGGGTGCTGGGTACAGGGGTGCTTTCACTTTGTGAACAGGCGGCAGGCACACTGTGTATTTATCGTTCATGCATTTCCTGTATGTGCCATTCACTTTTACAAAAGTGGGTGTGGGTGTCGTCTCAGACACACAGGTCAGGGGCACCAGGGGGAATCCATCACAGAAGGGGGGTTCCACGAGAGTGGACACCAGAGGCCACCCCACTCAGCACTTTCCACCCACGATTTTATTTATTTATTTATTTTTAATTAACTTTTTTAAAAAAAAATATATTCCACTGATCCTCCACAGAGAGGAAGGGAGAGAGACAGAGAGCTAGAAACATCGATGAGAGAGAAACATTGATCAGCTGCCTCCTGCACGCCCCCCACTGGGGATGTGCCTGCAACCAAGGTGCATGCCCTTGACTGGAATCGAACCTGGGACCCTTGAGTCTACAGGCTGATGCTCTATCCGCTGAGCCAAACCGGTCAGGGCAAGTTTTCCATTTTCTGTTGCTCCTCAGACACTCAGGCACTTACATGGGCAAACAATGCTAGCACCCGGGTGTGAATGTTGGAAATGAGGAGACAGCCTCCCCAAGCCATGGGGATCGAGCCCGCAACCCCGGCCCCGCAACCCAGGCATGTGCGCTTGATCAGAATGGGGCCCGGGACCCTTCAGTCCGCAGGCTGACGCTCTATCCACTGAGCCAGACCAGCCAGGGCCCATCCACTATTTTTAAAATAGTGCCTCCCATCACCTGAATCCTCCTCTTGCTAGCGCCCACCCCTACTGACCTGATGTCATGTTTGGATGCGTGTGTCTAGTGTTGGTTTCTCCCCCTGTGGCTGCGAGCTGGTGTTAGCAGTCACTTCTGCGAATGATGGCCAGCAGCTGTCAGCGGCCATCTGCGTTGCAGGTAGTTATAATGGAATAAAATCTAAATCCCAGTTCCTCGGTCCCACTGGCCATGTTCAAGGGCTCCACAGCTAACGGTGGCCGGGGCTTCCCTGCGGGGCAGAGGCCGTTTCCATCACGGCAGGAAGTCGGACTGGGTGGTGCTGGCGCTGCACTAGAGGGCGCCTCTGAGGGCAGGGACCACCGTGCGTCTTCTCTGCTGCTGCACCCCCAATGCCCCCAGAAGTAGTTATTGAATGAATGGGCAAAGGAATGAATGAATGAAGGAGTGAATGGATGAGTGGGAGGGTGAATGAATGCATGAACCCACTCCCTCCGTCCCCCTCCCTCCGTCCCCCCCCCCCTCTCCCCACCTTGGCCTCAGGGTCCTTGTGGAAGAGCCCCTGGAGCACGCGCAGGGCGTCGATGACGCTGTGGTCGCGGTCCTTGCAGTAAGAGAGCAGGCGGTGCACGTCGGCCAGGACCAGAAACTGCTTGGAGATCTTGTTGGTGGTGCGCACCGGCAGGCAGGTGTTGGCCAGCAGGCGGCCGGGGCGGAAGTAGTAGGCGAACTCGATGGGGCAGGCGGGGTGCGAGTGGGTCAGCCGGCACTCCGTCACCACCAGGCGGTCCCGCAGGGGGCTCAGCTTGACGATGATGAAGGCCGGGCAGCCCGCCTCGTGGTGCCTGCGGGGGAACACACGGCCGCCTGCACGTCACCCTCTGCCCTCTGCTTCCCTCTCTCTCCTTCTCAGCGTTATTTTTAAAAAGTAAGAATGGGCCCTGACCGGTGTGGCTCAGTGGATAGACCGTTGGCCTGCGGACTGAAGGGTCCCAGGTTCGGTTCCGGTCAAGGGCATGTACCTTGGTTGCAGGCACATCCCCAGTGGGGGGCGTGCAGGAGGCAGATGATCGATGTTTCTCTCCCATCGATGTTTCTAATTCTCTATCCATCTCCCTTCCTCCCTGTAAAAAATCAATGAAATATATTTTTTTAAAAAGTAAGAATGGTTTCAAGCACAGGGTACAGTAGAGGGCCCTAGGCATACGCCGGGTGCCCGGCTTCGGGCAAGTCACTTCTCCCGTTTTCCGAGGGAGGAAACTGAGGCCCAGAAAAAGTGAGTTGCAGCCTCAATGCCATCGGCTAATCGGCAGCAGAGCCATGGTCTGCACCCAGAAGTCTGCGCTCCCCATGCCTCCTGAAACAGCTATCGTTTACCCAACCGCCCTGAGTTCCTGCGCATAGTGTGACGGGAACCTCCCAACAGACCCATGCGGTAGGCACGGTGATAGCCCCATTTCACAGATGAGGAAACCGAGGCCCGGGCATGTGAAGTCTGTTGCCCAAGACACCCACCCAGGGAGTGGGAGGAGGCCCAAGATGGGGTGAAGGCTTATTTCTAGAGATGAGTGGGGGTGTATCCCGCCTGGGGCTCCATCTGCATAGAGACCCCACCCTGGGGCACCTAGCTCAAGCAGCCGGAGTCTGTGTTCTAGGGACTCTACTCTTGTCCATGGCTCCCCAACCGGGGTCTCAAACTCATGCACCTACGGGGCCAGGCAGGCAAAGCAAGGAAGCGGCAGTGCCAAGCATGAGCAGCAGGGAGTGGGGGGGTCAGGGGCAAACCTGAGTGCCGGTGCCCGTCTAACTGGGGTGGCGTTTGCCACGCGGGAACGTGGGCTCCGCCTCTCTCTGCTTCACGCGGAGCCAGAAACTAAGCTTCTATGGGGAACGTTCCCAGTTTAAAATTGGGGCCAATTGAGATACTCTTTGCCATCTGGGCGTGTTTCTCTCTCTCTCTCTCTCTTTTTAAAATGTATCCATTGATTTCAGGGAGGAAAGAGAGATAGAAATATCAATGATGAGAGAGAATCATTGAGTGGCTGCCTCTTGCAGGTCCCCTACTGGGGATCAAGCTGGCAACCCAGGCATGTGCCCTTGACCGGAATCGAACCTGGGACCCTTCAGTCCACAGGCTGACGCTCTAGCCACTGAGCCAAACCAGTTAGGGCCCAGGCGTGTTTCTTAGCTCTCTTGGGTTTCTCCCTTGCCCTGCCCTAACATGATAGTAGGAGGGAGTTACAAGTGGGTTTGTTCATACAACGTCCATCTTCCTGCTCAGTCTGAAGTTCCAGACGGGCAGGGAATTGGTCTGTCTTGCTCAAATAACCACCTTCCGCCCCTGACCCCCCCAGTGAAATATCCCAGCCCAGCCCGGGGCCTGGCCCTGTATTTCCTGAATGCATGGATTCTTTTCTCTGTCCTGTGGCTTTCTCTGCAGCTCTGTCTCTGACCTCCTTGTATGAGCACCAAAGCTGGCTTTCACCTGTTTTTCTGGCTCTGTCTGGTATCTCCGGCTCCAAGTTTCCATGTTTCTGGAATTTGTTGAATCTTTTTTCCTTCTTCTGTCTCTTGGGTATCTATCATCAGGACTGTAAGTAGAGCCCGTCCCGCCTCTCACTGTGCGTGACTTTGTCCCTCCAGCGCGCTCTCTCTCTCTCTCTCTCTCTCTCTCTCCTCTCTCTCTCTCCTCTCTCTCTCTCAGTAAGCTTCCCTTCTTGACCCGCTCCGCCTCTCTACAAGGTATATTTAGCTTACTTATTTATTTATTTTATTTTTAAAAAAATATATCTTATTGATTTTTTACAGAGAGGAAGGGAGAGGGATAGTTAGAAACATCGATCAGCTGCCTCCTGCACGCCCCCTACTGGGGATGTGCCTGTAACCAAGGTACATGCCCTTGACTGGAATCGAACCTGGGACCTTTCAGTCCGCAGGCCGACGCTCTATCCACTGAGCCAAACCGGTTAGGGCAATATTTAGCTGTTTTAGTTGGCATCTCTCGCTCCCAATCTCTGGGTGTGGGGCTCTGTGCGTACCCCTCCCCCTTGCTTCCCTCCCCCCTCTAGCACGCAGCAGGGTGGCGGCTGAGCTCACTTACCCCATGGCGGGCCGGCTGGGAGCACGCACATCCTTGCACACCAGCCGCACGTAGCTGTACTTGAGCACGTCGATGAGTGTGTACAGGGGGGGCAGCCTGGCCCAGTGGCAGCGGGTCAGGTGCATGGAGCTCTGGATGAAGAAGAGCGCCAGCCGCTGCTGGCACCAGGCGTCGAAGAAGCGGCTGAACTCAGCCCAGGAGAAGAAGGCCCGTTCCAGCAGCTCCTGCTCCTCCTGCTCCTCCTGCCCCACCACCAGGCCCCGCGGGCGCTCCATCCTGGGGCACCTGAGTCAAAGGTGGGAGGACGTGTGCCTAAGGCCGCAGACCCACCCCCACCGGAGGCATCCTACTCCCTCCACTTTAGACCTGCCTCTTCCGTGCTGGTGCCTCTATGCAGCTGGGGCATGGCGGGGGGGATACAACCCCATTCATTTCTAGAAATAACCTCCACCCCATCCTTGGCCTCCTCCCACCTCCTACACTATCCACGGACGGCTGGAGCCTGTCATCCTGGCCCCTCATGCCAGCTCTGGTTCCCTCCTGCGTAGATGGGGCCCCGAGGTGCAGTTGGGGTCCCTCGCCCAGAATAGGACTCTTAAGCTCGGTTGCGGACACTTCCTCAAGCAGGTTCCCAACTTCCAGCTAAGACCCCGCCCCCCATGTGCTCCTACATGTGGCAGTGCCCCCATTCGCATGGAACTCTCCCCTCCCGTGTCTCCGCGTGGCTGTAAGCTGTGCCACACCCCTGCAAAGGTGTCCCACCTCCAGATGTGCTCCCACATGCCGCCGTGGCCCCCTGCCCCGGGTCATATTCTCATACACCTGCAGCTGCTGGCCCTTCCCCAGGCGCAGCCCCTATGGCCGCCTCGCCCAGCGGTGGCCCCTGTTGCCTGGAAATACTAGCACGTCCAGATGTCCTCCCCACAGACAGCAAGTCCTCACTCCTCACGGGCGTGTGCCCCACTCCCTGTGGCCAATCTCAGAAGTGTCACTAGTATTCGTCTGTGTCCCCC
>NW_006295287.1:252317-252898 GCF_000327345.1 Myotis davidii | reverse complement strand
CAGGGAGAGGTCAGCGGTGAGGCCCTGGTCTAGGCACGGGGAGTGGTCTGGCCTCGGTTACCTGTGAGGGGGCGGGGCCAAGGGGAGGGCTGTGAAGGCTGGACAGGGAGGAGGCGGCCTGGGTCTGGGAAGGGGTGGGGCCGTAAGGAGGTTTGGGGGGATGGGGCCACAAGGGAGTGGGGTACACACCCGTGAGGAATGAGGAGTTGCTGTCTGTGGGGAGGACATCTGGGTATGGAAGTATTTCCAGGAAACGGGGACCACCGCTGGGCGAGGCGGCTCCTAGGGGCTGCACCTGGGGAAGGGCCAGCAGCTGCAGGCCTATGAGAATGTGACCGGCACTTCTCACTGGCAGATGATTCTGGTCCGGAAAAAGGGGAGTTTCTTCTCGAGGCGGAAATGCATGTTTCTGATCTTGTGTTTTTTTATTTTCTTTATGCAAGAAGGAGGCTTATGGCCCTGGCCGGTTAGGCTCAGTGGATAGGGCATCAGCCTGCGGACTGAAGGGTCCCGGGTTTGAGTCCCGTTGAGAGCACATACCTGGTTTGTTTGCTTGATCCCCAGTTGGGGAGGGGGGCGTT
>NW_006295287.1:240254-250765 GCF_000327345.1 Myotis davidii | reverse complement strand
CTAAGCAGGAGGCAGAGGCCTGAGCTCTTCCAAGGATGACAGCTGCCCCAGGGTAGACAGGAGCCCCCTCGAGTAGGAAGCATCCAAGGGGAGACTAGATGAACCTCACAACTTGATGAAATGCTCTAGAGAGGTGGTCGCCAACTGGTGGTCCGCGGACCACTGGTGGTCCGTGAGGTCCGAAAGGTTGGCGACCGCTGCTCTAGAGCAGACTGTTTAAGAGTCGGAGAAGCTGGCCGCTGGCCTCGTTTTGATGCCAGCTTACCGAATTCAGTGATTTTCAACCTTTTCCATTTCATGGCTCACATACACTCATTGCTACAATTCTGCAGCACACCAGAAAGGGTATTTTTTGCTGAACTTACAATTTTAATTCATTCACAATGTGCTTTTTTGAGAATTTAAGGGACTGAAGGGTCCCGGGTTTGAGTCCCGTTGAGAGCACATACCTGGTTTGTTTGCTTGATCCCCAGTTGGGGAGGGGGGCGTTGCAGGAGGCAGCTGATCAATGATTCTCTCTCATCTTTGATGTTCCTATCTCTCCCTTTCTTTCTGAAATCAATAAAAATATATTTTTTAAAAGGAGGTTTATGAGTTTTGATTTCTGCACAAGCAGTCTTCTCACCAAGCATTTGGATGTGTGTTCCAGAATAGCAGACAGGAGAAGAGGCGGAGGAGCGGGGAAGGGACAGTTTTGCCGCCATCATGCAGCGAAGCATCATGTAAGGAAACCTCGTCCCCCTTCTCGCCTTAAACTCCCCGAGTCTCTGCTTGTCTCTGCAACTCTGCCTTTTCTTAGAAAAACTCAGGCTGGCATTTTCCAGAAGTTGATCAGTATGGAAAACGGGGAGTGAGTTAACTAAAACATGTTAGGTGCAGGGTTCGGAAAGCCTAACAGGTGGCGCTCAGGCCCCGGCAGTTTCGCCTTCCACATCTGGCAGTGTTTGTGGTTGTCACAGCTGGGTGAGAGGGGTAAAGGCCGGGCTGCTGCTAAACATCCTGATGCAGCAGAGAATGGTCTGGCCTGTCGCGCAGGCATGCCGAGGCAGGGCTCAGGAAAAGCAGAAAGGGGATCACCTGGCTGTGGTTGGAACCTTCTGGAGTTAACAGTTGGATCTTGTTGCCATAGCCTTGCCCCTGGGAATCGGTCTCTCCGTGTTCCAGCTCTGCTTGCTCTCAGGTTGCGTCGTGTTGGCAGGTCCTCTTCCTGGGGCTCTGGCACCAGAGAGAGTTAGCAGTCCCAGGGGGAAGAGGCTGCCCCCTCCCAGCTGTTCCAACAGTGTCTAGGCCAGCTGTGGGCAAACTACGGGCCCGCGGGCTGGATCCGGCCCGTTTGAAATGAATAAAACTAAAAAAAAAAAAAAAAGACCGTACCCTTTTATGTAATGATGTTTACTTTGAATTTATATTAGTTCACACAAACACTCCATCCATGCTTTTGTTCCGGCCCTCCAGTCCAGTTTAAGAACCCATTGTGGCCCTCGAGTCAAAAAGTTTGCCCACCCCTGGTCTAGGCTCTTATTTCATTGGCCCAGCTTAGACCCCATGCTGGGCCCTGATCTGGCCACAGGGATGCAGGGCTCTGATTGGCCGGGCCTTGGGGCATATACCCGCCTCGGTCATGGGTGAAAGGACAGGCCTATATGCAAATCTCAGGCACTGAGAGAATTGGGGGAAGAGGCCTCCCAAGAGAAAAGTGGAGGGCTGCTACCAGGCGCTCGACAGACCCCGACCTCACATCCACCACACAGACCTGGGAGAGGGTGGCTCAGACAGACCTCAGGCTGGATTTTCCCACGTGATGAGGAATCTGGGGCGAATCTGTCCTTGGCGTATACTAAGTGCTTAGTTAATGCTTGTTGAGTGACAGTGGGGATGTGGCATGTCAGGTGGAGTTAGGGCAGAAAAACAAGCAGAGGGCTGCCTCCTCATCTGGGCTTCAGTTTCCTTATCAGAAGGGGGTTGTTTGGAATCTCCTGTTACATGTGAGGATGGGAACTGGCGTCTGGCGTCGGAAGCTGTCGAGGACATCACGGGTCGGGGGAGTTATTGGTGCTGTTTTCATTCCCGTTCTCCCCCTCCTGTGCTCCTCCAGGTCGTTTTTCCACCCCACGAAAGAGGGCAAAGCAAAGAAGCCGGAGGAGACACCCAGCAGCGCCAGGGAGACCGAGCCCCCTCCAAAGCACGTAACGGGCCGGGGATGTGGTGGATCTGTTCCTATTCCCGTTCTGACTGTTGGCGGCAAGTGTTAGAAACTCGGCTCAGGCTATCTCAGGATCTCAAAGGGAATTTTTGACTTTAATAACTGGAAGTCCAAAGCGTATGTCCAGCTTCAGGCACAGCTGTATCCAGGGCCTCAGGGCTGTCTTCAGGGCTCTGTTTCATGTCTCAGGAGCAGCGGTCGCCAACCTTTCAGCCCTCACGGACCACCGATTTGGAGCAGCGGCTGCCAACCAGCGGTCTGGAGCATGCTTTTTTGAGAATTTAAGGGAAAAGAGGTCAGTGCCCCTTGTGCTGCACCAGCACTGCCAAGGGTGAACCCAAGTGGGGGCGGTACAGGCTATCTCAGGATCTCAAAGGGAATTTTTGACTTTAATAACTGGAAGTCCAAAGCGTATGTCCAGCTTCAGGCACAGCTGTATCCAGGGCCTCAGAGCTGTCTTCAGGGCTCTGTTTCATGTCTCAGGACAGACAAGAGAATGAAAGCTGGGTCTCCGTGGGGCGCTGTCCTCTCCGGTGGAGAGAGGCAGTGACAGCGCCCACAAGCCGTGTCTTTATTTTATAGCAGATGCCACGAGGCAAAGTAAGGGCATGATCAAGATGTTTACAACATTCTCGTGGGTTTCAATCCCACTCAACTACATGCACCTGAACTCTATCAAGCCCACATCGCTCAGGCACGTGGGGCCACGTGTTCGGACCATAGGTTCAAGCTTACAGCTATAGCTGTTGGCTATAGTTGTGCTGGGAGGGCTCTGCCTTCCAAGCTGGGACTTGCACGTGGCCATGAGAGGACTGTGCCCTCTCCTCAGTCCAAGGCTTGAACCTGTCCAAAACCCTGGAGCCGCACCCCACAGCCCCTGACGAGTCAGGTGCTGCATGTTTTAAAAAATTTTGCAGCACATCAGTGTGCCTTTCGTGGCACACTGGTTGATAATTGCTGATCTAAGAAGAGAGCACATGCCAGAAGCATAATAAGTGGAACAACAAATTGATGTTTCTCTCTCTTCCCCTGCCTCTCTCTCTCAAATCAATAATAATTAAAAAAGGGTATGTGCTTAGGAGGCCCTAGATGTTCATTGATGGTTGAAAGGAAAGGAAGGAGGCAGACATGGTGAAGGGGCTGGAGTGTTTGGCCCACTCTGCCAGCCAGACACCCCCTTTCCCCCCCGTCTAGGGTGGCGCTGAAGGAGCGGAACGGAGTGGTGCCTGAGAGCGACTCTCCGGTGAAGAGGTCGGGCAGGAAGACGGCCCGGGTCCTGTGCAGTGAAGGGGAGGAGGAGGAGGACGATGAAGCCATCACGTCCTCCAAAGGCCAGGTAGGTCCCCGTCAACCTGCCCACGTTTACGGGAGCAACCCTAATTCCCATTAGCCTTCGGAACCGAGTGCAGCAGCTGCTCAGGGGGGCTCTGGAGACATGCCCCAGGACGGGGAGTGTTTTGTGGTCGTGCCCTGGAGCCGGCGGGCAGGCAGGTCTCCACAGTCCTAAGTCCGCCTCAGTTTTGGGACCTGGGGCAGGCCCCCCGACCTTGGTGCGCCTCACCTGTGACATGCAGCTCATGGTGGCACCTGCCTCTCAGGGTGGCTGTGAAGAGGATGGGCGTCAGTTCACATACGGATCTGAGAATAATGCCTAGAAAATGTCCGTTGGTGGCTGAAAGGAAAGGAAGGGCCCAAAGATACGTAGTCTCTCCTGTTATCACAGCTTGTCGTCTGCTCTACACTTTGGGTCATTTCCTTCCCGTTGAAAGTAATTTAATGCCTGCCCTGGCCGGGGTGCGGTCAGTGGTTAGAGCGTCAGCCCGAGCACCAAAGGGTCTCAGGTTCAATTCCTGGTTAATTCCTGGGTTGCAGGTTTGATCCCCTGCCCTGGTCGGGGCATGTGCAGGAGGCAACCAATTGATGTATCTCTCTCACATCCATGTTTCTCTCTCTTTCTTTCTTTTTCCCCCTCCCTCCCTTATGGGGCGTGGCTACAGTGTTTTGGCTAGGATCAAGCCTCGGACTAATGAAAGGACAGGGTCCTCTCATTGCCACGCGCAAGTCCCAGCTGGCGGGCAGGGTCCTCCCAGCACAATTATAGCCAAGGGCTGGGGTTGTGAGCTTGAACCTATGGTCCGAACACGTAGCCCCAGGTGCCTTGTGGTAGAGTTCAGGTGCATGTAGTTGAGGGATTGGAACCCAGGAGAATGCTGTAAACAACGGGATCACGCCCCTGCCTGGCCTCGTGGCATCTGCTATAAAATAAAGACACGGCTTGTGGGCGCCGGCGCTGTCTCCTCGTCAGGGAGCAGCGTCCCACCGAGACCCAGCTTTCATTCTCTTATCTCTTTCCTTAATCCTTTCACCCCCCCTCCTCAGTTCACCTTTGGCCGCAACACTCCCTTCATTCCACTCTCTAAAAATCAATGGAAAAATATCCTCGGATGAGGACTAACAACCACAGAATCACATAAACGTATTATGTCGCAGTTCTGGAGGTCGGGGGCCCGACGCGGGTCTCATGGGGCTGAAGTCGGTGTCGGCAGGGCTGCGTTTCTGGGATACGAGGAGAGACTCATCTCCCTGCCCTTTCCAGCTTCTAACGGCCCCCTTCTCTCTCTGTGCAAACACAGCAGCGCTGCCCTTCTGTAACCACGGTTCTCTCCTGCCTCCCTCTTGTACTCTGGCTCCCGTGATTGCATTGGGCCCCGCGGATGACCCAGGATCATGTCCTTCTCTCAGGGCCGCTGCTTAACAGCCTTACTTGCCCTGCAGCCTGGGTTGCCCTTTGCGGTGCCTCCAAACACTCAGATCCCGGGGATTCGGACAGGGACCTCGTTAGGAGCTCGGACTTGGCCCCGAGGCTGCGAGGCCGCTGAGGAAGGGTTTGAGCAGGAGAGGGGAGAGGCGGCCTTGGCTCCTGGGCTCCCTGTGGGGCCTGTGGAGCTGACATTCAGACCTTTGTGGTGCAGATGCGGGCTGGTGGGTGCTGGGCCTCTGGGTTTGGAGGAGCTGCCTTGGGGCCTGGGGCTCAGACCTTTGAGGAAGGGGCACTGGGCAGAGGCTGCCAGTCTCCGTGGGACACCAGGCAGCAGGCCCTGCGAGTGTTGGAAGAACTGGAAGTTGGATCCTCTAGCACCTTGTGCTGACATTCCTGACACAGAGCAGGAAAGGGGGAGCGGATGGGAGCTGAGGGGCAGTCGCTTAATCACTGGCACAGGGCCCTGTATGAAGATGAGTTAGTAGTTGAAACCAGGACACAAATAACAGTGGCTTAAGTAAGGTAGGGCACGCTCTCCCTCTCCCTCTCCCTCTCCCTCTCCCTCGCACAAAAGTCCTGGATTGGTGTGGGAGTCTCTGAGTCGGGTGCTCTTGTCCAAGGGAATATCCACGCTGGGAAGAGGGCACCCCCCTGTCCACTGATGAATGCTGTTGGGACCGAGGGAAGCGAGCGTTAGTTCCCCTTACCTTGCATTGTGTAGAACTGAGGGGCATGGCCACACTAGCCGCAAGGGAGGCTGGGAAGTGTAGTCTTTAGTTGGGTCACCACATGCCTACCTAAAAATCAAAGATTTTCTCTTTAGAAAAAAGAGTTGTTATTGGTGGCCAGGAGAACCTGGGACCATGAACTCTACATGGTTGGTGGAGTGAGGGCCCCTGTGAGAGGGGCCGCGGCCTGAGCTGGGACTGTGGCATGGAGAGGAGGAGTGTGAGCAGCTACTTGTGGGGAGCCGCTACAGTGTTTTGGACAGGTTCAAGCCTTGGATTGATGAGAGGGCACAGTCCTCTCATTGCCATGTGCAAGTCCCAGCTTGGAGGGCAGGGCCCTCCCAGCACAATTATAGCCAACAGCTATACTTGTAAGCTTGAACCTATGGTCCGAACACGTGGCTCTATGTGCCTGAGTGATGTGGGCTTGATAGAGTTCAGGTGCATGTAATCGAGTAGGATCGAAACCCATGAGAATGTTGTAAACATCTTGACCACGCCCTTACTTTGCCTCGTGGAAACTGGCTATAAAATAAAGACACGGCTGGTAGTCCGAGGTGCTGTCTCTCTCCATCTGAGAGGGCAGCGTCCTACCGAGACCCAGCTTTCTTGTCTTTCTTTTCTAACCCTTCACCGCCCCTTCCCGGGGTCACCAAACCTGGCTGAGCTGGCGCGGCACATGCCTCTCAGGGTCACCGAACCTGGCTGAGCTGGTGGGGCACATGAGGCGCCCCATCTGGGGCTGAGTATGCCATGGCCTTGCCTGCCCTGGCGCGGCACATGAGGCGCCCAATCTGGGGCTGAGTATGCCAGGGCCATGCCCGCCTGCCACAGGGGAGAGACACAGAGTCCCTCTCTGCTCTCAACTGTTGGGGAATGAGATAGCTCGGCGCTCTCTCTCCTCCCCCTACCCTCCTCTGTAATTGCTCTTCCTTTCTTCTTCCAGAAGCCTGCCCCCAGCTCTCCACAAGTGTCCCCTCCCGCTCCTGTCACGTCCCCTGAGAGCAGCCCGTCCCTCGCCGGCACCTCTCCGGCAGCGACCATCTCCCCGTCGGGGATCCCGAAGCGGCTCACAGGTAAGGACACACGGCCCTGTCCTGTCGGTTGCTTGTCCTTGTCCCCAGTTGGGTTTCAGCACCAGGCAGCCGTCCTCATGACAGCTCAGCTTGGCCTTGTGGTTAGGAGCACAGCTCCACCACCCACTGGCTGTGGGACTGGGCAGATGGCTTCATTCACCTGTTTTTGTCCCTCTTTTCAGTGTAGATACTAGAAGATTTAAGATGATTGTGTGGCTCGCATGTATTTTCATTAGATGATGTGGTATAAGGAATAATAGTGGTGACGCGGGCTGTGGGAGCGCAGAGCTGAGCCCGCCCGGAGGAGGTGACCCGGAAGATGGTTAGGGTTCGCTGTGCTGGGAAAGGGCGATGGGAAGGGTTGCAGCCGAGAACAGCGCGTGCAGAGGCCAAGAGGTAGAACAGCCTGGTGTGTTTGGGGCGTCCATACGCTTCAGCGTTCCTGGAGAATACAGTGCAATTTGGAGAGCGGGGAGAGTCTGGGGACGAGTGGGGAGAGGTGAGCTTAGGAGGAGAGTGGGGGGCTGGCTCCTGGGGGGCCCTGCACGTGAGGCTGGGGAGCCGGGCTTTAGCCTGCGGTGCTGGGGAGCCATGCGGGCGCTGCGAGCTGACGGCTGGTCAGGCCTGCGGGAGAGGTCGTCCTAATAACATAACTGAGCGGCTTGGGGTGTGTCAGGGATTCATTTTAGAGGAAGTGACACCTGAGCTTTGTCCCAAAGGGCTGGGCCACGAGCTCAACAGCACGTGCAAAAGCCCAGAGGTGACAGTGGAGTGTTTGGGAATGACAGCCATTCAGTGATGTTGGTAAAGAAAGTGGATTGTGTGGCATGGGAGTTAGGGGGTCAGGTGGAGAGAAGGTAGGGAGGATGGGAGGACAGAGTGGACACTGAAAGGCTTTGTCCCGGAGTGGGGGGCGGGGAATGTGGGAAGCTTTTGAGCAGGGCAGGGACAGTTCCCGCCACAGTCGCTGAAGGTCCCTATGGGGTCATGGGAAGAAGCCCAGAGACCAGGGAGAAGGTGAGAATTGATGAAAGTCATTACAGCTGCCTTTTCTTCGCCATGTGATCTCAGTTTGGCATCTTCTAGAAACAGGCTCTGAAACTTTGTGACAAGGATTCAGTGCAGACCATTTCTTGGGGAGGTGGGAGGTGCAGAGAAGACAGTGATCTAGGGCTTTTGAGCAGGGCAGGGACAGTTCCCGCCACAGCCGCTGAAGGTCCCTCTGGGGTCATGAGAAGAAGCCAGGAGACCAGGGAGACGGTGAGAATTGATGAGAATCATTACAGCTGCCTTTTCTTCACCATGTGATCTCAATTTGGCATCTTCTAGAACAGGGGTGGGCAAACTTTTTGACTCGAGGGCCACAATGGGTTCTTAAACTGGACCGGAGGGCCGGAACAAAAGCATGGATGGAGTGTTTGTGTGAACTAATATAAATTCAAAGTAAACATCATTACATAAAAGGGTACCCTATGGGGTCATGGGAAGAAGCCCAGAGACCAGGGAGAAGGTGAGAATTGATGAAAGTCATTACAGCTGCCTTTTCTTCGCCATGTGATCTCAGTTTGGCATCTTCTAGAAACAGGCTCTGAAACTTTGTGACAAGGATTCAGTGCAGACCATTTCTTGGGGAGGTGGGAGGTGCAGAGAAGACAGTGATCTAGGGAAGGGGAGTCGGCCCATAACAGATGTGTTCTTGGGTCGCCTCCCCCCGGCCCCCCCAGGGTGCTGCAGCTTCATTCTCTGGGGAAGTGCTGGGAATTGGCCTAAATGTGCAGAATGATCTGCCGGAAGTGCGGGGAGCTGGGTGCTTATACACCAGCACCGTTAGTCTCTGGTGAGGGAACTCCCAGGGTCTGGTGATTCCTGGTGCATCGGGCTCCTGAGGTCCTGGAAAATATGACCAGGACACACGGAGATGGTCAGCTCCTGGGGATGCGGGCACGGAGCGCGCTGGCTGCAGTTGGGACTGGCTGAGCCCGTTGCAGCCTGGCTTAATTTTGGGGATTATTTCCGTCCTGCGGATGTGGGAGAGGGAGGCCCAGAGAGAGTAAGTAACTGCTCACCATCATGCAGCCAGGAGGCAGCGGAGCTCCAGGGGCAAGGCTCGCCCTGGGCAGTAGCTGTGGGCAGGAGGAGAAGGGGGGCCCCAGGGCCTTTCAGGAGCCCCATCACAAGGGAGTCGGGGTGCGCGTGGTGCCGAGTTCTCCGGGCCAGCGAGTCGGCCACACCTCAGCCTTTGCCTTCCCAGCTCGAAAGCAGTTTTCTAAACGGAAGATTCAGGATGTCCTAGAAGAGCACGGCACGGACAAGGGCCAGGAAGCCAAGAGGAAGAAGGCGGAGGAAGGTGAGGCACCGGGAGGGGGGTGTGTGCGCACCTGTCTGTCTGTGTGTCTGACTGCACAGAGGAAGGTCTGTAAGGACGTGGCCGATCTGGGAGGACAAGGTGTTAGGACCCCACTGATTTGATGCCTGTGTCCATGAAGCTAAATACGCCCGTCAGCCCTCACACCAATATGGGGCTTTATCAGGAGAGCATTTTGGAATATAGTCACTTGGCTGTCTCAGTGTAGTTTCCATACACGGTTTCCCACTTTTTATCGTTACTTTTTGGAAATACGTTCCTCTAAATGATCCCCTTTTCCCTTGTAAAGTTTACCAGGAAGCAGAGGCTCCCACGTTTTCCCAGACCCCGCGTTGTCTCAGTCATGTTTCCATGGTGCCCGCGGCCGGTACCAGACCAGTTCTGTGTACTAAGCAGTGGATATCCAACCACTGTTTATGTTCTAGGAGCTCGGGCACTTGAGGAAAATAACACACATACGTGGAGAGGAAAATTAATATTTCTGTTTTATTCTTAAGTAGTCACAGTGGTTTATCATAGGGTGCCTCCTGGGCCCTGCACCGCTTCTCAGACTGGAATCCAGTTGCAGGCTGCCACCCTCATTCCCTGTTTCCTGCCCCGTGCTGATCTGTGCAGTGCTTGGTTTTTATCAGCAACTAGTGAAAACCAGCTTTGCAAAAAATGTAACATCAGAAACTGCAAGGAACGTGACCCGATACTGAAAACTAAAGGACCTTGACGTAGCAGTTCATAAGTGTGGGGCCCAAGTCCCCAGTTTCCGTTGCAAGTGTCAGGTGTCCTGCGGTACCCTGTGAGTTCCTGCATCTTGGTGACGGGGGAGCTGCAGTGATAAAGGTCTGATTGATCAATCGATCGATCGATCCTTTGGGGCCTGAGATTAGACCAGCTGCAGCCTTTGCCACTGTCGGTTTGTTCAATAAAAGGTCTTTATTAAGCTCATCTTTCCCAGGGGAGATTGCATTTCCTGTTGGCAATTTTTAGTCAGTAATGAATCTTACTATTAATTAATTATCAGTGTCTGGGGATGTGGGGGTGGGTGGCTTTTTCTACTAAGATAAATTTTTCCCAAGTTTATACAACTTTCATTGTTTCCCTGATAGGATTTTTTTCAGTCAGTTTAATTTTTTTATTATAATCTGTAACAAGTTATCACATGCAACTCCTATTCTGTGGTAACTAATTCTAAAATAATTGTTTATAAGAAAAGACTGGCCTTGCTCACCTGCACAGGTGAACACGGGATTGGCTTCCCTCGGGGTCCCCCCCACCCCGTCCCTGTACAGCAGGCATGTCAAACTCAAAGGCTAACGGGCCAAGTAAACGAGGCATGCGGCCTGTGGGCCGCGAGGTTGACATGCTTACTTTTTAAACAATTGAT
>NW_006295287.1:236940-239274 GCF_000327345.1 Myotis davidii | reverse complement strand
AGGGACCCCACTGATTTGATGCCTGTGTCCATGAAGCTAAATACGCCCGTCAGCCCTCACACCAATATGGGGCTTTATCAGGAGAGCATTTTGGAATATAGTCACTTGGCTGTCTCAGTGTAGTTTCCATACACGGTTTCCCACTTTTTATCGTTACTTTTTGGAAATACGTTCCTCTAAATGATCCCCTTTTCCCTTGTAAAGTTTACCAGGAAGCAGAGGCTCCCACGTTTTCCCAGACCCCGCGTTGTCTCAGTCATGTTTCCATGGTGCCCGCGGCCGGTACCAGACCAGTTCTGTGTACTAAGCAGTGGATATCCAACCACTGTTTATGTTCTAGGAGCTCGGGCACTTGAGGAAAATAACACACATACGTGGAGAGGAAAATTAATATTTCTGTTTTATTCTTAAGTAGTCACAGTGGTTTATCATAGGGTGCCTCCTGGGCCCTGCACCGCTTCTCAGACTGGAATCCAGTTGCAGGCTGCCACCCTCATTCCCTGTTTCCTGCCCCGTGCTGATCTGTGCAGTGCTTGGTTTTTATCAGCAACTAGTGAAAACCAGCTTTGCAAAAAATGTAACATCAGAAACTGCAAGGAACGTGACCCGATACTGAAAACTAAAGGACCTTGACGTAGCAGTTCATAAGTGTGGGGCCCAAGTCCCCAGTTTCCGTTGCAAGTGTCAGGTGTCCTGCGGTACCCTGTGAGTTCCTGCATCTTGGTGACGGGGGAGCTGCAGATAAAGGTCTCTGATTGATCAATCGATCGATCGATCCTTTGGGGCCTGAGATTAGACCAGCTGCAGCCTTTGCCACTGTCGGTTTGTTCAATAAAAGGTCTTTATTAAGCTCATCTTTCCCAGGGGAGATTGCATTTCCTGTTGGCAATTTTTAGTCAGTAATGAATCTTACTATTAATTAATTATCAGTGTCTGGGGATGTGGGGGTGGGTGGCTTTTTCTACTAAGATAAATTTTTCCCAAGTTTATACAACTTTCATTGTTTCCCTGATAGGATTTTTTTCAGTCAGTTTAATTTTTTTATTATAATCTGTAACAAGTTATCACATGCAACTCCTATTCTGTGGTAACTAATTCTAAAATAATTGTTTATAAGAAAAGACTGGCCTTGCTCACCTGCACAGGTGAACACGGGATTGGCTTCCCTCGGGGTCCCCCCCACCCCGTCCCTGTACAGCAGGCATGTCAAACTCAAAGGCTAACGGGCCAAGTAAACGAGGCATGCGGCCTGTGGGCCGCGAGTTTGACATGCTTATTTACAGACATTGTTAACCCAGAAAGGGCTGGGCCACGAGCTCAACAGCACGTGCCAAAGCCCAGAGGTGACTGCGGAGTGTTTGGGAATGTCAGCCATTCAGAGATGTTGGTAAAGAAAGTGGATTGTGTGGCGTGGGAGTTAGGGGTTAAGAAAGAATAAAGGGGCAGAACGTCTTGGGAGGTGAAATGTCCTTGGGGGTCAAAGTAACTTTTTGCCTTCTCGCTTCCCGTGTGTCCTCAGAAGCAGAGACCCCAACAGAAAACCTCCCAGAACCAGAAGGGGCCAAAGAGAAGAAAGCAGAAGAGGGGGACCTGCCCATGATGCCCCCCGAGCCCCAAAACGCCTGCAGTGAGTTTCAGATCCTCTTCCCCCTGCAGCCCCATCTCTGCTTCTGGGGTCAGATGTCTTGGTTGGACAATTCATTTAAATGAGACGTAGATTCTCAAGTGTGCTGTTTACATGGATTCTGGGTTTTATTATTGTTATTGTTTTATTGCATGCACGTGAGAAAGAGAGAGCCGGTCATCCTGCAACAAAACAGCTCAGGAATCATAGGTACTGAGTAGTTAGTTGAGCGATAATTTTTAAGTTGGACAACCAGGCTGAGTGCGGGGTTTAGAGGTCAGCCTGCCCCTCCGGTGTCCGTGAGCCCCCTGAGTTAGGAACAACCCGGGGCCGTTTCAGGATGCAGAGTGGTACCTGATTTTCCGCAGCTGCAGAAGTAGGGACATTTTCTCATCGGGCTGTAATGTCTTTTTACCCTTTCCATACGTCTCCAGTTTGGATGCACGTGAGAAAGAGAGAGCCGGTCATCCTGCCACAAAACACAGCTCAGGAATCATAGGTACTAAGCGTAATTAGTTGAGCGATAATTTTTAAGTTGGACAACCAGGCTGAGTGCGGGGTTTAGAGGTCAGCCTGCCCCTCACCAGCCCCGCCACCCGGTGTCCGTGAGCCCCCTGAGTTGGGAACAACCCGGGGCCGTTTCAGGATGCAGAGTGGTACCTGATTTTCCGCAGCTGCAGAAGTGGGGACATTTTCTCATCGAGTTGCGA
>NW_006295287.1:231041-236889 GCF_000327345.1 Myotis davidii | reverse complement strand
TGTACTTAGTTTTACATCTCTGTCTTAAGACCTTCCCATAAGTATTTCTAGGATTCCCCACGGGTGTCTTGCCACCAGGTGGCAGGGGGCCCGAGAGTAAATGGCTTGTTTTCTTGATGTCTTAGAGCAGTGGTTCTCAACCTGGGCTGCACATTAGAATCACCTGGGAATCTTTTTAAAATCCTGAATTCCGGGCCTCATCCTCCGGCAATTCTGGTTGTTACTCATGTTGTGGCCCCACCCCATCACAAAGAAACAGAATTTCCGGAGGATGAGGCCCAGAAATCAGGATTTTAAAAAGATTCCCAGGTGATTCTCATGGGCAGCTGAGGGTGAGAACCACTGGGTTAAACAGTAAAAAGCTTCAGGGTGGAAACAGTTCGCAGCAGCACCGTCCGACCTCTCGCTCTAGAAGCTGAGCCTCCGACAGAAAGCGGCTCAGAGCCCATGGAGGTGGCGAAGCAGGAACCCCAGGACGAGGAGCAAGCCAAGCCGCCCCCCAGAGCTCCCAAGATGCTCAGCAGTTTCTTCAGTGAGTTTCTCCTCCTGTCTCCCCTCAGGCTCCTAGGCCTTCCTGTGTTAGGAAGTCTGATTACTGCGTCTCCTGCCCAAGATGCTCAGCAGTTTCTTCAGTGAGTTTCCCTTCCTGCCTCCCCTCCCCGGACGGTGCTGGGCGGAGGCGGGCCAGCCTCTCTCCAGCGAGAGCCGCAGGCCCCTAGGCCTTCCTGTGTTAGGAAGTCTGTTTACTGCGTCTCCTGGCTTGTCGCTGGCTACTGAGAGTCGGGGAGGGGTGTGGGATGGGGCTGTCAGGAGGACCCACAATTTCTGGCTTCCTTCCCAGCCCCCCGGAAGCCGGCAGTCAAACAGGAAGTGAAAGAAGAGGGGCCTGGCACCCCAAGAAAGGAGGCGTCCAAGGGGTGAGTCAGCGTCTGTTGAGTAGAGAGGACAGTGATTGAAAAGATCCACTGTCCTCTACTGGGGATGTGCCCGCAACCAAGGTACATGCCCTTGACCGGAATCGAACCCGGGACCCTTCAGTCCGCAGGCCGGCGCTCTCTCCACTGAGCCAAACCGGTCAGGGCAGCGAGCTCCTTTTCTTGAACGCATGCTGTGTCAGGTCCAGCTACAGGCTCTCTTCCTCTGCAGCAGTCCTGCGGAGGAGGCGGGTAGGGTAGCCTTTTCACAGGCGTTGGATCCAGAGCCCAGAGAGGTTAGGTCGGCTTCCCCGAGTCCCACAGGGAGGTGGGGGTACGGCCAGGCCTGGGACTCATGTCCCCTGATTCCTAAGCCTGGGCTCTCCCTTCACCGCTGCCCCGTCATGCCTCCTGGGCATGCGTCTGTGCTGGTGCATGTAACCGACGTTTCTCTACGTTTCTCTACCGTAGACACGTCTTACGTCTCCTTCCTTATTTCCTGTGATACTGCGACCCTGTTTCTTACCTCACTCCCAGCCCGATCACTTGTCTGTCTGATGGCTGCCTATAGGCGACAGGCCGACCTACAGGACCTCCAGTTTCCTCACCTTTGAAGTGGGACGTTGATGACAGGAAGTTAACATCCACCGTTATCGTGTCCCAGGCGCTAGGCCGTGGGCCTCTGTGCTCCTCACGGCATCAGGATGTGTCGATGCTGTGGGTACCCTTTTTGCAGCGAGGGGAGTGAGCGTGGAGGCAGGGCAGCGTGGAGAGCCGAGAGCCCAGCTCCACCCTTGCCAGCTGTGTGGCCTCGGGAGTGACGGCCTCTCTGTGCCCCTCTCCCCCTGAGGGCGAAGCATGTAGACTAGGCTCTGGCTCCGGCAAGCTCAGCAGGTTAATAGCCGCTGTTATCACCGTTATTACTATTACTTGATTTTGGGGCCTTGCTTAGGCCGCAGACGGGGAGTGTGGCAGCGTTGGGATTCGAAGCAGGCAGTCTGGCTGTAGTTTCTTACCCAGCATGCTCTGCTGCCTCTTGTTGAGGTAAAAATAGAAACAGCCAGGACGGCTACACTTATTCAACATGGAGTCTGTACAGGTCACTGTGCACAGCCCTGCACCTGTTCCGTCCACAGTCCTGTCTGCAGGAGAATCGGCGGAAGACCTGAAACATCTGGAGTCTTCCATGTGCCCTTCGGTCCCCAGTTTTGGAATAGATACAGGCCTGAGGCTGGGAGTCAGGGTTACATTTATTTATTTAAAATATCTTCACCGGAGGATACTTTTTTCCATTGACTTTTTAGAAAGAATGGAAGGGGGGGCGGGGCGGGGGGAGGGAAGGGAAGAGAGAGAGAGAAACATCGAGGAGAGAGAGACATTGATTGGTTGCCTCCTGCATGTGCCCGCACTGGGGTCGGAGATCAAACCTGCAGCACAGGTACCTGCCCTTAACCGGGAATCGAACCTGCGACCCTTTGGTTTGCAGGCAGATGCTCTAACCATTTAGAAACACCGGCCAGAGCATCAGTGTTGTGTTTCAAATAATCCCCACAAAATGCACCTTGCGAGAATCCTTACCCTATTTCTTCCTTAACCCGTATGACAGCATGTCACTAGGATTTCGGTGGCTTCATTGTACAGAGGGAGACACTGGTTTGGGGACGGAGGCCACTTCTCCAGGTGACACTGCTGGTTGGTGCCGCAGCAGGGATTTGAACCAGACGGTCTGGCTGCAGTCGGGGCTGTGCTGGCTCTGACAGGGTCAGCGTGAGGCTGTGATGTGGGGGTCAGAGCAGCCTGGCGCCCTGCTACTAGCTGTGTGACCGGGGGGAACTGCTTCACCACTCCGGGCCCCAGTTTCCTGGTCGGGAAAATGTAGAAGAGCCGTACCTGCAGGACGGATTGCTAACAGCTGTGTGCTCTCAGCACAGGGCCTGGCACTCATGGCACCCTGTGACCTCACCCTCGTGCTGCCCACCCAGAGTGAGCGGGGGAGGGGCTGGTGAGAGGCCCAGAGGGATCGTAGGTCTCGTAGTGTGGACTCCAGAAACCATGCTCCACTGTAACCACGTGGACCCCTTTTCTGTTCCTCAGACGTGTTGAGTGTGTCTCTACCTCAGGGCCTTTGCACTCGCTGTTCCCCTGCCTGGGATGCTCGCTTCCCTGATAAACACTCCGCTCACCCTTCACGTCATTCTGCTCAGATGTATCTGCTCAGGCCTTCCCCCACCCCCCTCAGAAGTAGCATCTGTCAGCCCGCTTTCTCCCTGTACTGGTTTTGTTTTGTTTTCTGAAACATTTTTTATTATCTAAAGTTACCTGTTTGTTTTCTCCCCCAGACTCTATCTTCAGTTACGTCCGGGCCTAGAACAGTGCCTGGCCGTGGCAGGTGCTCAGGAAACGTTAGTCGGAGGAGCGGGCTTCTCTTCAACCCAGCATCTCCCCCATCTAATCTCCCTTTTGCCTCCGCAGCCCCCGATCTCTATTATCCATGAATGAGTGAGATCATGTGGTATTTTTCCTTCATTGACTGGCTTATTTCACTTAGCATAATGCTGAAATATTTTTTATTATCTACAGTTACTTGTTTATGTTTTCTCCCCCAGACTCTCCCACTCGGATGTGAGCTCCAGGTTAGCAAACTATTTTCATTTACTTCCGGGCCTAGAACAGTGCCTGGCCATGGCAGGTGCTCAGGAAACGTTAGTCGGAGGAGCGGGCTTCTCTTCAACCCAGCATCTGTCCCTGGCCTGGCAGTCCCTCTCCTCCTCCTCCAGGCTCCGGATGGTGGAGACGCTGAGCAACTTGCTTCGCTCCGTGGTGGCCCTGTCGCCCCCAGACCTCCTCCCCATCCTCTACCTCAGCCTCAACTGCCTCGGGCCCCCCCAGCAGGGCCTGGAGCTGGGCGTCGGGGATGGTGTCCTCCTCAAGGCGGTGGCCCAGGCCACAGGTGAGCAGGGGCTGTGGTGGGCATTCCGCGGGTGGGTCTGAGATGGTGGAGAGGCGGGAGGGTCTGAGATGGTGGAGAGGGCTCAGAAGGCAGTGAGTGAAGGGGACCTGGGACAGATGGCAGGGTGTGAGGGCGGTGCAGGTGAGGGAGGCCTGGGCGGAGGGGAGCGGCTGGGGAAGATGCCGCAGGCAGAGCGCAGGATTTGGGGGCGGGCCTGGGGGTTGGGCTTAGGCAGGTAATGGAGCTCCTAAAGGACTGAGCAGTAGAGCCCGGAGGGGCCCAGGGGTGAGGGAAGAGAGGGGTGTGGAGCCAGCGGCCTGCAGGGGCCGCGCCCATGTTTATGGAGAGGCTGGCGGTGTGTGTGGGGCGGACCTGCCTGCCAGGGCATCAGGGCTTGGTGTTTGTTGTGAGGGACTTGGGAGCCACAGACAGATTGTGAGCTGGCAAGGGGCAGGGGCCCGGGCAGTTCTGGGCCCGTGTGGAGCACGGACAGGAAGCTGGGAGTCCGGGGAGGAGGCTGGGGCGAAGGTCCAGGGGGAGGAGGAGCGGGGGCCAGGCCTGCAGGAGCAGAGGCGAGGGTGGCGTGGAGAGAGACAGGACAGGAGGGACCTGCGGGCTTGGGGGGTCAGGGATCTTGCTTGACTGGGAGGATGGCGGAACCACCACTGGGACAGGGCACTGGTGAGGTGGACACGTTCAGGGCAGTGCGTCGTTTCAGCGTGGGCCTGTGTCTGGGGGCCGCCGACACGTGGGGAGCCACGTCCTCAGCACATTCGCCCCCACTCGCGGGCGTCTCCTCGTGGCTGGGACGCCTGCCCAGCCGCAGGCTTGTGAGAGTTGGGCAGCATTTTGGAAACGCTGCCACCGTCGAGGTTGTGTCTCCACGTCACACGCAACAAGAGGGTGACACTTGTCGCTGTCCCTTCCGTGTGGTTCCACGTACAGGCACGAGCCCGACCACTCCGCCTCGCCTGCCCCTCCTGGTGGGCGGGACGCCTGCCCAGCCGCAGGCTTGTGAGAGTTGGGCAGCATTTTGGAAACGCTGCCACCGTCGAGGTTGTGTCTCCACGTCACACGCAACAAGAGGGTGACACTTGTCGCTGTCCCTTCCGTGTGGTTCCACGTACAGGCACGAGCCCGACCACTCCGCCTGTCTGCTCACGCCTTGCAGCGCCGGGGCCGGAAGTGCCTGTTTCCTTCTGAGTTGCTTTCCCTCCATTCCTGTGTGTGAGAGTCAGGACTGTATCGAAATGACGTGTCGATAGGGCGTCAGCTCTGCGTTTCTTTTCAGCGTAGAACAGAGAGACCTTAGCACTGAGGCACTTTAGCGGTGAGGTGCCAAGGACGGGGCACAGCGGGCAGTGGCTGCAGCCTCCCAGCTGCCTGCTCCCAGCCTCTGCTGTGAGGAAAGGGGCGGTTGCTCTGATGGGGTGAGAATGTGGTCACAGCTGTGGCAACTCACGGTCTCCTCTCTCTAAAATTAGTAAATAAAAATTTAAAGGGTAACAAAAGAAAAAGCGAAGGCCTTTTGGACACTGTGGGAGAGTGTCCACGGTCAGCTAGGGGGCCGCCACTTCCCAGCCCCCGGCTCTTACAGCGAGGGGTGCCCGCGGGCCCAGTCTGGGCAGTGAGTGAGGCCAAGGCACATCTGTGTGTGTAAATTGGTGACTTAAAGTTCAGCGTGGCCCTGGCCGCGAAGCTCCGTTGGTTAGAGTGTCTGATACACCCAGGCTGCGGTTCGATCCCCGGTCAGGACACGTACGGGAATCGACCAATGAACGCATAACTAAGTGGAGCAACACGTCAATGTTTCTCTCTCTCTCTCTCTCTCTTTCTTTCTTCCTCTCCCTGTTTCTTCCTCTCTCTAAAATTAGTAAATAAAAATTTAAGGGGTAACAAAAGAAAAAGCAAAGGCTTTTTGGACACTGTGGGAGAGTGTGCACGGTCAGCTAGGGGAAGGCAGAGGGTCCTTCGGCCTCCTCTG
>NW_006295287.1:229026-230919 GCF_000327345.1 Myotis davidii | reverse complement strand
AGTGAGTGGGGCCAAGAAACATCTTTGTGTGTAAATTGGTGACTTAAAGTTCAGCGTGGCCCTGGCCGCGAAGCCCCGTTGGTTAGAGTGTCTGATACACCCAGGCTGTGGTTCGATCCCTGGTCAGGACACGTACGGGAATCGACCAATGGACGCATAACTAAGTGGAGCAACACATCAATGTTTCTCTCTCTCTCTCTCTTTCTTCCTCTCTCTTCCTGTTTCTTCCTCTCTCTAAAATTAGTAAATAAAAATTTAAAGGGTAACAAAAGTGAAAGCGAAGGCCTTTTGGACACTGTGGGTGAGTGTCCACGGTCAGCTAGTGGGCAGGCAGAGGGTCCTTCGGCCTCCTCTGTCTACACTCGCTCCTGGTAATCTCATCCTACCCGTGGCGTTGACTCCCACGTGCACGCTGACACCACCACTCCGGCCTCTCCCCTGGTGCGGACGGTCCGTCCCGCTGCTCCCCGCACTCCGTGTGAACGTGCAATAGGCCTCTCACACCGATGCAGTGCAGACGGGTGTGGGATGAGCCGCTTCAGAAGTGGGCGGGCACTGGGAATGGGGAGGTTGGGGGCTCGCCCCAGCACACGTGGCTGGAGAAAATGCCAGAGAAAGTCGCTGTGCGGCCACGGGCCTCACCCTGCTCCTCATGCTCTGCCTCCAAGGTCGGCAGCTCGAGTTGGTGCGGGCTGAGGCTGCCGAGACGGGCGACGTGGGGCTGGTGGCCGAGAACAGCCGCAGCACCCAGAGGCTCATGCTGCCCCCGCCCGCCCTCACTGCCTCCGGGGTCCTCGCCAAGTTCCGAGACATCGCCCGGCTCACTGGCAGCGCTGTGAGTGGGGGAGCGGCCCTGCCCCCGACCCCCTACCCTGTGCTCTTCGCCTCGGGGACCCAGGGCCAGGCCTGTGGCATGGGGGTGGGGGCTGGATCGCATCAGCTCCGTGAGGGGTGCAGAGCTTCCTCCTCCCCGCTCAAGGCTGCGGGAACCTCCTCCTGAGATCCTGGCACCTGACCTAGTGCCCGCTGTGTGACAGGACTCGGTCATTTGCTGACCAAAGCTGGGGAGGCAAGGAGAGCAGGCCCTTTGCTGAGCATGGGGCTGGGGGAGTGGGGAAGGGGTGCAGCGAGGCGGCTGGGAGGAGGTGGGGTCCTCTCCCCGCCCCCTGGGCCTGACTGCTCTGCCCCCACCTCTTCAGTCCACAGCCAGGAAGATGGACATCATTAAGGGCCTCTTTGTGGCCTGCCGCCACTCAGAAGCCCGATTCATCACCAGGTGAGTGTGTGGGCTGTGAGGCGGAGGGAGGGGGAGACGGGAGGACGGGCAGCTGGAGCCCTGCGGTGCCTGGAGCCCTGAGATGGGAGCAGCATGCGCTGGGGAGGAGCCAGCCTGTGGGGATGGGACACAGGTCCCCTCAGGGGCCAGCTCCTCCTGGGTGGTCCTGCCCGGGGAAGAATCAGGCTCGTGGGTGGAGAGTGCCACGATCGATTAGTGATGTCTGCCTTGGCCTGAGCCCAGCAGTGAGCCTGGGGGCCAGGTGGTTGCCATGACAGGGAAACGCCATTGACATCCTCATTGACATCATGGGTGCTGGGTCCTGGGCCACATGCGCCGTCCCATCAGTGCCTCCTGCAGCTCGCGAGGCGGGCGCTTTCCTCAACCAGATTACATAGGGGAGGGGAGGCACAGGGCAGGTAAGCCCGAGCTCCAGGCCGCTGGCTCAGGTGAAGGCCTGTGCCTGCGACAGGTCCTTGCCCATCACACACTTGTCACCACCGCGGCAGGCTGTGTTCTGGTTCCGGGCTGGCTTTGCCCCTCCTCCTCCCCAGAAAGCCTCACCACTCCCAGATGAGATGAGAAGCTACGACACCTGGGAGGCACGTGGTTCTGCC
>NW_006295287.1:205883-209240 GCF_000327345.1 Myotis davidii | reverse complement strand
CAGTGAGCCTGGGGGCCAGGTGGTTGCCATGACAGGGAAACGCCATTGACATCCTGGAGCGTTTCTGGTGCCGGGTCCTGGGCCACATGCCGTCCCATCTCAGTGCCTCCTGCAGCTAGCGAGGCGGGCGCTTTCCTCCCCCAGATTGCAGAGGGGAGGGGCGGCAAAGGAGGGTTAGCCCCGCGCTCCAGGTCACTCCAGGCCGCTGGCTCAGGTGAAGGCCTTGCCTGCGACAGGTCCTTGCCCATCACACACTTGTCACCACCGCGGCAGGCTGTGTTCTGGTTCCGGGCTGGCTTTGCCCCTCCTCCTCCCCAGAAAGCCTCACCACTCCCAGATGAGATGAGAAGCTACGACACCTGGGAGGCACGTGGTTCTGCCCCAGGAAGTGCCAGGGGTGCTTGTTACTGGCCTCAGTTTCCTCACCTGTTAAGGGGGGCTGTGGTGTTTGGGGCCCCTCTGGCTCTGAAGCTGGTTTTGGTGTCTGAAGAGAAGGTCTCCAAAGGGTGGAGGTGGGGGAGCCTGGAGGAGAGGAAGGTGTGGGGGGCAGGATTGGACAGGTGTGCGCAAGCCCACTGCCCTCACCCGCTCTCTCCCAGAGCCCTGAGTGGACGGTTGCGCCTGGGGCTGGCAGAGCAGTCGGTGCTGGCCGCCCTCGCCCAGGCCGTGAGCCTCACGCCTCCAGGCCAAGGTGAGCCCCCATGGGGTCCAGTGCCCACCCCTTGAGTTAACCCAGGCGTTCCTCCTCCTCTGAAGCCCACACACCCCTCCCCGGTGGCTCTGCCTCCTGCTGCCACTCTAGACCTTCCCTGAGGGAAGTTCCCCGGCACCCGTTCCGTTCCTTGTCTGCAGCACCCCACCCGCTGGACCCTGGGGTGGCTGGGGGGTGGGCATCCCAAAGCTTCTTCTGTTGGCTCTTGTCTTAGAATTCCCCCCGGCCGTGGTGGATGCTGGGAAGGGCAAGACAGCAGAAGCCAGAAAGACGTGGCTGGAGGAGCAAGGCATGATCCTGAAGCAGACGTTCTGGTGAGACCCGGGGGCTGCTGGGGACCAGCACAGCGAGGGGTCAGATACGTGCGGCCTGACAGAGGCCCAGAGAGTGGCAGCGGCAGGAGGGCCGATGAGCAATTCCACACGTGCCCTCGGGGCACCTGCTCTGGGCCGGGACCACAGGGTGCTGGGCCCCGGGCAGTGAGCAGCCCTGCAGAGCCCCCAGGCCCGGGCAGGGGTCTCAGGTCTGCCTGCACATGGGGATTGCAGATGTGCTCTCATTCTCCCCCCACCTCCCCCCAACCAGTAAATCGGCACCTCTGGGAGGTGGAGCCCGGCCTGGAAGAAATACTGTGTTTTGTTTTGCTTTATAACATCCTTGAGTGCTTCTAGTGCAGTCAAGATGACAGATGGCTGAAGGCAGCTCAGACTGAGGGACATAGGGTCAGAGGGATGTGTAGGGACACGGAGGACGGGGGCAGATAGCAGAGGCAGGGTGACGAGCAGTCAGGGAGAGGGGAGCCGACCAGGGGCTAGGAGTCAGGAGTCAGGGAGAGGTGGGGGCCGACCAGGGGACAGGGGACAGGCAGGCAGAGGTGACTCTTGCAGCCTGAGAGTAGAGCTTCCAGGCTGCCAGACCTTCGAGCTCTGCAAGGACACCTCCCACCCTGTCCCACCCCCACCCCCCCAGCCAGGTGCCTGACCTGGACCGGATCGTCCCGGTGCTGCTGGAGCATGGCCTGGAGGGGCTCCCGGAGCACTGCAAGCTGAGTCCAGGTATAAGCCACCTGGGGCCTCGGAGGCCTGACCACAGCCTCACCCTGTGCACCGCTGGCTTGGGTCGGAGCTGGGGTTGCCCCTCCTTTAGGCTCCTCTCCCTCCTCTGGGCCTTGGCTTCTGCCTCCGGGGGGCTGTGAGGGTCACTCCTCTAAGAACCCGCGGAATCTTCTTTGTCCCTGGGGTGGAGTGTTCCGGGGGCCCAGACCCATTCCTTCCCCCGGGAGCTCCGCTCTGCGTGGTCGGGGAGGAGGCTGCTGTCGCCAGGATTCCCCAGGGGCAGTGGTCAGGCCGGACAGAATCTCACACACGAGTCCAGAGGAAGGCAGCGGCCAGGGAGGGCAGCCGGCTGTGCTCTGGGATCCCCAGGGACCCAGGTTTCTTCTCCTGCCACCCTGTCATCCCAAGGTTGTCACCCGGATGCACGTGGTCACAGATGGCTGACGTCTCCGTCCTAGATACGGAAAGAGAGAGGGGACAGCCAGGGTCCTGTGGGTGTGACCAGGACCCTGCACGCACCGCTGTGTGCAGTCAGCAGTCGCACCGTTAGTGGTCCCTCTGGCCCTCTTCCCTAACGCTCCCTCCCCTCCCCTCCCAGGGGTCCCCCTGAAACCAATGTTGGCCCACCCGACCCGGGGCGTCAGCGAGGTCCTGAAGCGCTTCGATGAGGCAGCCTTCACTTGCGAGTACAAATACGACGGGCAGAGGGCACAGGTATGGGGGGCGGGTGCATCCCTTCAGCAGAAGGGACAGGGCCGGAGAGCAGGGCGTGGGGGCAGCAGACCCAGCCCAGGCCCGGCCCGTCTGCCCTGCACGCCTCTCGGGGCTCAGTGCCCTCCTCTGTGCAACGGGTGCAATGACCACCCTCTCACTGATTTGAAAATCGATTTTATTTGGTAAAGTCGTCAAAATTCCTGACCCACAGCAGTGGGCGCTCAGGAAGGGTCCGCTGGGCTCGGGCCCTGCTGGTGGGTGTGTTCCTGTCACAGATGCCGCGTAGCCACAGGTGCAGGGACACAGGGTGAGTCCTGTGACCCAGGCCTGGAGGCAGCCTGTCGGGCCTAAGGGTGCTCAGGTGGCTTTTCTGTTCATCGCCTGCGGCTGGCTGGGCCCCAGGTCACAGGTGGATCTTCAGAACACAGAGAAAAAACAAAACAAAATGACTTACGGCAGTGACAGTGACTTGAAATACATATAAGTACAGGTTGTAAGTCATATATGTGTTACCCCCCACATAATTATTTCTCGCGATAACAAACGTGTAAAATGGCATCGATGTAGCTCTGCTTGAGCACTGTGACCAGGCTGTATTACAGTAAATACAGTAACAGGAAAACCCAGGACCATAGTCACAGCATAGCATCCAGACAAATCACACAGGAAGCCCCTGTGCGGACGGAGGGGGGCGGGCCTGGGGTGGTGAGAGGACGGGGGTGGGAGATGCTGTTTGAAAGGAGACGATTTGCTCAGGTCTCTGCACCAGTCCTCCTTCAGAGCTTCTGGGACCTTCCACCAGTAAAGTGGGGCCAGAAGAGAGAGGAGGGGCTGCCTGGGCTGGACTGGGCTCTGCAGTCCTCTCCTCCCCCGCTG
>NW_006295287.1:205019-205747 GCF_000327345.1 Myotis davidii | reverse complement strand
CATCCCCAAGGTGGGTGTCTGCCACCCCCTCTCTCCCTCCCCTCCGGCGGGGGCTGCAGTGACTGCTGCAAGGAGCCAGGGTGGGTGCAGGCCAGCTCGGTGCAGCCAGGATAGGGGTCTGTGTGCACGTGTCTCTGAGTTCTGTTTCAAGTGGTCAGTGGGCCTTGAGAGCTACAGCAGGAAAAGGACACTTGTTTCCCCGCGTCTGCCTTTTCGCCTCGGCTCCACCTCTCACCGGCCCTGGGCTCCCCCTTCTGCTTGCAGATTAAACTCCCGTCGGTCACGTCTTTCATCCTGGACACAGAAGCCGTGGCTTGGGACCGGGAGAAGAAGCAGATACAGCCGTTCCAAGTGCTCACCACCCGCAAACGCAAGGTAGCCTCAGCCCCCTTCACTGCCTGCCGTGGCCCCGCCCTCCCCCCTCTTCCTCCCAGTCCTGCCCACTCCCCAGAGGGTCAGAGTGTTAGAGTGTTCGGCAGGACGCAGGTCTCAGCCTGTGCAGTATGGCTGCCACAGCTCCAGCCATTGCATCCTCATCCCAGCAGGCCAAGTAGAAAGCAGGAAGAGCTATTTTCCTACATCTGTGTGTTTTTTTTTAAAATATATTTTCATTGATTTCAGAGAGGAAGGGAGAGGGAGAGAGAGATAGAAACATTAATGATGAGAGAATCATTGATCAGCTGCCTCCTGCATGCCCCACACTGGGGATGGAGCCCGCAACTCCAGGC
>NW_006295287.1:202352-205006 GCF_000327345.1 Myotis davidii | reverse complement strand
CCTCCCCCGGGGATTGAGCCTGAAAACCCAGGCATGTGCCCTTGACCGGAATCAAACCAGGGACCCTTCAGTCTGCAGGCCGATGCTCTATCCACTGAGCCAAACCAGCTAGGGCTACATCTCTGTGTTTTATTATGAAAGGTCTGTTCCAGCAGCCCCCTACAGCCTACACCCCAGCAAACTTCTTTATTCTCATTGGCCAGCATGTGTCATGTCACCACCATTAGCTGCAAGGGAGGCTGAGAGAGCAAATACGTGACAAAGGGGAAGAGGTTGGGATCAGCTGAGCCATCACAGTTTGGTGCCTGGGGCTGGCACCATTGCCACCCTCACAGCTGTGTGGCCCGTTAGGTGGGAGCAGGGAGAGTGGTAGGTGACAACAGTGTCTGCCTCAGGCAGGATGGGAGGGACCCAGTCAGGCCCGACTCACCTTTCCCCACCCCTCCTCTCTTCTGCCCCAACGCAGGAGGTGGATGCAGCGGAGATCCAGGTGCAGGTGTGTTTGTACGCCTTCGATCTCATCTACCTCAACGGAGAGGTGAGTCCGGCTTCGCTTCCCGGGGCAGCCGAGGGGTGAGCTTGGAGCCCGGGGCCTGAGTTTCACTTCTCTGTCACTGAGATGGGAGGCCACCCCTGGGCAGTCGTGCTCCATGGTCCAAGGAGTTGCATGGGTCCCCGGGACCCTTCCGGGCTCTGGGAGGCCCTCCCTACCCAACTGCACATCTGTGAGGCGGGCTTTCCCCATGTGGTGTGGCTGCCTGAAGCCGATGTGAGGCTCCAGCCCGTGTTAAGACAATGTTTTTGAGATCATCAGTTTTATTATATATTTATTTTTTATTGTTATTTTTTGTAGTGCGGTCACTTTCTTTTTTAAAATTTTGTTTTGTTGACAGTTTGGTGCCTGGGGCTGGCACCATTGCCACCCTCACAGCTGTGTGGCCCGTTAGGTGGGAGCAGGGAGAGTGGTAGGTGACAACAGTGTCTGCCTCAGTCAGGCCCGACTCACCTTTCCCCACCCCTGCTCTCTTCTGCCCCAACCCAGGAGGTTGATGCAGCGGAGATCCAGGTGCAGGTGTGTTTGTACGCCTTCGATCTCATCTACCTCAACGGAGAGGTGAGTCCGGCTTCGCTTCCCGGGGCAGCCGAGGGGTGAGCTTGGAGCCCGGGGCCTGAGTTTCACTTCTCTGTCACTGAGATGGGAGGCCACCCCTGGGCAGTCGTGCTCCATGGTCCAAGGAGTTGCATGGGTCCCCGGGACCCTTCCGGGCTCTGGGAGGCCCTCCCTACCCAACTGCACATCTGTGAGGCGGGCTTTCCCCATGTGGTGTGGCTGCCTGAAGCCGATGTGAGGCTCCAGCCCGTGTTAAGACAATGTTTTTGAGATCATCAGTTTTATTATATATTTATTTTTTATTGTTATTTTTTGTAGTGCGGTCACTTTCTTTTTTAAAATTTTGTTTTGTTGTATTATTTTTTAAATTTATTTTTATTGATTTCAGAGAGGAAAGGAGAGATAGAAACATCAATGAATCAAACTGTGACTTCCTGGTTCATAGGCTGACACTCAACCACTATGCCATGCTGGCCAGGCATCATCATCATCATTATTATTTAAATATGTTTTTTTTTGTTTTTGTTTGTTTTTTAATATATATTTTTATTGACTTTTAGAGAGGAAGGGATAGAGAGAGAGAAACAACAATGATGAAAGAGAATCATTGATTGGCTGCCTCCTGCACGCCCCCTAATGGGGATCGAGCCCACAACCCAGGTATGTGCCTTTGGCTGGAATCAAACCTGGGACCCTTCAGTCCGCAGGCCAGGTAGTGCTCTATCCACTGAGCAACACCAGCTAGGGCTGTTTTTTTTTTTTAAGAGAGGGGGGAAGGGAGAGGGATAGATAGAAACATCAATCGGGTGCCTCCTGCACACCCCCTACTGGGGATCCAGCCTGCAACCTGGGCACGTGCCCTGACTGGGAAATTGAACCTGTGACCTCTTGGTTGTTCATGGGTCGACATGCAACCACTGAGCCACACCAGCTGGGCGAGATCCTCACTTTCAATGTGCTCAATATAAATATGTGATGTAACTAATCTTGTATTAATACCATATGGTAAATATTGAGAGATGTAACCCACACACACAGAAGTGTTTTGGAGTGAGTTCTCAGTACATTTCAAGACTGTGAAGGGATTCTGACACTGAGAAGTTTGAGAACCGCTGCCCCAGGGTAGGTACAGGTTAAGAATCTGTAGCCAGGCCATCTGCTTTCATATGCCCGCTCTCCCCTCCTAGCTGTGTTGCCGCAGATGACTGGCTCAGCCTCTCTGTGCCTCAGTTTCCTTACCCGTAATTGAAGAGCTAACAGCAGCACCTGCCCTGTCTGTTACCGGCAGGTTAAGTGGTGGGACATGGGCGTGGAGCACCGGGGCTGGCCCCTGGAAGCTTCGATACAATTAGCTGCCGTCACCACCTTCCTCCAGATAATCCTTGACGATCTGGTAGCTGAACAGTGACAACTTTCCCTGCCCACTTCCTAGCGAGGTGGAGCGTCTTCGGGCTCGTGGGCCACGGCATTTGTTCTGTGACTTGCTTGTCTGTGGGTTCTTATTTGTATCTTTCTCCAGGAGGCCAGTTTGTGGCCCTAATGC
>NW_006295287.1:200554-201622 GCF_000327345.1 Myotis davidii | reverse complement strand
GGGGTTCTGTATTTTAGTTGTAAATTTCGATGTGGTTGTGGGAGGTGCTGGGTACTGCGTTTACCTATGCTGCTATTTTCCCTACTTCTTTATAAAAAATGTTTTTTATTGATTTGAGAGAGACGGGGGAGCGAGAGAGGAAAAAACCCACATTGATTTGCTGTCCCACTTATGCATTCACTGGCTGGTTCTTGTGTATGACCTGGCTGGGGATCGAACCCAAAACCTTGGTGCACTGGGACAACACTCTAACCAACTGAGCTACGTGGCTCCAGGAATTCCAAAGTTAAAAAGTGGTCACACTGTGTGTCTATTAGACAGTTCCCAGCAAAGTGCCTACCAGGGTGGGCAGTGAGTTGCACATTCAGCATCTTTCTGTCCGAAAGGGGCAGAGTTGAGGTGCTCTGACAAAGATGGGAGTATCCTGCAGAGCTGAGAATATAGTAGAATTTGGTTCTTTGGGAAGAGGTTGCTGGCTGTGCATTAACATCGAAAATACCCGCTCAGGAGCATGTCTGTGTTACAGCATAATGATCGTAGGCTGCTTTCTGCCTTGATTCAACTGGTGTTTAAAAAGGAGCCATCGTCTTAGCTACAAGAGACCGTGGCTCCAGCAGGGCCGTGGCTCCTGTCTGATGCCCCTGAGCCCCCGGGATCTGAATGGTCTCCAGCCCCCGGGCCTGGCCAGCCTGTACTTAGACTCAGGACCTCATGTCGGCTGGTCTCCCCGCTCCAGGCTCTCCTGAGCTCCCTGTGACCTGTGCGCCCTGTTTTGGGGACTTTTCTCTTTCTTTCCACAATGGCGTCCCTCCCTCTCGCCCGCCCTCAGTCCCTGGTCCGAGAGCCCCTTTCCCGACGCCGGCAGCTGCTCCGGGAGAACTTCGTGGAGACGGAGGGCGAGTTTGTCTTCGCCACCTCCCTGGACACCAAGGACATGGACCAGATCGCGGAGTTCTTGGAGCAGTCGGTGAAAGGTGAGGGTGCCGCCCCCCTCCCCTCTGCGGTCGGGAGCCGGCCTGCGATCCGCTGTGATCCCGGCCCACCCTGGACGGTTCGCCCCGAGTCATG
>NW_006295287.1:195544-196773 GCF_000327345.1 Myotis davidii | reverse complement strand
TAGTTTTGTGTGCTAGTGGGATTGGCACATGTGTGCGTGTCAGGCAGGATCTGAGAAAATCTATGTGCAGCCCTTTAAGAGGAACACCTGGGACTCCTGTAGCCCCCATGTCACTCAGCCACATCCCTGCTGGTTTTTATAGTGAGGGTTACGGGGACTTTTCTTCCCAGCACTGGAACTCTGGGCTGGGGGCCTGGTGTGGGGCCGGGACGCCTCGCTCCCCAGGGAAACCTTCACAGCCAAGGTATCCCTCCCAGTTTTAAACCGCCATGTGGCTATGGCACCAGCTGGTTGCTTGGTTCTGCCCCTCCTACCAGTCTTGATGTGCTGCTGCTTTAATTCCTTAGTCGTAGGACTTCCGGCTAGATTTCAGGTGGTTCTGAATGATGGTGGTTCTGTATTTTAGTTGTAAATTTCGATGTGGTTGTGGGAGGTGCTGGGTACTGCGTTTACCTATGCTGCTATTTTCCCTACTTCTTTATAAAAAATGTTTTTTATTGATTTGAGAGAGACGGGGGAGCGAGAGAGGAAAAAACCCACATTGATTTGCTGTCCCACTTATGCATTCACTGGCTGGTTCTTGTGTATGCCCTGGCTGGGGATCGAACCCAAAACCTTGGTGCACTGGGACAACACTCTAATCAACTGAGCTACGTGGCTCCAGGAATTCCAAAGTTAAAAAGTGGTCACACTGTGTGTCTATTAGACAGTTCCCAGCAAAGTGCCTACCAGGGTGGGCAGTGAGTTGCACATTCAGCATCTTTCTGTCCGAAAGGGGCAGAGTTGAGGTGCTCTGACAAAGATGGGAGTATCCTGCAGAGCTGAGAATATAGTAGAATTTGGTTCTTTGGGAAGAGGTTGCTGGCTGTGCATTAACATCGAAAATACCCGCTCAGGAGCATGTCTGTGTTACAGCATAATGATCGTAGGCTGCTTTCTGCCTTGATTCAACTGGTGTTTAAAAAGGAGCCATCGTCTTAGCTACAAGAGACCGTGGCTCCAGCAGGGCCGTGGCTCCTGTCTGATGCCCCTGAGCCCCCGGGATCTGAATGGTCTCGAGGGGCTGATGGTGAAAACCCTGGACGTCGACGCCACCTACGAGATCGCCAAGAGATCGCACAACTGGCTCAAGGTGACTGTCCCCGCCAGCCTTCCCACTGAGCCCCAGACCGCACCCCAGCCTTCCCCCTGAGCTCTGGACCCCCTCAGCCTTCCCGCTGAGCCCCAGA
>NW_006295287.1:193684-195441 GCF_000327345.1 Myotis davidii | reverse complement strand
ACCTCCCCCAGCCTTCCCGCTGAGCCCTGGACCCCCCAGCCTTCCCCCTAAGCCCCCCCAGACTTCCCGCTGAGCCCTGGACCCGGAGATCTTTCCCGACCGGGACGTTGACTTCAAGTCCTACACTTCACCCTGTCTGAGCTCAGGAGCCTTTTCCTGAACCCCCTGCCTCACACTGCAGCCTCAGGTCTCCCCCCTGCAAGTCCTTGTTAATGAAATCGCCTGCTCAGTGCCCCTCGAGGGGCTGATGGTGAAAACCCTGGACGTCGATGCCACCTACGAGATCGCCAAGAGATCACACAACTGGCTCAAGGTGACTGTCCCCCCAGCCTCGAGGCCGCAGTGGGAAAGCCCGATGAGGTTTCTCTTCTCCCCGAGCCTGCCTTCCATGTTGGGCCGGCCACGTCACGTCGGGCGAGGCGGTCAGCAGGGCACAGGGAGGCAGAGCCCGGAAGTGATGTCCGCTGAGAATGGACATGGGACGGGCATCTGAGTGAAGAAGGAAGTCAGGTCAGGGGCAGCGAGGGCAATCGGAAAAGCCTCTCCAGAGGCCACAGGACAGGTCAGCCGCGTGAGGATCAGAGCAGACATCCAGGCAGGGTGCGCGGCAGGTGCAAAGGCCCTGGGGCCGGAACAAGCTGGGTGTGTAAGGCAGCGAGGCAGTGGCTGCGGGGTCGGGTGGAGAGCAGGCCCCGATCGCACAGCGCATGGGGCCGTGGAAAATAACACTGACGTCGGGCGAGGCGGTCAGCAGGGCACAGGGAGGCAGAGCCCGGAAGTGATGTCCGCTGAGAATGGACATGGGACGGGCATCTGAGTGAAGAAGGAAGTCAGGTCAGGGGCAGCGAGGGCAATCGGAAAAGCCTCTCCAGAGGCCACAGGACAGGTCGGCCGCGTGAGGATCAGAGCAGCCATCCAGGCAGGGTGTGCGGCAGGTGCAAAGGCCCTGGGGTCAGAACACGCTCGGTGTGTAAGGCAGCGAGGCAGTGGCTGTGGGGTCGGTGGAGAGCAGGCCCCGATCACACAGCGCATGGGGGCCGTGGAAAATAACACGGGCTCCCTCTGGGTTTCGGAGGCCGGCAGAGGTTCTGGGCAGAAGGCACGTGACCTGCTTGTCGTTTTGCACCGGTGCTCTGGCCGGTCCGTGGGTGGTGACGGGCGTGGGTGCTGGGCAGGAGCAGGAGCACAGGCGGGAGGCTGTTGGGTAGGAATGACGGAGGCTGGATGGAAAGGGGCAGGAGGGGCAGGAGGACCGGAGCAGGGGCGGGCTTGGAGTTGAGCTGGCCAGGCCTGCACCTTTATGAGTCGTCTGTGGTCTGTCTGCCCCCACAGACTGTAAGCTGCTCTGAGGGCAGGAACCTTTCCTGTCTCGACACAGCCCCTATGCACCCCCAAGGCCGAGCTCCTGCCCGGCTCACAGTTGGCACTAACTAGTGTTTCCGGAACGAACGGATAAGTGTTCTCTGTGTGAAGGAGTGAGTGGAACCGGTCTCCGTCTGAGGGAAAGGGGATCCAGCATGACCCCAGGTCTCCCCGTCCGGCCTGTGTCCCCGCTTCCCCTGCCCCCGTCGCACCTGCTCCTCCCGTGGCATCGCCTCTTTCCCAGCCTCTCTCAGCCTAGATGCCCGTTCCGTGCCCATTCTCAGCGGCCACGCTCGGTCTTCTTTACGGAAACTCCTCTCCAGCCTCTCCCAACCCCCCACTTCCGCGATCCCCCCCTCACCGCCCGCCCTCCCTCTCCCAGCTGAAGAAGGACT
>NW_006295287.1:191780-193587 GCF_000327345.1 Myotis davidii | reverse complement strand
TGCTCTGACAAAGATGGGAGTATCCTGCAGAGCAGAGAATATAGTAGAATTTGGTTCTTTATAGTAAAAGGTTGCTGGCTGTGCATTAACATGGAGCTGGGCAGGCGCGGGGTGGGCTCCACGCCGGGGGCCGGATCGGGGGCTCTCACCTCTGTTTCCCCCAGTTTTTATTTACTTTTTCTGTAGAACTTCATGTAGACAAACGGGCGGGTATAGAAAGATGCGAGGAGCCGTGTGGGTGAGGAACGGAGTCTGACAGTGAGGCCGAAGGGAGAGAGGGGTTGCTTTTTCTCTCGTGTGACGGAGTCTGGAAGGGGCAGGCCGCTCGCTGGTGGCGTGAGGGACACAGGCTGCCCTCTCCCCGCAGCGGGTGTGCCATGTGCTTCAGCCTCTGCCTCACAGCCTGGCTGCAGGAGGGGCGTGGGCTCCTGAGTCAGCCTCAGCCGGTGAGCAGTTTCTGCGGAAGGTGCATGGGTCCGAGCTCTACAAGGGATCCTGGGAAACGTAGTTTCTTTTTCCCTTCGTTTAAAGCTGCACACATTTGGCACAGAGAGTACGCTATCACCTACAGTCCCAGGACCTGGAGGGAAAGCTTCATCTTTACAAAATTTCGATCCTTCTCCACGAGTAGTTCTCTTTACTGCTTTTTGCCCTAGAGCAGCGGTTCTCAACCTGTGGGTCACGACCCTTTGGGGGTCGAACGACCCTTTCACAGGGGTCGCCTAAGACCATCGGAAAAACACATATATAATTACATATTTTGTGATGAATCACTATGCCTTAATTATGTTCAGTTTGTCACAATGACATTGGGGGTCACCACAACATGAGGAACTGTATTAAAGGGCCGCGGCATTAGGAGGGTTGACTGTGTTTCAGTGCTATCCCTGCCTGAGTCCTAGAGATGGAAAGTGTGGGGGTTTCTCCAGGCCGTTCAGCACTTCACGTGCGCGTGACGGGCCGCGGCCCTGATAGTTTAGCCGCAGCCGGGCCCCGGTTTCCTGAACCAGCGCCTGTGGTTGGGGGGGTTGGGGGGGTGGGGGTAGCTGTTGCATTGCCACCTGTTCTCCTCAGTCAGCACTACGCATGCGTTAACTCTTAGTCTGTGAAGAAGAGACTTCACAATTCACAAGTATCTGTGGGCGCCAATCTGTCACCATTTTACATAATTTATTAGAATAGTTTTCTGCAAGAGCTGCTGCTGGGACAAAAGTGAGAAAAATTTTATTTTTATTAAAAAAATGTTAAATATATTTTTATTGATTTCAGAGAGAAAGGAAGGAGTAGCGAGAGATAGAAACATCAGTGATGAACATCAGTGATGAGAGAATCATTGATCGGCTGCCTTCTGCACGCCCCCTACTGGGGATGGAGCCTACAACCCAGGCATGTGCCCTGACCAGGAATCAAACCATGACCTCCTGGTTCATAGGTCAATGCTCAACCCCTGAGCCACACCGTCCAGGCAAAAGTGAGAAGATTTGAAGGCTCTCAGTTCAAAGGGCTTTCTGTTGCCATTTTAGATCAGTGGTTTGAAGTTGCCCATCTTGCTATTTTGCCCGCATCAAGGGGTATTTTTTAGCCTTGACTGTCTGGGTGGGTGAAGAAAACCCTTGGCAGTGTTCCGATTGGACATGACACCAGTTACGGGGCAGGTGGGATGTCGGGCCCAAGGGAGTGACTTGCAGGCCGGGGAGACAGGGCAGAAGGAGCAGGGACCGTCGCCCTGGGATTTGTCTCCACCCCAGGTCTGGGAGGGGTTGGCTGGGCGCCCAGCACCCGGTGGTTTCTGTGGGTGCTGGTTAGG
>NW_006295287.1:190838-191531 GCF_000327345.1 Myotis davidii | reverse complement strand
GTGCCGGCCACTAGCCAGTGCTGCCCGCCAGTCAGGGGCCCCATCTCCCCGAGCTCAGGGCCTCGGCCGCAGCAGGGGGGCAGTCTCGGGGGAGGGCGCTCTTGCGGGGTTCCCCAAGTCGATCTTTAGGGTGCTGGCTGAGCTGCTAAATGGGGGTGTTTGTGGTCATGGTCACAGGTGTTTTGAGTGTGACTGTCTTGTGTTGGTATCTGTGATTCGATTCCCGTCCATTCTTTGGTTCTCTCTCTCTCTCTTTCTCTCTCACTCTCTTCCACTTTCTCTAAAAAATCAATGGGAAAACATACTGGGGTGAGGATTAACAAAAAAAATAAAACTAAAAAATCAATTAATAAATTAAAAAGTTAGAGAGGTCTCTGCCCCTCTCTCTACCTCTGTCAGTCTTAATTTCTCGTCTCGGCTCCCAGGGACTCTGTCTTGCGTTTATTCCTTCTCCCATTTCTCCCCACCCCCCACTCCTGGCTCTGTACTTTAAGGAGTGTCTGTGTCTCTGTCTTCCCCCATTTACCTCACTTCCCAACCCCCAACCCTCCATCTTGATTCTGAGGCCCGAGACCCTCTCTTCCACCTCCCGCTGCTCCCTGCAGGCCCGGGTGCTGCCCGCCCCTCGCTCCTACGTCCGGGCAGACGGCGCCGTGGCCCCGGACCACTGGCTGGAGCCCAGCACCGGCTGGG
>NW_006295287.1:189537-190655 GCF_000327345.1 Myotis davidii | reverse complement strand
GGTCAGGTGTGCGGACCTCTCCCTCTCGCCCATCTACCCCGCTGCCCGCGGCCTGGTGAGTGACTGCGCCTGGGGGACACGCTCCAAAGAATTCCAGACGGGGGAGGGGGGCAGGGGGGCCCTGCGGATGGCCGCCCTTCCTGGGGGGTGACTGGGAAACCACGAGCTTGCGTTTTATTTGGGAGTCGGATAACAGGGTCAAAAGTCTCATTTTTTTTTAAGAGAAATACCCCAGGAATAGAAAGAAAACAGTGAAATTGCTGTTTCACACTCAGCTCTTCCGTAATTTTTGGAAACAAAGTTCTTTTAAGTAAAAGCTGATGACACATCCTGTTCCATTTCTTTAACGCACGTATTTAGTCCTCGGGACACTGAGCAGCCCAGCCTGCAGGTGGGGAAGCAGAGCCGGGAGCTGAGGGACTGGCCCCGGGTCTCACAGCTCCTGGGCGTTGGGAGCTGGGATTCGACCCCACAGTCTGGTTCCAGAATCCACACCCTGACGCCGCTGCTCCCCGTCCTGGCCCTGATAATGCCAACCGCCTAAAAGACAGCTGGCACAGCTGGCGTTTCTTTTTTTTAAAAAAATATATATTTTTGTTGATTTCAGAGAAGAAGGTAAAGGGAGAGAGAGATAGAAACATCAATGATGAGAGAGAATCACTGATTGGCTGCCTCCTGTGCACCCCCCAATGGGGATCGAGCCCACAGCCCGGGCACATGCCCCCACTGGAATCAAACCCGGGATCCTTAGTCTGCAGGCTGACGCTCTGTCCACCAGGCAGGGCACCGCTAGCGTATCTTAAGCACTGCCACGCGCCAGGATGGTCCCAAGGGCTTAGCACCTTATTGAACCCTGACAACAGCCCATTGCTTAGCCGTACTCTATGGATGAGAAAACTGAGGCGCAGGAGCGGGGAGGAGACTTGGGCAGGGAATGGTTAGCGAGGCCCGAAGCTGGGCCTCAGGAAGGTCCCCATCATCGCCCCGCCCCCCAGGTGGACAGTGAGAAGGGCATCTCCTTCGCTTCCCCTCGGTTTGTTCGCGTCCGTGAAGACAAGACGCCGGAGCAGGCCACCACCAGTGCCCAGGTGAGGCCTCGAAGGGGTGTGCTTGCCTGG
>NW_006295287.1:188204-189473 GCF_000327345.1 Myotis davidii | reverse complement strand
TTCATTTATTTTTAGAACATATTTTTATTGGTTTCAGAGAGGAAGGGAGAGGGTGAGAGAGATAGAAACATCAATGATGAGAGAGAATCCTTGATTGGCTGCCTCCTGCACGCCCCCCAATGGGGATCGAGCCCACAGCCCGTGTCCCCGACCGGAATCGAACCCGGGACCCTTAGTCCACAGGCTGATGCTCTGTCCACCAGTCAGGGCACCGCTAGCGTTTCTTAAGTGCTGCCATGCGCCAGGACGGTCCCGAGGGCTCATCACCTTATTGAACCCTGACAACAGCCCATTGCTTAGCCGTACTCTATGGATGAGGAAACTGAGGCACAGGAGTGGGGAGGAGACTTGGGCAGGGAATGGTTAGCGAGGCCCGAAGCTGGGCCTCAGGAAGGTCCCCATCATCGCCCCGCCCCCCAGGTGGACAGTGAGAAGGGCATCTCCCTTCGCTTCCCTCGGTTTGTCCGCGTCCGTGAAGACAAGACGCCGGAGCAGGCCACCACCAGTGCCCAGGTGAGGCCTCGAAGGGGTGTGCTTGCCTGGCCCGGCCAGCTTCTGGGAGAAGTGGGCGCCGACCTGCAGGGGCGAGGGGTGGGGGGCAGCCCTGGCTCTGACCCCTGCCTGCCCTGTCACCTCAGGTGGCCTGGCTGTACAAGAGGCAGAGTCAGATTCAGAACCAGGAGGACACAGACCAAGACTCCGACCCGGACCTGGAGTGTTTCTACTAGGCCCTGCCCTCCGGGCTGGGGCGGGGCCAGCGCCTCTGGCGTTAATACGCAGATCTTGTGTGCGCGATCAGCTGCCTCCTGCACACCTCCTACTGGCGATGTGCCTGCAACTAAGGTACATGCCCTTGACTGGAATCGAAACCCGGGACCCTTAGTCCACAGGCTGATGCTCTGTCCACCAGTCAGGGCACCGCTAGCGTTTCTTAAGTGCTGCCATGCGCCAGGACGGTCCCGAGGGCTCATCACCTTATTGAACCCTGACAACAGCCCATTGCTTAGCCGTACTCTATGGATGAGGAAACTGAGGCACAGGAGTGGAGGAGACTTTTGGGCAGGGAATGGTTAGCGAGGCCCGAAGCTGGGCCTCAGGAAGGTCCCCATCATCGCCCCGCCCCCCAGGTGGACAGTGAGAAGGGCATCTCCCTTCGCTTCCCTCGGTTTGTTCGCGTCCGTGAAGACAAGACGCCGGAGCAGGCCACCACCAGTGCCCAGGTGAGGCCTCGAAGGGGTGTGCTTGCCTGGCTCGACCAGCTTCTGGGAG
>NW_006295287.1:176455-188158 GCF_000327345.1 Myotis davidii | reverse complement strand
TTGTGGTGCCTGCCCTGTCACCTCAGGTGGCCTGGCTGTACAAGAGGCAGAGTCAGATTCAGAACCAGGAGGACACAGACCAAGACTCTGACCCAGACCTGGAGTGTTTCTACTAGGCTCTGCCCTCCGGGCCGGGGCAGGGCCAGCGCCTCTGGCGTTAATACGCAGATCTGGTGTGCAGTGTGTGTGAGGGTGTGGTTTAAAGTGGGATTTAGTAATTTTTTAAAAAAATAAATAATTATCAACCCCCTGCTCCGTGTCCAGGTCTTGCCGGGCTTGGGGGAGGCTCTGATAGCTCCACGTGGCGGGCACGTGCCAGTGTGCCAGGGGCTGTCTGAAGCAGCGCCTTCCGGCAGAACTTGGCAGCGACAGAAACATCTTCCACCCGCCGTGCAGTGTGACAGCCACCGGCCAGCCAGCGAGCACTTGAAATGTGGCTGGTGCAATTGGGGACATATGTTTATTTTACTTATTTATTAAAATACTAGAGGCCCAGTGCACAAAATTTGTGCACTGGGGGTGGGGGTGGGGGTCCCTCAGCCGGGCCTGCACCCTCTCGCAGTCCAAAAGCCGTTGGGGGATATCTGACTGATGGCGTAGGCCTGCTCCCTGAAGTCAGCAGTTGAACATCCTTAGTGGACATGTTCCTATGAAAGATTTCTTCAAAACCCTCCTCTTCTTTCATTTTTTTTAGTTCCTTTTATCTCCCTTCTTTTTCCCCTTTCCCTTTTCCCCCAGAGAGAACTAATGTGTTTAATGTGTCTTTTTTAAGTGGGGTTTTTAATGTGTTGTTTTGTGCGCATATATTTTGTATTTTCATAAACAGTATGGCATGCCCTCTATGATCCTTAGGGATATATATTTATATTTATATTTATTTATTAATTTCAGAGAGGGAGAGGGAGAGATAGAAACATCAATGAGAGAAGCATCAATAGGCTGCCTTCTGCATGCCCCCTACTGGGGATTGAGCCTGAAATCGAGGCATGTGCCCTGACCAGGAATCGAACTGGTGATCTCTTGGTTCCTGGGTCAGTGCTCAACCACTGAGCCACACTGGCTGGGCGCTATTTCTTTTTAATTAAATTTCACTTAAGTAGCCTCATGTGGTTAGTGGCTATTGCATTGGACAATGGCAGTCTCAACGTTATAAACTCATTTAACCTCCCAGCCACCTAACCAGGGGGCCACTGTCCCAGAGGGGGACGGGGACGCACAGAGGAGGGAAGGGGCTCGCCCAGGGCCGTAGCCGGGAGAGCTGGCTCCAGGTCTGACTCCAGTCTGGCTCTGGGCCCACACCTTTCAGGGACAGGCCTCCTCCTGTGGGAGACAGGAAGTGCAGTGACGTGTGAGACCCAGCTCTGCCACGCACCCCTGGGGCCAGGCCTGGCCTCAGCCCTCACAGCCCCCTGGACCTGACCGCGGGGGGCCGGCAGTGGCTGTATGCGTCTCGCTCACCCTAATAGCCCCAACCCCCAGCACCACGCCCGGCCTGCAGTCTGATGGAAAAGGAGCCAGCCCTTCCCTTCCCGCCTCACCTGTGCGCACGGTGGGGGGTCCTGAGGGACGAGTCCCTTAACCAGCGAACCCAGGGCAGCCGCTGTGGGCGGCTTCTTGTCCTGGGGGCGGCAATGACCCTCCGACAAAACGGCGTTTGTTTCTCAGCTAAGAGTTCCTAACAAGCTCTATCTTAAGGGACTAGTATGCACCCATATTCATCAAGTTCAAGCAAATGTTTAAGGCAAATAGTATTTGTCTGATTGGGTGTTAAACATTGTCTGGGAACCCCGGTGTCTGTCTTGCTCTGTGCGGAGCCCCGTGGTTCCTTTAAGTGTGCAACTGGGTCTTCCTCCCCACGCCCCGCAGGGCCTCTGGGAGCATGTCCCCGAGCAGGCATGGCCGCCATGTCCTTCTGCCAGGGCTGGGCAGGGCCATCACTCACCAAAGACCTTCATGACACCCCTCTAGGTCGGTACTTTTTAAATAAAATTTGATTTTTTACAGAGAGGAAGGGAGAAGGATAGAGAGTTAGAAACATCAATGAGAGAGAAACATCGATCAGCTGCCTCCTGCACACCCCCTACTGGGGATGTGCCTGCAACCCAGGTACATGCCCTTGACCGGAATCGAACCTGGGACCCCTCAGTTCACAGGCCGACGCTCTGTCCACTGAGCCAAACTGGTTAGGGCTAGTTGGTACTTTTATTACCCCATTTAACAGACGAGGACACTGAGGCACAGGGGCGGAAGGTACTTTCCCTCGGTCCAGTGCCCAGGAAGCAGGACCAGGATGTGCTCCAGGCCGCCTGCAGGAGCCCCGCGTGCATTGCCACTAACCAGTGTCTCCCAAGAGCCTCGCGTGCCCCTGCCAGGAGGTGGCGCCTTCTGCCCAGGCACATGCCCAGGCACGGAGGTGGCAGGTCTGGGCGGGAAGAGATCGTGCTGAGGGCTGGAGTATAAGACACGGAAGGGGTGAGCCTGGCGTCTGAGGGAGCAGAGACCATCGTTCCCCTGGTGGAACCACGCTCCTTATAAAAACGGTTGAAACCCATCAAGGGGAGAGGATGCTGGGAGCTTGGCTCTGGGATCATGTGCCTCAGGGAGGTTGGCAGGAGCAGTAACTCATAATCGCATATGAATTAAAGTGCGTCATCTCTATTTGACACGTTACTGGTGATGTTTGTTTTAATCCTTCGATTAAGATAGTGTCTGCCTGGTTTTCGTGGGGAGCGGCTACAGTGTTTGGACAGTTTCAAGCCTCGGACTGAAGAGAGGGCACAGTCCTCTCATGGCCACGTGCAAGTCCCAGCTTGGAGGGCAGGGCCCTCCCAGCACAGTTAGAGCCAACGGCTATAGCTGTAAGCTTGACCTATGGTCCGAACACTTGGCCCCACGTGCCTGAGTGATGTGGGCTTGATAGAGTTCAGGTGCATGTAATCGAGTAGGCTCGAAACCCACGAGAATGCTGTAAACATCTTGGCCACGCCCTTACTTTGCCTCATGGAAACTGGCTATAGAATAAAGACACGGCATGTAGTCCGAGGCGCTGTGTCTCTCCATCCGAGAGGGCAGCGTCCCACCGAGACCCAGCTTTCTTCTCTTGTCTGTCTTTTCTAACCCTTCACCGCCCCCTCTCAGGGTCATGGAACCTGACTGAGCTGGTGCGGCCCAGTTTCCTCTATAAAGCAGCTCTCCTCCGACATTAGTATTTTGTCAGGAGGTATTTGAGCTGGGTAAAAATTGTCAAACTTTCCACCGATCTTTTTTTAAAAAAATCCGTGTGGCCCAGCCAGTGTGGCTCAGTGGTTGAGCATCAACCTATGAACTAGGAGATCACGGTTGGATTCCCAGTCAGGGCACACGCCCGGGTTGCAGACTTGCTCCCCAGTGGGAGGCATGCAGGAGGCAGCCGATGGATGATTCTCTCTCATCATGGATGTTTCTCTCTCTCTCTCTTTGAAATAAATAAAAATGTATTTAAAAAAAAATCTGTGTGGACTCCCAGTTTCCTGCGTTATCTATATAATTAGTTATTGTTTATTTTGATTTTTGATTTGCCCTGATGTGGCCGTGGCACTTCCTCAAGCCAACCTGCGTTCTGACTTGTCCCCGTACCTGCCCACCCCTCCTTTATGGCAGGACAGGATGTCCCAGGCCCATCTTACACGTGTCCTGGCCCGGGCTCGGAACCGGCCATTTCTCCTAGAAGCTGGCTTCCTTTTAGCAGAGAGGTATCTAGAAGCCAAGAGCTGGATGCGAGAGGTGCTCACTAACATCAGGTGTCGCTGCTCCCCCTCTGAGAGAGCTAGGGGATTCACAGTCAAGTGCCCTACACACCCCTGCCCCCAGCTCCAGGCCAGCACCACAGGGCTCCTCCTCCCCCCGTTTCTGTATTAACAACTCCTTTTCCGGCTGTGAGAAGCCGGACCTCCGTTACCCTTCACGTGATCCATGTGTGTGACCAGTCTCCCATCTCCATTGCCACCCCACCTCTGTGGGGACCCCTTTCTCACGCTGATCTGGCTTCAGCAGCCGACACCATGCCGCCCCCACAAGTGGACGTCCTTGGGACACCCCCCCAGGCTAGGCGATGACACCTGCATCGATTCCCTCCTCCGCTCACGCTCACGCTCCAGCTCCCACACTGGCTGCTCGCCTGCGGCCCATCCTCACCTTCCCGGGCCCAGACCCTCAGGCCGGGCTGCCCTCTGTGGGGACACCTCCCTCGCTCCAGACCCTATTTGAACTCTGGCTCCCCACAGTGATGGCCCCCACTTCTCTCCTGACCCTCATCACCTCTTTGGGCTCTGATCACGTGACATCTCTCCTTGACCCCGGCGCCAGCTAGATGCCCGCCTTGGTCTGTTCCCCCTCACCCCCCACCCCTCTACCAATTCCCAAATTATCCAGAAAGAAAGGAAGAGAGGAGGTGAGCACGGGAAGAGCAAATACCAACCTCTGAACCACTGCGCACGCCTCCTTCCTGAAGGCGGCCACCTAATTCTTGCATCCTGCCCGTCGGTGCACGTTCGGACGTACACAGAAGCTCCTCGGGGCCTGACGAAAGGTGCCCGTTGGACTCAAGCAGGCCTGGCCCTGCCGCTCACCGATTGCATAAGCCTAAAGCAAGTGGCTTCGTGACTCAGCCTCAGTCTCCTCATCTGTCAAATGGGCAAGTGTTACCGGCCTCAGGAGTCGTTCCGAGGATTAAGTGACGTCAGGGACGCAAAGCCCTTTGCACAGGGCTGGGCACGTAGCAAGCTACGCAAGGCCATCGCTGTATGAAGTCCTCTCCGTCTTCACAGGCCCAGAGGCCAGCAGGGGCCAGGCTCCGAGTGACGCCGCACTAGTTGAGACACCTAATGAACGGCTGCCCTCTGCTCGAATCCCCACTTTTTAAACTCTAATTCCATTCTGGGGAGAAAAGGTCAGAGCCTGCGGCCAGCTGCCCCTCCGCCTCACTCAGGCCAGATGGGGAGGCAGGGACGCTCTGATCCCTCCCCGACCAGAGGAGATTTCCGCCCCAGCTGCCACAGCTCTGTGTCCCAGGGCCCCGAAACCAGGAGAGGCAAAGAAGTGACAGAGAAGAGAAGGAGGCTGAGCCACCGAGGGGGACCGGGAGCCGTCTTGAGATTGGTGCCTGGTGAGCTCCGCCAGCCCGGCCCCTCCATGCAGTTCCCCACGGGCCCCGCCTGCATCTTCCTGCGGAAAGGCATCGCTGAGAAGCAGCGGGTGAGGCCGGGACAGTGGGAAGGGGGGCGGGAGCAGTGGGTCCTGGAGCAGGTGCGGGGAGCGTGAGCTGAAGAGAGGAGGCTCCAGGGAACACGCTGGGGACATGAGGGCTGGTGGAATGGGTGAGGGTGAAAGGGGGCAGGTGCAGGGGGTGAAGAAAATGAAAGGGGACTGGGATGATGTCAGTATCGGGGACCACCATTTTTTCCCGTGGACGCCCTCAGTGGTGATGATGATGAGGGTAGCTGCCACTCACTAAGTCACTGCTATGTGCCCAGCCCAGTGCAGAGGGCTTTGTGTCCCTGATGTCACCGAGTCCTCAGAACTACTGAGGTCGGTAATACTTTCATTCCCATTTTACAGATGAGGAAACTGAGGCTGAGTCATGAAGTCACTTGCTTTAAGCTTATGCAATCGCTAAGTGGCAAGGCCAGGTCTGTTTGTTCCAATGGGCACCTTTAGTGAGGCTCTAGATCTATATATATAAAAGTCTAAGCGACTGGACGACCGGTTGACCGGTCGACCGGTTGCTATGACACGTACTGACCGCCAGGGAGCAGACGCTCAGCATCGGAGCTTCCCCCTCCATGGCCAGTGCACTCCCACAGCGGGAGTGCCGCTCAGCTGACCTAAGGGGAGCCAGACTGGCAAGCACAGCTGTGTCGCGAGCCTCTCCCGCCTCCATGGCAGTGCTACCGAGAGGAGGCGGCAGGCACAGTGGGGGCCGGGCTCGGGCTCTTCCTGGTCGCCTGCCGCTTCTACTACATCCCTCGGGGGATGTCGGACTGCTGGTTTCGGCCCGATCCCCGTAGGCCTGGCCCCGAAACCGGCAGTCCGACATCCCCAGAGGGAATGTGAGAGGGTGCAGGCCAGGCCGAGGGACCCCACCGGTGCACGAATGTGTTAGCAAGTCTAATAGGAATAACAGAAAGAGGAAGGGGACACGGGGGAGGGGATGACAAGAAAGAAGCTACGGGCAAGGCTCCGAGGATAAGGGGAAGCAGGGGTGAAAGAGAACAGAGGTGGGTGGAGTTTCCCAGGTGGCGGCCTCGTGGCCAAGCCTGGCCCTTCGGGGATGCCCAGGATGGTGGCAGCAGAAATGACGGGGAATTCTTAAAGGTTTTAGGGATTGGTCCTGCTGGCACGGATCATCCCTCCTGGCCGCCACTGGACACAGGTCCCATACAAAGGGATGCTAACTCTTGGGAGAAAGGATCATGGGCTGTCGTGGAAAGAATTCCGACCTGGGAGCCAGGAGCCCTGAATCCACATCTCAGCGCTCGCGGCAGCCGGAGCTGTGTGACCTGGGCAGGCTCCCTTGCCTCTCTGTCCCTCGGCTCCCTCGTCGATAAGATGGGCATGGTCTTTGGGTTGACCTCACAGAGCGGTGCTGGGGTTCGAATGAAGGGATTGTGGGAGCTGCCCGGCGTGGTCAGCCATCAGAACACATTAGCTGTGATTGTAAGACTCACCTTCTCCATCTGGAGGAGGAGGGGGCTGGATTCGGTGGCCTCCGAGATCCCGGTCGGTCGGCACAATGGGATGGCTGTCTCTTTGGGAAAGGCGGAGGGAGAGAGATCAGGATTCATGGATGGGAGAGAGGCAATGAGAAGGGTGAGGAAGAGGGTGAGAAGCAGATTGCTGTGGGACGGGAGTCAGGAGACAGGAGAGAGAAGATGAGAGGGTGCAGGGAGCAGGGACTGGAGGAGAGACGGGGAAGGGTGAAGAATAGCTTAGGAGACCGTGGGCACATGTTTGGAGAATTGAATGTTGGATCCCTGACCCTCTCTCCAAATTCCATCTCCAGGAAAGACCACTCGGACAAGATGAGATCGAAGGTAACAGCACTCTCTCCCCCAAACGCCCCCTCATCACCACCCACCCACTTGCCTGCTCCCTGTCCCTTCGTGCTGTTCAGTGTAAGTCCCCTCACGTGAAAATTTCACGTTGTTCTCTTTCCACTCAGCGGTGATTTTGTGGAACCCTTTCTCATGGCAGTGTAGGTACCTCCTGAAGTATGTACAAGGCATCCCCATCCCCAGGTGTCTCAGAGACCCAGGGGTGACACCTGAGATTTAGAATGAATAGAAAATTATTGGGTTTTTCTTTGATGGTTTTGCACTTTCCCATAACTTCACCCAGGAATTCAGTGCCACCGTTTGGTGGCCTCCTGCTAACACATTTCATACATCACTCCTTTTTGAAATACTGGCTTTTAAAAACATGTTCTCCTTCGAGGAGTCTCTAGTCTGTGCCTCATTGATGGTTTCAAGGGTCACCACTCTTCCCCATTGACGGTTTCGAGTTTTTTCCAAAGTTCTTCCCTCTTAACTTTCAGAGCTCCGGGAGGCATTTCTTGAGTTTGACAAGGACCGAGATGGGTTCATCTCTTGTAAGGACTTGGGAAATCTCATGAGGACAATGGGTTACATGCCCACGGAGATGGAACTGACTGAACTGGGCCAGCAAATCCGCATGAACCGTGAGGCTGGGGAACGGGGGGTGGGTGGGGGGCGGATTACTGGGGTGAGGGGAGTGCTGAGGGTGTAATTGGTAAGGTTGGAGAGGCTGAGAGTAGTTGGAGATAGGGAGGAGGGTAAGAGGGACTGTTCTTCGGGAGGCAGTGTTGAAGTGGTTAAAATGGTGACTCTTAGGATAGATTTGGGTTCAAGTCCCAGTCTTTCATTTACTAATGTGGCCATTTTGAAAAGTGGAGTTAAGCCCTGGGACTCTCAAGTCTGAGTTTCCCCGTCTGTCGAGTGAAGATTGTATCACTCCTTACTTCATGAGACTGTGGGTAGGAAGGGATAAAGATGCTAACGCAGGTAAGGGCTTAGCCTCCAGTAAATGCTTATTAAATCTTGGTTATTACTGTCACCACTAAGATTCATCAGTGGAGCACAAGATTGGAACTGCCTTAAAAATATATATGTATTCGAGTAGAGAGGAAGGGTGAGGGAGAGAGAGATAGAAACATCAATGACAAGAGAGAATCATTGACCAGCCGCCTCCCGCACACCCCACACTGGGGATCGAGCCAGCAACCTGGGCATGTGCCCTGACTGGGAATTGAACCGTGACCTCCTGGTTCATAGGTCGATGCTCAACCACTGAGCCACGCCGGGTCAGGCAAGGTTGGAACTGCTTTTGATGCTGGAAACGAAATTGGACTTGGAGCTAGTGCCGATGAATAGCGTTAGGAAAGGGAGGTTTTTTATTTATTTTTTCAGACAGCAACTAGAGCGGATCTGGGCATCGATGTTGGGTTTGCCTCTGGGCATGTTACTGAGTAAATGCGGTTGAATCTAAGGACAGGGAAGTATTCTCATCTGGAAGAGACTTTGCTCATTCAATTCACACTCATCCGACAGATGAGGAAACGTAGATGTGAAGCAATGGAGAGACTTATTCCAGGCTACAGGGACAGTTAGTTCCTCCCCCCACACCACACCCCTCCACCCCTGTTCAGATCAGAGAGACCCCAGGGCTTGAGTTGGCTGAGAGAAAAAGGTCCGAAGGTAGAGGGACTAGAGAAGGTCTACGCCTTGGACAGACACACAGGGCAAAGCGAGGTCAGGTATTGGGGGGCTGGGCGTGCGGACCTCACCGGGTTGCCTCTCCTCCCCCAGTGGGCGGCCGCGTGGACTTTGACGACTTTGTGGAGCTGATGACCCCCAAGTTGCTGGCAGAGACGGTGGGGATGATCGGCGTCCAGGAGCTGAGAGATGCCTTCAAGGAAGTGAGCTGAGGTTTCACCATGTGGGGGTGGCTCAGGGACACCCAGGGGCCAGTGACTTGTCATGTAAAGAACTGGATTCTAATCCCATTTCTGCCTCTAACTATAAAAGGTTGAGAAGTCACTTAATCCTTTTTGTGTAAATTGAGCACCCCCTACTTTGTGGGCCTAATTCCCCATACAAATTTTTAAAAAACTGAACTGGAATGACTTGACATGATGCCACCCATTCTCATTTGCAGGACCCACAGCTTCCCCTCACTGCCATTCCCACTCCTGAGGGCAAACCCCCACCGCCCCAGTGTCCATGTCCATTGGTTATGCTAATATGCATGCAAGTCCTTTGGTTGACCCTTGGACAACACAGGTTTAAACTGCGTGGGTCCACTTTTATGGGGTGTCCCCCCAATATATACACACACTTTGAATAATTATGAAGGCAGTGGTTATTAAAATACAGTTCATTTCTAAATCGAGCTGTCAGCTGCTAAAGGGTGTATACATTTTTGCGGGGACACCTTGCCTGTGGCTTTTTTTCAATACACATTTTGGAAAATTTTTCGGAGATTTGTGATGATTTAAAACAACTGACAGATGAACCTCATGATTTTTAAAAATCTTATTTATTTTTTAAATATATATTTATTGATTTCAGAGAGGAAAGGAGAGGGAGAGATAGAAACATCAATGATGAGAGAGAATCATCAATTGGCTGCCTCCTGCACGCCCCCTACTGGGGATCACGCCCACAACCCGGGCACGTGCCCTTGTCTGGAATTGGCAGTTCACAGGCCGATGCTCTATCCACTGAGCCAAACCGACCAGGAGGTGATTTTGTTATACCGTTTTCTTTAGCCTATTGTGCACATATAACATAGGTGTTGGCGGACGGGTTTCTGTATCAGTGAAGCTTGCGGTCAGCAGGGGGCTATAGTCGTTGAGTTTGGGGGGAATCAAAAGTCACAAGGCAGGCCCTGACCGGTTTGGCTCAGTGGATGGGGCGTCGGCCTGCAGACTGAAGGGTCCCAGGTTCGATTCCAGACAAGGGCACATGCCCGGGTTGCGGGCACATCCCCAGTAGGGGAGTGTGGAGGAGGCAGCTGATCAATATTTCTCTCTCATCGATGTTTCTAACTCTCTATCCCTCTCCCTTTCTCTCTGTAAAAATTCAATAAAATATATTTTTAAAAAAAGACACAGGCAGGCTTTTGACTGGGCAGGGGGTCGGCGCCCCTCGGCCCCCAAGTCATTCAAAGGGTCACCTGCACCGGCCCCTCCTGCTCCTCTTCAGTTTGACGGCAACGGGGACGGGGCGATCACCCTGGGGGAGCTGCAGCAGGCCGTGCGGAGGCTGCTGGGGGAGGCGCTGAGCGCGCGGGAGCTGGCCGAGGTGGTCCGGGAAGCCGACGTGAACGGAGATGGCACCGTGGACTTTGAAGGTGAGCTGCCAACCCCTGACCCTGTGTGATGCCCCAAGTGGGCTGCTCCTTCCCGCTCCCCCCCCAGCTCCAGGTTGGGGGTGGGCAGGGCTGGGGAGGGTTTTTGCTGCAGCCCTTTCTGCCCACGTCATTTCAAAGACCTTGGCGTTGCCCCGGTTGGTTTGGCTCAGTGGTTGGAGCGTGGGCCTACACACCAAGGGGTCCCAGGTTTGATGGTTTGACTCCTGGTCAAGGGCACATACCTCGGTTGCAGCTTCCATTCCTGACCCCGGTCAGGGCGTGAACGGGAGGCAACCAATTGATGTGTCTCTCTCACATTGATGTCTCTCTCTCTCTCCTTTCTCCCTTCCTTCCACTCTCTCTAAGAAATCAGTGGAAAAAATATCCTCGGGTGAGGATTCAAAAATTAAATAAACAACAAAGACCTCAGTGCCTCTCCCCTCCCCTCGCTTCTGCCCCTGGCTGCTCCTGGGGACACCGTGTCCAGGAGCCTAAGGCTCGGGCAGGACTCGCGGCCACGGCCCCCTCGCGTCTGTGTTCACTGGGTGCCTTTGTCATCGGAACAAAATGTCCCATCGGAGGGAGAGTGGACTGGCCAGCAGCTGAGACTCCGGGGTCAGGTTCCCGGGGTTTAAGTTCAGTCTCTTACTAACGCTATGGCCTGAGCCTCGTCACCCATTCACTTCAAGTGTCAGTGTTCACATCTGCAAAATGGGCGTGATGACGCTTTTCTCCCAAAGCTTTGGAGGAAATGAAAAGGAGCCATATCCTGCCCTGGGGGGTGCAGCTCAGGGGTGAGAGCACCGACCCCCACACCAGAGGGTCTCAGGTTCAAATCCTGGTCAAGGGCAGGTTTGATCCTGACCCCGGTGGGGGTGTGTGGGGGAGGCAACCAATCGATGTGTCTCTCATGTAGATGTTTCTCTCTCTTTCCCCCTCTTCCTTCCCTTCCACTCTCTCTTTCTAAAAAGAAAAAAAAGCAATAGAGAAAAGATCCTTGAGTGAGAATGAACAAAAATTAAAATGACATAAAAGAAAGCATGCACCAATTGCTCCTTTAAAAAAAATTCCCACTCAAGGAAATGTCATTTTTATTTTTTAAAAAATATATTTTATTTTATTTTTTTAAGAGAGGAAGGGAGAGGGATAGAGAATTAGAAACATCTATCAGCTGCCTCCTGCATACTCCTCACTGGGGATGTGCCCGCAACCAAGGTACATGCCCTTGACCGGAATCGAACCTGGGACCCTTCAGTCTGCAGGCCGATGCTCTATCCACTGAGCCAAACCGGTTAA
>NW_006295287.1:176116-176330 GCF_000327345.1 Myotis davidii | reverse complement strand
CCGGTTAAGGCAGAAATGTCATTTTTAAATTGATTTGAGAGAGAGAGAGAGAGAGATCATTGATGTGAGAGAGAAACATGGATTGGCTGCCTTCCGTTCACACCCTGACTGGGATCGAACCCAAAATGTTGGGAATCAAACCAGCAACCTTTCGCCTTTTGCTGTGGGAGCTGATGCTCCCACCCGCGGAGCCGCCGGCCAGGGCTCCCGGCTG
>NW_006295287.1:170594-176044 GCF_000327345.1 Myotis davidii | reverse complement strand
GCGTCCCGCCCCCCCACTTTCCTCTGCAGGGGGGCTGGTCCGTGACACCTGGCCGCTTACATTAGCTTCCTTCCGAGGCCACAGAGCCAGGCTTCCCTCGCTGTTCCCCCAGTTCCCCGCCCGAGTAACGAGATTCTGTACATGAAAAAGTTGGAGTCCTGTGCAGATGGGAGCGAAGCTCATTTGTGTGGGAGACGAATAGGGCCGTCAAGTTCTGCTGATGACACTTTCTGATGAGAAAAACCTCATAACTGCTGCCCGAAGGCCCAAGCCCAGCACCCTTCGTCTGATGGTCAGGGGCACCAGGACCCGACCCCTTCCCTCAGCCGTGTCTTCCACCACCGCCTCCGACTCTCAGTTCTGCTCCGGGAAGGTGTCCCGCCACGCTTGCCGGGCTCAGCGACCCCACACGTGCCTCTGCAGGGGGGCTGGTCCGTGACACCTGGCCGCTTACATTAGCTTCCTTCCGAGGCCACAGAGCCAGTCTTCCTGCTGGGGGTTAGTCCCAGCTGGGGAGCCTTACAGACCTTTCTGCGCGTCTCCAAAGGAAGTTATCGCCGCAGGCCTTGCTGTGTTGACTTGTGTTTGCCCCCTCGGCTGTGAAATCCTGGGGACAGTGAGGGGACTTCCCTGAACCATCTCTGCCCTGTAACTCCCGATACTTAGTATTTGCTGCACGGCTGCGACTTCGAGGTGTGGCCGGGTGCCTGCTGGTCTGGCCAGGCCCAGGTGACCAGTGGGCATCACTGAAGATGTGGAGGAGGCAGGAGATAGACCTTTGAGGAGACAGCCTCGGGCCCACCACAGGCCAGGGCAGGACAGACTGACCTCCAGACCTGGGTGGGACTGGTGAGCTCATCGCCGTTGGGTGGCACGCAGCAAAGTCAGGTCAACTGTGTTCACGTCAGGGCTCGCCACTTGCCGCCCACATGACCTCAGGCGTCCCATTGGCCAACCTTGCTGGCCTTGGTTTGCTTATCTGTGAGGTGGTACTTACCCCTCTGGGGTTGGTGGAAGAGATGAAAGAAGATACTTGTAATTACTATTTATTTAACACATACTGTGACTTATCCTATATAATAAAAGCATAATATGCAAGTTGTCCCCTCGACTGGGAGTTCGACCATGAGTTCAACCAAGGGGATGGGGTCGGTGGGCCAACTTCCTGTAGCCCCTCCCCCGGCTGGCCCGGCCCCGATTGGCCCCAACTGGGGCAGGTCGGCCAGACCACACCTGTGCACAAATTCGTGCACTGGGCCTCTAGTAAGCATTATATTGTTTAACCACCATAAAAACCATATAAGGTAATGTGTCATTTAAAAAAATAATATATTTTTATTGATTTCAGAGAGGAAGGGAGAGGGAGACATAGAAATATCAATGATGAGAGAGAATCATTGATCGTCTGCCTCCTGCATGCCCCCCACTGGGGATTGAGGCTGCAACCTGGGCATGTGCTGGGACCGGAATTGAACCCTGACCTCCTGGGTTCATAGGTCAACGCTTAACCACTGAGCCACTCTAGCAGGTGGTAACTTCTCATTTTTTTAAAAAATATCTTTATTGATTTCAGAGAGGAAGCGAGAGGGAGAGAGACAGAAACATCAACGATGAGAGAGAATCACTGGTCAGCTGCCTCCCGCACGCCCCCTATGAGGGATCGAGCCCACAACCCAGGCATGTGCCCTTGATCGGAACTGAACTCGAGACTCCTCAGTCTGCAGGCCGACGTTCTATCCACTGAGCCAAACAGGCCAGGGCCTCATTTTTGGCGATGAAGAAATCAAGACCTAGAGGGGTCAAGACATTTCCCCAAAAACATGTGGTTTCTGACACGGAGTGCACCGGGTTGTGAAAGGTCGGTTGCCTCCCGCACGCCCCCTACTGGGGATGGAGCCCACAACCCAGGCATGTGCCTTTGACCGGAATCGAACTCGAGACTCCTCAGTCTGCAGGCCGACGTTCTATCCACTGAGCCAGACAGGCCAGGGCCTCATTTTTGTCGATGAAGAAATCAAGCCTAGAGGGGTCAAGACATTTCCCAAGGACCATGTTTCTGACATGGAGGAAGGGCTCAGCAAGGTGACTGTTGCTGCTCTTACCAGGACTTTTGTTCGCAGAGTTTGTGAAGATGATGTCTCGCTGACGAGGTTCTGGGAACGCCAGCCGCTCCCCACCTGGTGATGGGGATTAAGCATGAGGATGAGGACCGAATACCCTTGGGGGGGTGAGGAGAGGGGAGGGGGACTGGAAAGACATTGGTGGGAAAGTGAGCGCCTTGCCCTGGTTGGGGGCGGTGGTGACATCTCTAGAACTGGATTAAGGAGGAAGAATCCATGAATGGAATGGGAACAGGACTGGGGTCCAGTTGCCGCCCCAAAAATTCCAGCGACCAACGCCATCTTTTGAGGCCACGTCATCCCACCTCCCCGCCACCTGCCCGCCTCTCCCCCAGCCTCCTCTTGCGTGGAGTGGTCTGTTCTCCTCACCAAGCTCAGCCCGTGGTTCTACCTTCCCCTTCCTCCTCCCTCTGCCTCCCAGCCCTCCCTCCGTTCCCGGGGCAAGAGGAGAGCTGCCCATCGCAGGCCGGACGCGGGGCACCCGGTAAGACTGGGCTGGGAGATGGTTGGTTCAAGGTGCGTCCACGTGAGTGTACCCTCTCCCTCCTGTCCTTGATTTTGGGGGAGGGGGGGTCGCGTTCCCCTCTGGCTTCCGGCTTCCTTGTCCTGGTGTAAGCGACTCCGGCCACTGAATTAAACCACAGATCAGATTATCAAGGTTTAGGCTAAGCCGATCCCCGGGGAACGAATCCCCCGCGAAATGTCATCCGGCAAAGAGAGAGCGGGCACCGCAGCCTCCAACCTGTGGCCGCGCCTGGTTCCCAGAGCCCCGCCCCGCCCTCTGCCGGGGCTGCGCGGGAAGATCCCTCCCGGGAGCCGGGCAGTGGGCTCCAGGCTCCACCCCCGACCCCTGGACACAGGTCCAGGCTGCGGAACCGGAACCGGAGGCGTCGTCCTCCTCGCCTCTCCCCGCGCGCAGGGCAGGACGCGGCGGTAACGCAGGGCCCCTCCCCGTGCAGAGCGCGGTTCACGCCTCCTCCCCGTCTCCCTCACGTCTGAAATCCAGCAGGAAGATGTGCAGGATGGCTCACCCGGCCCAATAGCCTTGTTGCACAGAATTAAACATTTTAAAAAGTGGATCAGCCCTGCCGACCTAGGAACCGGGAGGTCACGGTTTGATTCCTGGTCAAGGGCTCATGCCCAGGTTTCCGGCTCCATCCCCGGTAGGGGGTGTGCAGGAGGCAGCCGATCAATGGTTCTCTCTCATCATTGATGTTTCCTCCTCTCTCTCTCCCTCTCCCTTCCTCTCTGAAATCAATAAACATATTTTAAAAACACACACACTAAAAGTCTGTGGGTTTTTATTTTTTAAGTGGAATCAGAATAATGTATTTCCTAACCCAGTGGTTCTCAGCCTTCTGGCCCTTTCAATACAGTTCCTCATGTGGTGACCCAACCATAACATTATTTCCGTTGCTATTTCATCACTGTCATGTTGCTACTGTGATGAATCGTCGTGTAAATATCTGATAGGCAGGATGGTCTGAGGCGACCCCTGTGAAAGGGTCGTTCGACCGCCAAAGGGGTCGCGACCCACAGGTTGAGTAATAATTACTGAGGGCTGTCATTGTCCTTCTTCACCATCCTGAGACCATTGCATTTGAAGCTTCCCACCCTTCACCCCCTTTCCCCTCCCTCTACCCGCCTGCTACCCTTCATTTGCTCAGCAGCGATGCATGGCGTGCTTGTCATGTGCAAGGCTCGCCTCCAAGCCCACACCCCAGGCCCAGGAGCTTGCATTGTAACGGGGAAGACAGCAAAGTAAAGGAGCAAATGTAACTGTACTGAGAACGTTGGAAGGTGGTAAGAGATATGGGGGAGGGGGGCGAATGAAACAGAACGCAGAGGAGTGACATGATCCAGACCCGCCTTTCAAAGCTGACTTCTGCTTCCTGTCCCAGCTCCATCCCGTTCCATCTCTACACCCACCCACCCACTCACCCACCCACCACCCACTCCCTCCCTCACCCAGTCGGCATCATGTTTGCTGAGTCCCTACTGTGTGCCTGGCACTGTCAGGTGAGGGAAGTAGAGCAGTGATGAAGGGGCTTGAGGGGCTCTGGGAACGCAGAGGAGTCCTCATCCCACAGGGGCCCCGGGGGCATGACTGTGAGCATCTGGGACACGGTGCAGGGTGCGTGCAAAGGCCCCGAGGCAGGAATGTGCCTGGAGTGTCGGAGGAATGGCCGGGAGGCCAGGTGGCTGGAGAGGGTGGGCGGTGGTGTGGGAGGCAGCTAGACAGACATGGGCAGCGCAGGGACGATGGGCCAGGTACAGAAGGTCAAGGGTGAAAAGCCCTAAGGGCCCAACAACAGACAACTGTAGCGGGGGTGGGGAGGGGAGGGCTTGTCCCAGGGTGACCTGAGCTCCCCTAGCACATCGCTGGCTGTGCGGTTTGGACCCCCTGACCGTTTCCTCCCAGGAGACAACATCCAGGCCTCTGTGTATCTCAGCTCCAGGCCCAGAAAACCAGACAGGGGATTCCAGGGCCATGGCTCCTCTCAGGACCAACTACATGGAATAATGACCCCTGTTCTGGTGCCGGCCAAACAGTGGGGGCTCCACTCCTGAAAGGACACATCTGGAAAGCAGCTGGATAATCTATTGAGATCTTCCCCTGGACCTCCCCCCAAATCTCCACCCTTAACCCCTTAGGATGGAGGACCCACTGTGTTCTCCCTCCCAGGAGCACACCCACGTCTTTCCCTTCTCCCTCTGGCTCCCCCAGGCGTGTTCCCATTCCCTTCCTCGCTCCCCAGCTCTGAGGGCCCTTCTTTGGCCACCGTAACTTGTTTTCTGAGCTCATTGCTTCACCACTCGTTTCTTCCACCTCCGTGATTTTCTAAATAAACTAGGGGCCCAGCTCAAGAAATCTGGCGCCCCACCCAACCGTGCCCGGCTTGCCACGCCCACCTTGCCACCCCGCCCGCCCACGGGCCACCAGCCTTGCTGTGATCAGAGCCTGTGGGCCGCAAGGGAGGGACTAAGAGGTACTCCATGCACCTCCTGGTGACCGGTCGATTGGTTGTTCTGGCGTTATGGCGTTACGGTGTTATGGCGTTACGGCGTTACGGCGTTACAGCGTTATGGTGTTACGGTCACAGGCCTTTTATAATATAGATGTTCTCTTGTGGTCTGTCTTGGCTCTGAATTCTTTCTCAGCCAGAACTCAAATTCCAAGGTTGCTGAACCCAAATCCAGCCTGACCCACTGGTCTAACACCGGGTGCCGTTCCCACCCCCGCCAACAGTCAGGGGTCAGCGCGGATCAGAGGTTCCATCACGCGAGTCTGTTCTTCGAGGCCATTTTCAGGATCTTGGAGGGTTCAGC
>NW_006295287.1:168516-170216 GCF_000327345.1 Myotis davidii | reverse complement strand
ATCATATTTTCAGAGTCCCTACTGTGTGCCTGGCAGTGTCAGGTGAGGGAAGTAGAGCAGTGGTAAGGGACTTGACCTCCAGGAGCTTCTATTTTATCCTGCCTCGTGATGCGTGAGGCGGAGAAACAGATTTAAAACTTTTTTTATTGTATGAAGTTAATAACATTTCATTCATAAATTGTTGATCTTATTTATGAATGAGTTCAGTGAATCTTATGAATCGGACCTCCCCACCTGTGTCTCCTGTGTGGCTAATAGCTCCTGTGTTGGCCAGCGCATGCCCCCACTATAAACCTGGGTTATTCTAGGTCCTGGAGACAGCCCAGCGGCAAGGCCTTTGCTTTCTTGGAGCTTACAGTCCAGGGTGAGGGGAGAGGAAAAGAATCATTACTTAAGAGGAGTTCAGATCAGGAAGGTGCTTTGAGGAAGATAAAGTGGGGTGGTGAGATAGCAAGAGAATGGGGGGAGGAGGCAGGGTGGTTGGATCAGCTGGAGTAGAGGAGGAGGGAGGATAGGGAGGGGAAGAACGGGTAGAGGGATGGAGAGAGGGAGAGGGGCAGAAGGAAGAGGAGTAAAAGAAGAGTGGAAGGGGAGGGAAAGGGGAGGAAGACAAGGAGGAGGGGGAGAGGAAGGGGAGGAGGGGGAAGGGGGCCCTGGCCAGTGCGGCTCAGTTGGTTGAGCGCCATCCTGTGCATTGAAATGTCACCTGTCAGGTCAGGGCACATGCCCAGGATCTCAATTCCCTCAGCAAGGGTGATTGTGGGAGGCAACTGATTGATATTTCTCTCTCACACAGATGTTTCTCTCTCTCCCCCCTCTCCCACTCTCTCTAAAAGAAAATCAATAAACACATATTTTTTAAAAAAAGAGGGAGAGGGAGAGGCAGAAAAGAGGAGAGGAGAGGGGAGGGGAAGGACAACAAGAGGTTGCATCTGGGAAACAGAGTCTGTAATCGATTGTTGATGTCTGCCACGGTCACGGGGAAGGAGTCACTCAGGCAGTTTTGCAATGAATTGTCTACCCTTCGTTTACTTACTCGTTTATTTATTAATGATTTCATAAGTACCTACGCATGCTCCACCCAAATCTGTGATTTCCCCAGAAAGAAGCATGAGGCTGTACTCACTGCCAGGGCTCCCCGGGCTGACAATCTCATCTCCCCACCGCACCTGCATCTCAGGGACGCAGCCACCACACACTCACGTCCCTCACCACATCTCTCCTTCTAGGGCAGCCCGGGTTCATTTTGGGGCTCCTTTATTGGTGCTTAGGCCGCATTTTTTCTCTGTTTTTCACAAGTGACAGAGGGATGAAGCAAGATAGTGGGCAGGGCATTTCTAAAGGTGATCAACGAAGCTTGAAAGATGACACGAAAAAGGCGAAGCTGGTCCCACACTTCCTCTTCCTCGGAAGACGTTTCTCCTCGCCCTGGAAAAGAACACCCAGAGACAGCGTTTAGGTAACAGGTATGTGTGGGCTCACACTGCGATCAATACAAAGGGCACTGATTTTCAAGCATTTGGACACCCCCGGCCCTCCCCTGGCTCCTGGGAACCAGCCAGTCAAAGACCCGTGAGGGCCTCAGCTCTGTCGTTGGAGGTGTGGTGGGAGAGGGACCTGCAAGAAGCTTGTTCTGGCCCTAACCGGTTTGGCTCAGTGGATAGAGCGTCGGCCTGCGGACTGATTGGTCCCAGGTTCTG
>NW_006295287.1:166920-168320 GCF_000327345.1 Myotis davidii | reverse complement strand
AGTGTGCAGAATGCAGCTGATCGATGTTTCTCTCTCATGGATGTTTCTAACTCTCTATCCCTCTCCCTTCCTCTCTCTAAGAAAATCAATAAAATATATATTTTTTAAAAAGTATTCTCAGTCTTAGACACAGACTGGGGACCATGGTGGGTGTTTCTGAATAGCGACCCTGTTCAGATGGTACCCAGAGCTCCACACCCACTCTTGCTGCTCCTCCATTCAAGGGAGAGCGTTTTCACGGCCAGGCCACAGGGAGGAGGCGCCACGGATGTTGACATCACCCGTAAGCCACGCGCATGAGGGAGAAAGGAGACATATTGGCAGCGTTTTCCATCCTGGAGGGAAGGGGCGGTGGGGTTTGGTCCACGCAGCTCCCGAAAGGGCTCCTCTTGACGCTTAAATCCCAGCATGCCAGTGGTTAAGCCGGTGGCTCCATGCGGGGGATCCGGAGAGGATTTCTCCGGCTTTAGAAGGCTGAAGCCAGAGGAACTCAGGAGAACAAAAGGAAGGATAGAGTTGGTCCCGCAGAGAGAGTTGACTTAAGCGCTGAGGTGGGGAGGGCCCGGAGGACAGGGAAGAAAGGTGAAGCCCCCCTTTTCCTTGGTTCGCCCCTCTGCGATGGGGCAACGGGCACCGACCACACTGCGCCGGGGCCCCTGGGGACCGGGAGGTAGTCTTCCTGTCCAGCTGGAGAAATCCCACTTCCCTCCTCCCTACTGGTTCACACTCAAAGCTCCCGGGCCCACACTTGGGATTCCGGGTCTGCAAGCTGCGCCCACCTCCTCCCCCTGCGCTCCTGCTTGCCATGGGCACCCCGATTTCTCCCCGCCTTCCCATTTGGGAAGTTGCCCCGGCTTGTCTCCCCCACTCCGCCCCCACACACTCCATCTCATCCACGGAAGGGCCGCTGGCCTGGCCGGGAACCTGGGCAAATTGCACACTGGGAGGAACACATCCTACCTTCCCATCAACAGTGCCCCCCAACACACACACACACCCGGGATGCTCCCTGACCCCGCGTTCCCATCAGCCGCGCCCCCAGTTGGGTCCCTGCCCTGGAGGCACCCGGGCGCGCGTCCGTCCCGTCTCACCTGGGCCTCAGCAGTACACCCAGGTGCGGTCCTGGTCGTAGGCGTAGGAGGTTGCGCACCATCGGAGGTTCTCCTTGGACCCTTTCCGGGTGCAGTTGAAATAATTCTTGTTTTTGTAGATGAAGGGGAAGTGGCAGGGGGACCCGGGCAGCAAGGAGGTGATCCCTGGGGAGAAGAAGGAAACCAGAGGGGGGTTAACGGCGCGCCTTTACGCACGCACCGGCGGAAGCTTTGGCACGCGGTGCGGGCGCGGCCCTGGCTCCCGTGGGAGGGGGTGAAACGCTGGCCTAAACTGAAATGCCAGAGGAG
>NW_006295287.1:162927-164133 GCF_000327345.1 Myotis davidii | reverse complement strand
GGGAGAGGAAGGGGAGGAGGGGAAGGGGGCCCTGGCCAGTGCGGCTCAGTTGGTTGAGCGCCATCCTGTGCATTGAAATGTCACCTGTCAGGTCAGGGCACATGCCCAGGATCTCAATTCCCTCAGCAAGGGTGATTGTGGGAGGCAACTGATTGATATTTCTCTCTCACACAGATGTTTCTCTCTCTCCCCCCTCTCCCACTCTCTCTAAAAGAAAATCAATAAACACATATTTTTTAAAAAAAGAGGGAGAGGGAGAGGCAGAAAAGAGGAGAGGAGAGGGGAGGGGAAGGACAACAAGAGGTTGCATCTGGGAAACAGAGTCTGTAATCGATTGTTGATGTCTGCCACGGTCACGGGGAAGGAGTCACTCAGGCAGTTTTGCAATGAATTGTCTACCCTTCTTTTACACACTCGTTTATTTATTAATGATTTCATAAGTACCTACGCATGCTCCACCCGAATCTGTGATTTCCCCAGAAAGAAGCATGAGGCTGTACTCACTGCCAGGGCTCCCCGGGCTGACAATCTCATCTCCCCACCACCTGCATCCCACCACACACTCACGTCCCTCACCACATCTCTCCTTCTAGGGCAGCCCGGGTTCATTTTGGGGCTCCTTTATTGGTGCTTAGGCCGCATTTTTTCTCTGTTTTTCACAAGTGACAGAGGGATGAAGCAAGATAGTGGGCAGGGCATTTCTAAAGGTGATCAACGAAGCTTGAAAGATGACACGAAAAAGGCGAAGCTGGTCCCACACTTCCTCTTCCTCGGAAGACGTTTCTCCTCGCCCTGGAAAAGAACACCCAGAGACAGCGTTTAGGTAACAGGTATGTGTGGGCTCACACTGCGATCAATACAAAGGGCACTGATTTTCAAGCATTTGGACACCCCCGGCCCTCCCCTGGCTCCTGGGAACCAGCCAGTCAAAGACCCGTGAGGGCCTCAGCTCTGTCGTTGGAGGTGTGGTGGGAGAGGGACCTGCAAGAAGCTTGTTCTGGCCCTAACCGGTTTGGCTCAGTGGATAGAGCGTCGGCCTGCGGACTGATGGGTCCCAGGTTCGATTCCGGTCAAGGGCATGTACCTGGGTTGCGGGCACATCCCCAGTAAGGAGTGTCAGAATGCAGGCTGATCGATGTTTCTCCCTCATTGATGTTTCTAACTATCCCTCCCCCTTCCTCTCTGTAAAAAAATCAATAAAATATA
>NW_006295287.1:159116-162254 GCF_000327345.1 Myotis davidii | reverse complement strand
AGGTGATCCCTGGGGAGAAGAAGGAAACCAGAGGGGGGTTAACCGCGCGCCTTTACGCACCGGCGGAAGCTTTGGCATGCGGTGCGGGCGCGGCCCGGGCTCCCGTGGGAGGGGGTGAAACGCTGGCCTAAACCGAAATGCCCGAGGAGTTCTCCTTCTTGGGAAACGAGATGAGTTTAGGACTTGGGGAAGCACCAGGGGCCGGAGGTGGCCGGAGAGGGACAGAGTTTTGTCACTGGGAGAACCAGGGCCTGGAGCGAGGCTCACAGAGGACACGTGACAGTGGGTTCTCTCTATTCACAGACCCCCGATGGGAGAGCTCGCCTGCTCGCTGACATTTCTTTGGGGCCCCTAAGCCCATGCTGGCGCGGGGTCTGCAGTGCTGGGTGGACACACCGGGCGGTGAAAAGGGAGCTGCCCAGGCCCGTGTCCCCAGCCCAAGGCCAGCTGGCCAACCTCCGCTGTCTCTCGCTCTCCTGCTGCAGACAGGGCCCTCCCGAGGCACACCCTGTCCTTCCCCTTTCGCCTTTCTGTGCTTCTGGTTGGCGATGTCCCCGCGTTCAATGGCCCCGCGCAGAGCGCTGGGGTGCTGGCTCCTTCCCCAAGCTCAAGGCCGCTGCCACGTGTCTCTTGGAGAAAAGGTGTTAATGAAGGAGCCCCTTCCGGGCACCGGTTATTGGCCATTAACAAAAACGATCTAAACCCTGAAAGAGGGGCTAACGTATGGCCATGTGACCTTTTCCTGTCGCTCCAGACCAGCGTCTGTGGACAAGGTCAACCCGTAATGGTCACCTGATTCTCTAGCTCAGCACCAGCGAACGTTCTGCAAAGGGCCAGACGGTCCACCTTTGCAGCGTTGAGCATCATGCAGTGTTCGCCACGCTCTTCACGCCGCCACTGTGGCCGGAAGGCAGCCACAGACAATCTATATTATAAAAAGCAAGTGGCCCTAACGCCATGGCCGTAACAACCAAAGGGCGGGTGGGTCAGGCTGCGCGTGATTTCGTGCGCTGGGCTTCTAGTCTGTAAATATTGGGCATGGCTGCGTGCTAATGAAACTTCATACATGGACCCTGGATTTTGTTCTGTTTTTGTTCTTCCTCACCCAAGAATATTTTTCCCATTAGGTTTTAGAGAGAGTGGAAGGGAGGGAAAAGGGCAGGGGGAGAGAGAGAGAAAAAGAGAGAGAGAGAGGTGTGAGATACATTACTTGCTTGCCTCCTGCATGCACCCCAACCGAATTGTGTATTGAACTTGCAACCCCGGTAGGTGCTCTTGGCTGGGATTTGAACCCCTGACCCCCTGGTGCACGGGCTGACACTCTAACGACTGAGGTGGTCCCTGAATTTTGAATTTCATGTCATTGTCACCTGTCACAAAATGCGATTCTGCTTCTTCTTCTTCTTTTTTTTAAAACCATATACAAAAATGTAAAAACGATCATTAGATTGGGGGCTGTATGAAAAGAAGCATTTGTCCAGCCCTGGCCAAGCTAGTCAGGTGGTTAGAGCGTTGCTTGATACACCAAAGTTGTGGGTTCAATCCCGGGTCAGGGCACACACAAGAACCAACCAATGAATGCATAAATAAGTGAAACAATAAATTGATGTTTCTCTCTCTTCCCCCTCCCCTCTCTCCTTCTCTCTCTCTCTAAAAAAAACAAAATCAATGTACAAAAGAAAGAAAGAAGAGTTCGTCCAGATTTGGCCCACAGGTGGGAGTTTGCAGATGACTGCTCTAGGGAAATATAACTTTGTTTGACTTACTATCTGCTGTGGGTTGGGGGCCCCGACTCTATAACTGGTAGAAGATTGAGGTGCTGCAAATAATTTTTGTTCAGTAGAGATGTCAATAGTTTCTATCTGGTAGATAGGAGAACCCCAAAGGTTTGATAGCCCTTTAGATGTGAATGGATTTTATATCTAACTTAGCAATCTTGTTTCTGCTCAGCATTCTTTTCGTCACTGATTGTATTATTTCAGTGAAGAAATCTGTCCTTTGAACTGGCTTTCTTATCCTTCTAGTTTTCTTATTAATCGACTCGGTGCCCGGTGCACAAATTCGTGCACCAGTGGGGTCCCTCGGCCTGACTTGTGGGATCGGGCTGAAATCGGTTCTCTCTTGTGGGATGGGGCTGAAATCGGCTCTCTGACATCCCGAGTGGGTCCTGGATTGTGAGAGGGCGCAGGCCAGGCCGAGGGGCCCCACCGGTGCATGATCAGGGCTGGGGATGGACACAGGAGGTTGGCCAGCCAGGGAGGGACCAAGGGAGGGCTCCAGGGCCTGTTCAGCTTGTCTTGCTCAGTCCCGATCAGAGGGACCCCAGCAACAAGCTAACTTACCGGTTGGAGCGTCTGCCCCCTGGTGGTGCGTGCATGTCATAGCGAGCACTTGAGTGACCTTAGCATATCATTAGCATATTACACTTTGATTGGTTGAACAGCCAACCGGTCGACTGGACACTTAGCATATTAGGTGTTATTATATAGGACAGTGATGGCGAACCTATGACACACGTGGTGTCAGCCTTTTGAAAGACCCTAACTTAACTCTGGTGCCGTGTCACATATAGAAATTTTTTGATATTTGCAATCATAGTAAGGGTTAAGTAAGGGTTTTTCAAAATGCTGACATGCTGAGCTCAAAAGGTTCACCATCACTGATATAGGATTAAAAAAACACACCTTAAATATTGCCCTGGCCAGTGTTGCTCAATGAGTAGAGTTTTGCCCCATGCACTGAAGGGTCTCAGGTTCAATTCCTGGTCAAGGGCATGTACCTGGGTTGCAGATGCAATATTTGGCCCTGGTCAGGGCACACGTGGGAGGTAACCTATTGATGTGTCTCTCACATCAATGTTTCTCTCTCTCTCCCCACTCTCCCTCTCTTCCACTCGCTTTAAAAAAAAATCAATGGAGAAAATACCCTTGGGTGAGGATTAACAAAACAAAACAAGACAAATAAACAACAAAAAAAAACAATTAAAAATCATATTTATGCTACTTGTTCATCAAACCAATGAGAACAGGACTCTGCCTCATTCGTCACCGTATCCCCAGAGCCCCGCACAGTGTCTGGCTCACAGTTGGGCTGGAGTAGCATTTGCTGAGTAAATAAATGCAGGGGTGTCCCACGCCC
>NW_006295287.1:157345-158032 GCF_000327345.1 Myotis davidii | reverse complement strand
AAAGAGAGAGGAGGAGAAGGAGAGGTAGATCTAGACGGAGAGGGAGAGGGAGAGGAAGAGGGATTAAGTGATTAAGAGAACAATTTCTGAAGCTTAGACTTTTTGGGATCAAATCACAGCTTTGCCATTTAACAACCGAACATCTTTGAGCCTCAGTTTCCCCATCTATAAAATGGGGCTACTATGCCCTGACCGGTTTGGCTCAGTGAATAGAGCGTCAACCTGCAGACTCAAAGGTCCCAGGTTTGATTCCGGCCAAGGGCATGTACTTTGGTTGCTGGCACATCCCCAGTAGGGGCTGTGCAGGAGGCAACTGATCGATGTTTCTCTCTCTCTATCCCTCTCCCTTCCTCTCTGTAAAAAAATCAATACAATATATTAAAAAAATATAAAAGAACTTTCACAGCTGAAAGTTTCACTTAAAGGTTTTATTAAGCCAAAATAGTAGCCAAAAGAGAATACCAAGCCTGGGGTTCAAAGTCTAAACCACCAGCACGTGAGTAGGTAGAAAGCGCTACCATGCCTGCCACATAAATAAGAAGCAGAGGCCCCGGGGTTCTGTGGTACCTACCTATTCTCTCTCAGATGATCTCAGAAATAGCTCCCTGGAAGTTAATAGGGGGTTCCAACAGGTATGAACAGTGCTTTGTTAGCTGGTTATGGCTATTAGCAGGATGACTGTTCTGT
>NW_006295287.1:156238-156972 GCF_000327345.1 Myotis davidii | reverse complement strand
TATGATGACCATTATTATTATTATTTGTATTATCTAATGTGCCCAAGATCACACAGCTAGTAAATGGTAACAGCAGGCGTCTCACTCAGGTCTGACTTCCAAGCCCATTTTTCAGATGATAGGCAAGGTGGAAAACTCCTATTTCTGAGGCATGTGGTATGTTTAAAACTCAGTGACAGATCTTTCACAAAAATGAACTCTAATCTTTAAAAAAAAAACCTTGAAGTCAGCCTTAGTGTCCTCATTTTGCAGGGAACAAACTGACCGAGAGATTTGATAACTTTCCCAATGTAGTGTAGGAAGCCAGAGCTAAAGAGTACCTTTTCTCCCAGGACCTATTCTCGGGCATCTGTTTGGTGATTTAAGCAAATTCTAACCTCTGTAACCCACCACACCATTCTTTTGACACTGTTCTGTAAATGCTGGCTCTGACTAATATGTAGTTGTAGATAATCAGCGTGTTGGTATAAGAATGTCAGGACCTAACTTTAAAAGATAACAGGCTCTGACCTTCCGTCATCCCAGTCCTGGGAAGTTTGTTTCCCTTCAACTGTACAACCAGGATGACATAAAACTAGGATGACAGACACCCAGGAGGGTTTCACTCGATCCATTTCAAGGATCGAATGAGGATAGACTGTGCTGGTGAGAACTTAGTCCCCTCCACAGAGAACTCTCCACCCCGCCCCTGGATCTCTTGGTTCTGTTTCCCCTCTCTCTCTCTTGTACAAATT
>NW_006295287.1:154159-156192 GCF_000327345.1 Myotis davidii | reverse complement strand
ACATGCAGGAGGCAGCCAATCAATGATTCTCTCTCATCATTGATGTTTCTATCTCTCTCCATCTCCGTTCTTCTCTGAAATAAATAAAAAAATATATATATTTATAAAAAAGAAGACCCTTGGGTCCTAGAATAGTGCTCAGCTCTCCACCTTGCCACCATCCCGTCATGAGGACCACTGACTTCCACTCTCCACTGCGCACCCCCTCCTGGCTCCAGTGCCTCACCATTGATTTCACAGTATTTCCACTGCTTCATCTCATCATAATTGGAGGTGACTGAGCACCACAGCTTTCCAAAGAAGCTGCCTTCCGTGATGCAGTTGCTGTAGGACTTTCCCCGATAGATGAAGGGGAAGATACATCGTGGGTAATCTGTATGGGAAGCATGCAGGAGGCAACCAATCGATGTGAGAAAGACACATCAATGTTTCTCTCTCTCCCCCGTCCCCCCCGCCCCAATCCCGCCCCTCCACACTCTAGAAACCAATAGAAAAAATATCCCTGGGGGAGGCTTAGCAAAAAGAACATCAACAGAATCTTCCTATTTTTTCTTATTAATTTAGAAAATTAAGAAAGAGACAAAATACAATGATCGACTGGTTACAGTCCCTCCATCCAGAGAGCTATTTGGTGAACGTTATTACCCATCATTAGCATTATGGTTAGTTTCCCAGAGCATTTTCCATGCACACATGTATATTATAACCTGTCTGTAGAATATACGTACACGCACACTGTCTCTTTTGTAGCCCATGATGTACAGAAACCCGCTGATGGGACCGGGTGGCTCCACTCACCTTCCACCAAGCACGGCTTCCAGTGTCTGTCATACACCGCTTTGGTTGCACACCAAGGCGAAAGGCTACCTTTTTTGGTGCAAGAGAAGTAAACAGACCCCTTGTAGATGAAGGGGAAGACACAGGGAGCCTTGCTATCTGAAGAACAGAAGACAAAACAGGAGGGGATGTCTTGATTCTTGGAAAAGTTAAACCATATGCACATGTAAACAACTAGTATATATATATATATATTGGCCGACTGGCATGGCTCAGTGGTTGAGCGTTGATCTATGAACCGGGAGATCACAGTTCAGTTCCCGATCAAGGGTATATACCTGGGTTGCTGGTTCACTCCTTGCACCCCTTGTGGGGCGCATGTGGGAGGAAACCAGCCAATCTATGTGTCTCTCATCTCTCTCTCTCCCTCCCTCTCTTCCACTATCTCTGAAAGCAATGGAAAAAATATCCTTAGGCGAGGATTAACAGACATACACACACACACACACACACACACACGCACACACACACACGATGACTCATAGAATCTGGGCGGAAATGGTGTTCATTTTCTGGCTCAAAAAAAACCACCCCCACAAAAATAACATCCCAAGCAAGCCTTCATGCTCCCATCTTCCTCTGTCTGCCAGCTGACAGAAGAAAGGCGATGATGACCCTCCCCAGCGGACGTGAGACAATGTTTGCAGCCATTTTCGGTGGTTACAGCTGGGAGGGGGGACTGGTAGTGGTGCCGCTGAAACTACTGGGTAGAGACCAGGGATGTTGCTAAATATCTCTCCAGGCACAGGGCAGCCCTCCAGAGCAAAGAGCCATCCGCCCAAATGTCAGTAGGGCCAACGCTGAGAAACTTTGATAAAGAGGTGCTGGTAGAGAATGCTGACTCCCTCCCCCCCGCCCCCCCAACCCCAGGATGGTGGGGCCACACAGCAGAAGGACCCGGTGTCTCTGAATCAGATGAGTTCGACTTGAACCTCTACTTGGTTCAGCCACTGACATTCGGGACTTGTTTGTTATAACAGTTGGTCTGTTACTCACACAGGCGGACAAGACACAAGCCCCTATCTTCAACCTAGTAGCCCCCTCTTGTTGCGGATCAGACCCTCGGCCTGGATAACCTGGCAATGACCATGACAGGGATAAGGAATGTTTTGGGACAGAACGGAAAAGGTAGAACCCCATCTTTGAGCCTCCCCAATGGGTGCGTACAACTAAGGTTCCTTAGCAATATTGCATTT
>NW_006295287.1:140896-152762 GCF_000327345.1 Myotis davidii | reverse complement strand
GGTTACAACTGGGAAGGGGGACTGGTAGTGGTGCTGCTGAAACTACTGGGTAGAGACCAGGGATGTTGCTAAATATCTCGCCAGGCACAGGGCAGCCCTCCAGAGCAAAGAGTCATCCGCCCAAATGTCAGTAGGGCCAAGGCTTAGAAACTTTGATAAAGAGGTGCTGGTAGAGAACGCTGACTCCCTCCCCCCCACCCCCCACCCCAGGATGGTGGGGCCACATAGCAGAAGGACCCGGTGTCTCTGAATCAGATGAGTTCGACTTGAACCCCTACTTGGTTCAGCCACTGACATTCGGGACTTGTTTGTTATAACAGTTAGTCTGTTACTCATACAGGCGGACAAGACACAAGCCCCTATCTTCAACCTAGTAGCCCCCTCTTGTTGCGGATCAGACCCTCGCCCTGGATAATCTGGCAATGACCATGACAGGGATAAGGAATGTTTTGGGACAGAACGGAAAAGGTAGAACCCCATCTTTGAGCCTCCCCAATGGGTGCGTACAACTAAGGTTCCTTAGCAATATTGCATTTCCTACCTCTGGGTCTCAGAACTGTTTGGTCTTGGGGTTTTTTTGCCAAGTTTAAAGAGTTAAGATTTAGGAAGTACTTATTAGCAGGGTGCCTGGAGCGTGGCAGCTGCTCCACAAATGCCAGCTATCATCATCATCACTGTCATTGTCATGGTCACCAGTGACTTTCCTCAATGATGGGCAGCACTGGGTCAATGGGGTGCTGGTGGTGAGGGGGAGGCAGGCAGGTGCCCCCTGTACACAGCATTAAGGCTATCCTTGGGAGCTGTGAGTAAGAATCAGCACATAACAGACCCTATTAGCCATCTGCAAAGTAGTCCGGCAGATGGTCTAACCTTCTTAACTGGGTTAAAATCCTCCGTAATCCAGGCCCCGCTGACCTCTCTGTTCTCGCGCCCCGATGGACATCACCTTGACCTTACTCCACGTTCTTGCTTGCCTCTGGGGGCTTTGCTCACGGCCTCCATCCTGCCCTGAGTGGCTTTCTTCTCTTCCTAGCTTTACCCCCTGCTCCTCCCCCATGAAGACTTGGTCCAGTCTAGATTAATACTCTGCTTTACTCGTATAGTACTCTGAGCCGATCTCTGGAAATGTACTCACCAATTTTTAAAAGAATATAATGATTTGCGTTTGCATTTATCACTCCTATTCACTGTGAGCTCTCTGAATGTAAGGTCTGGCCACCTTTTTTTTTTAATAATATATTTTTATTGATTTCAGAGAGGAAAGGAGAGGGAGAGAGAGATAGAAACATCAATGATGAGAGAGAATCATTGATTGGCTGCCTCCTGCACACCTCCTACTGGAGATTGAGCTTGAAACCCTTGGCATGTGCCCTTGACCAGAATCAAACCTGGGACCCTTCAGTCCACAGGCCAACGTTCTATCCACTGAGCCAAACTGATGAGGGCAAAGCCTGGCTTTTATTTATGGCTGTGTGTCTGGCCTGTAGTATTGTGACCGGCACTTAGAAATCACTCAACAAGTATGTACGGAATAAATGAGTTTATGAATACGTGTGGAGGGGGATTTGGGGGTACTGAGTTTCAGCACTGGAATGTGGGTGTGGGCTCAGGAAGGCATGGCTGACCAGAATGAGACCCATAAGTGGAAAGGCTGACATTTAATCAAGCACATTGTTCCCTGTGTGAATAAATTGGGTTCTTAACCTTTTGGGGACTTGTCTGTTGTTTCAAGAAACCAGACCTTCTCTCTAGGAAAAGGTTCGTATGCCCTTCTGGTAGAGACTGCAGTGTGTTCACCAAAACCAGCTTCATTTTCCTCCCAAATGCACTGCTGAACTACACTGCCCAGACTCCCTTGCAGCTAAGTATCATGTGAGTTCTGGCTGGTGGAAATGGGAAGAAGTGATGGATGTTACTTCCTGGCCTGGCCAAACATAGGCTTTCCTCCAAAGTCTTCCAGACTCTCTTGGTCTTTGTCTATCAGCAAAGAATCCACAGAGCATTCTGAAGTCCTTGGGGATGGTCATCCCCAAGATGAAAGAAGCTGGGTCCCTGCCAACTCGATGCACCCTCATTGCATTTCATAGGAGCAAGAAATAAAATGCTCTTGGGTGAAGCTTCTGATACTTTGGAGTTTGTTACAATAGCTGTTCTCACTACCCTGATACATGCATACTTTTTAAAATACAAATCCAGGGTCTCATGGACACGAGTGCTTGCCTAGTGGCCCCAAGTTAGGAATCTCTGGAATATAGAATGTGATCATTGAAAAGGAACTTCATGGACCTGGCTGGCGTGGCTCAAGGGTTGAGCTTTGAGCTATGAACTAGGAGGTCATGGTTTGATTCCTGGTCAGGGCACACGCCGGCTCAATCCCCAGTAGGGGACATGCAGGATGCAGCCGGTCAAGGATTCTCTCTCATCATTGATGTTTCTCTCTCTCTCCCTCTCCCTTCTTCTCTGAAATCAATAAAAATACATTTTTTTAAAAAAAGAAAAATGACTTCATGGAATTAAAGTGCATGAGTATGAGTGTTTTTTGAGTTTTAGTCAAGGGACAAGGACGTGCCAGGCAGAAAAGGATTCTAACTGTCGAGAATGTTTCGCCATAACTTGCATGATTACCTAGATAATCAAGGTCTCACTATGCTGACCGTACAATCTTTGGGTGGTTAATTAATTAAAAATTTTGGGGGGTGGCTAATTTCGATTCCTAGATACATTAAGGGTGTAGCTACCCTGGCTGGGTGGCTCAGTTGGTTGGAAGGGACAAATGGTCGGGATGGGGGGCGTTTAGAGAGCAACCAAAGGACTTCTATGCATGCATATTAGCATAACCAATGGACACAGACACTGGGGCTGTGGGGGCTTGTGCTGGATGGGAATAGCTTGCGGGGGGGGGTGCGGGGGTCAATTGCAGAAAGAGGAGACATATGTAGAACTTTAGACAATAAAATAAAGAGCGTAGCCCCCCACATACTAGACTGGCTACTATGGAAAAAGAGGCAGAGAATAACAAGTGCAGGCAAGGACGTGGAGAAATCGAAACACTAGTGCCCTGTCGGTGAGAATGTAAAATAGTACGGCTGCTGTGGAAAACAGTATGACAGTTTCTCAAAGAAAATTAAAAAATATGTAATCATTGTATGACCCAGCAGTTCCACTTCGGGGCACACGCCCCAAAAAACAGACAGCAGGACCTCAAAGAGATGTTTGTTCACCCAGGTCCATGGCAGTATTACTTGCCAAAGCCAAAGGGTGGAAGCCACCCAAGTGTCCATCGATGGGCGGATGGAGAGACTAAATGTGGTGTTTATGCAGACAGTGGAATATTATTCGTCTTTGAAAGGAAAACAGATGCTGACACATGCTATGACATGGATGAGCCTGGAGGAAATTATGCTGAGTGAGGTAAGCCAGTCACAAAAGGACGAATATTGCATGAGTCCCTTTCTGTGAGGCACCTAGAGCAGCTGAACTCATAGAGACAGAGAGTCCAGTGGTGGTTGTCAGTCTGGGAGGTGGGGGCGTGGAATAGAAGTTGTTTAATGAGGACAAAATGAGAAGAGTCCTGGATATTGGTTGCCCAGCAATGTGAATGTACTTAACACTACTCAGCTGATTAAGACGTGATTAAGATGGTAAACTTTATGTTCTGTGTATTTTACTACAATTAAAAAAATAGTGTAAAGGGAATGTTTAAGTTCTGTAATTAAGTTAAAAATAATGTAATGGGAGTCTGACGGTTCAGGCAATTGAAATGATAGAGCCCCCTCCTTCTAAAAAATTTAACTTATTTTTGAGAGGGAGGAGGGGAAGGAGAGAGAGAGAGAGAGAGAGAGAGAGAGAGAATGAGAATGAATAAATGTGAGAGAGATACATCAACTGGTTGCCTTCCCCTATACACCCCAACTGGGATTGAACCTGCAACCTAGGTATGCACCTGGCTGGGAGTCAAACCCATGACCTTCTGGTGCAGGGGACGATGCTCCAGCCAACTGAGCCACACCAGCCAGGGCTAGAGCCCCCCCTTTAAATGAATATCGTATTTGCATTCCCCCTACCATATACTGAGCATCTTGGATGAGCCTCGTGTCTATCCTATTTAGTTTTCTTTCTTTCTTTCTTTCTTTCTATTTAGTTTTCAAAATAGCCCCACGAAGTAAGCGCCACTGCTCCTCTTCAACAAGCTGAGAGGTGACCTCAGAGAGGTTGCCTTGCTTGGTCAAGGCCACACAGCGCAGACGGGTCCAAGCCCCAGGTCTGCCTGAGGTTCCTACCAAGCCTTCTTGGATTCAGGAGTCGTTACTGCGGCCCCTTCATCTTTTCCAGTTTCCCAATCCTCCCCGTCATGTCCCAGGACACTCACCCCCATGTGTCTCACAGGAGTAGAGAAGGAAGGTCGTCCATCCCAGCAGGTAAGTGGACCATCCGTTCATCTCGGCCAGCCTCTTCTTGCTGGATTGAGGGAAGGAAAAATAATTGGGCACCCGTGGGTGCCTTTCCTCTTCCACCAACACCCAAGTTTGATGTCATGCCTGCCACCCCATCTACTGTGATGACTCACTGAGATCCTAGAACAGAACAGGTAATACTCACTGAGCTCCACACACAGGGCTCTAAATGGGTTAAACTGCTGATAATAGCCCAAGGCCCTGGATTCTATTATTACCCCCATTGGTAGATGGGGAAACCGAGGCACAGGAAGCGTAAGCAGCCTTGCTGAAGACCACGCACATTGTCAGTGGTGGGGCTGGTAACTGAACCCTGACAATCTAACTCTGGACACTGGGCTCTTGGCCCCTGTTTGATGCTGCCTCTAGGGTTGGTGTGGGACCTACTGTGCGCTAAGCACATTATGAATGTCAGCCCAATGGTATCGTTGTTCAGAACAGACATGTCCAGCCATAAACTGTTCACTAAAATTCTGTAGCAGAATCGCCTTTTTTAAAAAAAAATTTTTTTTTTACTGATTTTTCACAGAGAGGAAGAGAGAGGGATAGAGAGCCAGAAACATCGATGAGAGACAAACATCGACCAGTTGCCTCCTGCACGCCCCCCCACCCCCCCGGGAATGTGCCCACAACCAAGGTACATGCCCCTGACCGGAATTGAACCCATGCCCCCGGAGTCCAGAGGCCGATGCTCTATCCACTGAGCCAAACCAGTTAGGGCTAGAATCTCCTTTTTAACTACCTCTTGGACATGTCCTTCTGGATCAAGCACCTTAGAGTCCAACATCTGGCATTTGATGTGTAGCCTCAAATATCTTATCCTCCTCCCTTTACTTGATTTATTTAAAAAAATATTGTTTCTTTCAGAAAGGAAGGGAGAGGGAGAGAGAGAAACATCAATGATGAGAGAGAATCATTGTCTGGCTGCCTCCTGCATGCCCCACACTGGGGATCGAGCCTGCAACCTGGGCATGTGCCCTGACTGGGAATCAAACCATGACCTCCTGGTTCAAAGGTCAAAACTCAACCATTGAGCCACACCGGTTGGCACCCCTCCCCCTTTATTTAATTTCATTGCACTATGTTTGCTATTAAGTGTTTGTGTCTCCCCAAAAGTCATATGTTGACATCCTAACCCCCAAGATGATGGTAGTAGGAAGTCGAGCCTTTGGGAGATGATTAGGTTATGAGGGTGGGACCCTCCTGCATGGGATTAGTGCCCTTAGCAAAGATCCTAGAGAGCTCCCTGGTCGCTTGTGAGGACAATAAGGAGATAGTGACTTCTTGCCAGACATCAAATCTGCCAGGGCCATGGCCTTGGACTTCCTAGTCTCAGAACCAGGAGAAATAAATGTCTGCTGTTTATGAGCCATCTGGTCTACCGTATTTCTGCTACAGCAGCCGGAAAAGACCAAGACAATGCTTTCCCTAATCTCTCAAGCTATCACCCCCAAAGTAAGGCTCTCCTCTCCTTGTCCCCTCCCTGTGCCCTATCAGTCACCAAATCCAGCTGCTTCTACTTTCTGAACAGCTGTAGCCTCCATTCCTCCCTCCCTGCCTCTGCTGCTGCTGACCAACCTCAGGCTTTTACCATCTCTCCCTACGCTGCTGTCACGTTCCCCGCCTGATCCCCTGGCTCCAGTCTCTGCCCTGTCCACTCCTCCACCCTGCTGGCAGGGTCTCTCTCTCTTGGTGCGTGTCCTCATGGTCTCAATCAGACACAGATGTTTATTGAGCGTTTCCACTGCGTGGGGTGCAGGGCTCGAGGGTGAGTGTAGAGCAGCGTGTGAACCGGGCGTGGTCCCTGCCTTCCCTGGGCTGTCTACGAAGGGCACGGACAGGAAGTGAATGAACCAGAGACAAACGAATAACTCCACATGGAACTGTGATCATTGCCATGAAGACTGAGAACAGGGGAGGCCATAAGAAATTTCACTTTGAGCAGTCTCTCGTAAAGTAATTTAAATATCTGACTGAGCAAAGACATGAAGAATGGATTAGTGCAGAGTCCCTACTTGGTCTAATGTTAGTCTCCTTACTTCTAAGAGGGCATGTTACAGTGTACTGTTAAAATGACCAGTTTCCAACATTTTCTCCCTCCGTAAAACGATGTGTAAACGGAGACCTGGAAGCAGAGAAATACTAGGTAGATATGGTAAATACTAGGTAGATACTAGGGGAGCTGGGGTGCGCTCTACCCACCGAGCCAAACCGGTTTTGGCCAGAGCCTTCTTTATATTCTCAACACAGCTGGAAACCACGGGAGGGATACAGTGGGGGGAGGTGGCATCATTCATTCAAATCTCCCCATCAGGTTTACAACAGAATCCACAGTCCACACCATGGCCCTCACGTTCCCTTCCCTGGATCGGCGCCAGCTACACTAACCTTTTCACTGTTTCCTGCACCAGCTGAGCTGGCTGAGCCTCAGGGCCTTTGCACCTGCGCTTCTCTCCGCCCTGCAATGCATCCCTCTCCCCCCGGCCCCGCCCGACCCCGACCATCCATGCCATCTGCATGGCTCACTTCTTTGAGCTGTAAAGGATTTTGTGCAAATGCGAGGAGTTGATATGGACTGATGTTCTGGGACGGTAATGAGTCCGCTTGGATCACGATGTGGATATTAATAGGAAATATTCTGCAGGCAGTTCAAGACGGTGGCTGAAGCGTAAAGGGAGCCTTAATAGCCACACACCCACGTCTGGAACATTCCCCTCAGGGCTGAGGATGTTCAAAGGCTCGGAGGACCCTCTGTCCCAGGCCGTGGGGGCGTCGGGGCTGGCATCCGGCCACTGGCACCGGTTGCTGGGCGCTCAGAAGGAGGGGTGCTGCGGCTCTGGAGTCAAACCACAGTCAGACCGGGGTGCGTCTCCCGATCATCAAATGTGGGAGCATAAAGCCCACCTCAAGGCCTTATTCTAAGCCACTGGTTCTCAACCTTCCTAATGCCGCGGCCCTTTAATACAGTTCCTCATGTGGTGGTGACCCCCAATTTCATTGTTACAAATTGAACATAATGAAAGCATAGTGATTCATCACAAAAACAATATGTAATTCTATCTGTGTCTTCAGATGGTCTTAGGCGACCCCTGTGAAAGGGTCATTCGACCGCCAATGGGGGCGCGACCCACAGGTTGAGAACCGCTGATAAGTGCAGTCGATGCTGAGAAATCCTGTGCAGACGGCAGAGGGCGGGCAAGGGGGCTGCTCAGGGCTGCTGATGGACAGGAGAGAGGCACAGTGTGCCCCCTGCTCACGCCCTTGGCCTCCCAGTTTCATGCTTCCGTGCCTGACTCGCCAACAATTCAGAGCTGCGCCTCAGTGGGCTCATTAACCTCGGCCCCAGGCGGCCCTGGGAAGGCCCCCTCAGCTCTCTGACCTCCCGTGTTCAATGTCCTCATCGGTTACGTGGACATAACAATCCGACTATGGCAGCCACTGTGCAGGGGCAGGCGCCCACGGGCGTAAAGTCACTAGAGAGAGTGCGTCTCTGAAATACTGAGTCCTGCCCGGCTGGCGTGGCTCAGGCGTTGAGCGTCGACCTATGATCCAGGCGGTCACGGTTTGATTCCCGGTCAGGACACATGCCCGGGTTGCAGGCTCGATCCCCAGTAGGGGGCGTGTGGGAGGCAGCCCATCAATGATTCTCTCCCATCATTGAAGCTTCTAGATCTCTCTCCCACCCCCTTCCTCTCTGAATCAATAATAAAAATATAAACTAGTATATTAAACAACAACAGTACCTATTTCGCACTCATATGAAGAAGTCACGACAGATATATTTGGGAGCCACTTTAGTTTCTTCAGGGAAAATGAGTCAGAACACCTATTTATTTGGTCAGGTCGGCCAAAAAGAAATATATATATTTTTTGGTGTGCCGCAGAATGTTAGTAACAGTTACTGTGCCGTGAGATAAGAAAGGCTGCTGCCTCAGAGGATGAGTCTAAAGTCTCAGAACCTCGAAGATGCTCACAGGCAACGTGTCCAGCCTGGTTCCCTTTTCTTCCATCTCTTTCCCCAAACTTAGGGCGCAGGCGGACTCCCGCTCCTTCAGGTGTCTTAGCAGCGAACGGACCCAGCTTGCCCCCCGGCCGCCTTCCGACCTTCTCGCTTCCTTCCCAGAGCTCGGGAGGCCCGTGTCCCCCATGACGGCCGCCAGCCTCGGGGCTCTCCGGGCCCTGAAACAGTGGTTCTCAACCTTCTGGCCCTTTAAATACAGTTCCTCATGTGGTGACCCAACCATAACATTATTTCCGTTGCTACTTCATCACTGTCATGTTGCTACTGTGATGTATCGTCATGTCAATATCTGATATGCAGGATGGTCTTAGGCGACCCCGGTGAATCAGAACACCTATTTATTTGGCCAGGTCAGCCTAAAAGAAATATATATATATTTTTTGGTGTGCCGCGGAATGTTAGTAACAGTTTCTGTGCCGTGAGATAAGGAAGGCTGCTGCCTCAGAGGATGAGTCTAAAGTCTCAGAACCTCGAAGATGCTCACAGGCAACGTGTCCAGCCTGGTTCCCTTTTCTTCCATCTCTTTCCCCAAACTTAGGGCGCAGGCAGACTCCCGCTCCTTCAGGTGTCTTAGCAGCGAACGGACCCAGTCTGCCCCCAGGCCACCTTCCCACCTTTTCCGCTTCCTTCCCAGAGCTCGGGAGGCCACTGTCCGCCCTGACAGCCGCCAGCCTTGGGACTCTCCGGGCCCTAAGACCTGAGCTCTAGCTGCCATTTGCGTAAAACAGGTGTAAGACACGCATTGGGTCCTGAAGATCGAGTGTGAAAAAAGAAGGTAAACATCTCCACCATTTTCTGTGTCAATTGCATGTTGAAACGGTCCGATGTGGGGTACCACGATTCACCAACACATGTTATTGAAATAAATGGCACCTGCCCAGCCGGGTGTGGCTCAGCAGCTGAGCGTCGACCCAGGAACCAAGGGGTCGCTGGTTCGATTCCTGGTCAAGGGCATAGGCCCTGGTTATGGGCTTGGTCCCCAGTTCGTGACCCACAGGTTGAGAACCACTGCCCTAAAACTTGAGCTCTAGCTGCCATTTGCGTGAAACAGGTGTAAGACACGCATTGGGTTCTGAAGATCGAGTGTGGAAAAAGAAGGTAAACACCTCCACCATTTTCTGTGTCGATTGCATGTTGAAACGGTCCGATGTTGGATACCACGATTCACCAACACATGCCATTGAAATAAATGGCACCTGCCCAGCCGGGTGTGGCTCAGCAGCTGAGCGTCGACCCAGGAACCAAGGGGTCGCTGGTTCGATTCCCGGTCAAGGGCATAGGCCCTGGTTATGGGCTCCATCCCCAGTGTGGGGGTGTGCATGAGGCAGCCGATCAGTGATTCTCTCTCATCATGGATGTTTCTATCTCTCTCTCCCTTCCTCTCTGAAATCAATAAAAATATATTTAAAAAGAAAGATAGCAACGTATCCTTAGTTAAAAAAAAATAAAAATAAATAGCTCTTGTTCCAATGACTTTCTAAAAAGGAGGTGGCTCCTAGAAACCGCCCATTGGCCCAGGTGGCTCCCGGGACATTTCCCCAGTGGACAGGCTGCCCCAGACCCCCCTTCCTTGCTGTGGGGGCGCAGGCCTGGCTTCTCACCCACCCCCAGGTTTCTCGTTGAGTTGTACCTGTGAGAGCGTCCTTCTTGGCCCGCGTTTGGGTCCTGCTCCCACGACCTCTGGGCTGTCTGTGGGTGGCCCTCCCGCGCGGCCCCGGCCTATCTGAAGGATGAGCTATAGCCCCGGGGGGACGTTTTGAGTGACTGGTCACAAGGGGGCCCTTTGGGACGGGATGGCCCCGTGGTGAACGAGGTCCCGACTTGTGTGCATCCATATTCATTAGCCCAGAAGGTTCAATCATGTGTGTATTATGGGCTGTACGGGGGCTGGAGCCTCGGGCAAGAATAGTAATGAGCGGAGGGGAAAGGGTGTCTCCATCGACAGCCACGAGGAAGAAAATGGGGAGCAGCTGAATAATGAGAGACAAGAGCCCCAAGAACCAGGACTGGCCCTCGGACACATGGCGTCTGCTTTCGCCTGGTGTTGGAACTCTGTTCCACCATCAGAAAGCTCGTTAACCGCCCACAGACCCTCCCTTGGCATCAGAGGGTGGGCGCGCGGAGTCTTACCCAGGGGTCCCAAGCAGGACTCCTCAGTTTGCAGATGGGGGAACTGAGGCACAGATGTGTTGAGGCACTTGCCAAAAAGCCATACAGCCAATGGGTGGAGCCAGGGGGTGGGGGTGGGGGCTTGAAACAGTGTAGTTGGGGGCCTCATTTTATTTTATTTTTGTTCCTTATTTTTTTAAAATATATTTTTTTATTGATTTTAGAGAGGAAGGGAGAGGGAGAGACAGATAGAAACATCAATGATGAGAGAGGATCATGGATTGGCTGCCTCCTGCATACTCCACACCAGGCATGTGCCCTGAATGGGAATCGAACTGTGACCTCCTGGTTCACAGGTCAAAGCTCAACCACTGAGTCACACCGGTAGGGCAATGTCTCTCTTACATGTTTCTTTTTTCCCCCCCGATTAACCCTCCCGCCTTCCGTCACTCCCTGATTTCAGAAAGAGGAAGGAAGAGGGAGAGAGCGATAGAAGCATTAATGATGAAAATCATTGATCGACTGCCTCCTGCATGCCCCCTACTGGAGAATCGAGTCCAAAACCTGGGCTTGTGCCTGATCGGGAATCCAACTCTGACCTCCTGGTTGATGGGTTGATGCTCAACCACTGAGCCACCCTGGCCGTGACCTGGACTTTTGGTCGCCCACCAGCAAGGAGATCTCATACACTTAAATGTCAGTAGAAATGATGTCAGTAGCCTTGGCCAATGTCGCTCAGTGGGTTGGGCATCATCCTGTCCATGAGAAGGTCGCTGCCGCCGGTTCAACTCCCGGTTGGTACATGGGCCCTAGATGTGGGTTCCATCCCCCAATGTGGCTCAGTGGGTTGGGCACCATCCTGTCCATCAGAAGGTCACCGCCGCCAGTTCGACTCCCAGTTGGTACATGGGCCCTAGATGTGGGTTCCACCCCCAGTTGGGCTCCGTATGGGAGGCAACCAATCGATGTTTCTCTCTCTTTCTTCCTCTCTTCCTCTCTCTCTAAAACCAATACAAGCATATTTTTTTTAAAAAAAGACTACAAGGCAGTGTGTTTCAGAATTTGCCATTAGTCTCACGTTTCAGAGTTGGGAAATGTCGGTGACTGTACATCTTGCTTTACTTACTCCGGAGACCTGCAAGGCCCCGCGGCCCTTTAGGCGAGTCGCCAAGCGTGGCCGGGGCACAGGGTTCTTGCACGGAGGCTCCGGGGGACAAACACGAAGAAGAAGCAAAGCCCCTGCTCCTGCATCCTCCCCGAGCCTCCCCGAGCCGCCCCGAGC
>NW_006295287.1:138346-140129 GCF_000327345.1 Myotis davidii | reverse complement strand
TCCCCGAACCTCCCCGAGCCTCCCCGAGCCTCCCTGAGCCTCCCCGAGCCTCCCCGAGCCTCCCGGAGCCTCCCTGAGCCTCACCAGGGACTTCCGCCCGGGCTCGCAGACACCAGGCTCGCAGACACCCACTGGGTCTAGGGCACAGATATGCCTGTGGCTGCGGTGATTCTTGAAGACCATTGTCCTGGCAACAACCTGAAATTCTTCACCAGGAATTTCAAATCCTCGCCTATATTTACTTATTTTCTTTTTATTGAAGGTATTGCGGTGACACTCTTGTCTATATTTAGTGCCAATTAAGTATTTTTTTCCTTCTGTATTTCTTCCTATGCAGAGTAGGTTGTCTGGCTTTGGGGCAGAGAGAGGGAGGGAGGAAAGGTGAAAAAGGAGAAGAAAGAGGAGGAAGAAGGAGGGAGGAGGGGCAGGGAGAAGAGGTGGAGGAGGGGAGGGAGAAGGGGAGAGAGCAGAGACAGATGGAGGGCGGGAGAGAGAGAGAGGATGAGAAGGAAGAGATGGAGCAGGAGGAGGAGGAGGAGGAGGAGGAGAAGGAAGGATATGAGAAGTTGGAAGGGGACGAGAGGAGGAGGAGCTGGGACAGTGGAGCCAGGGAGAGGGGAGGAGGAGGGAGGAGGGAGTAAGAGGAGGCCTGGCTGTGGTTATAAACCGTGAGGGTGAGCTGGGCGCCCCAGTCCAGCCGGAGGAGGAGCATGGGAGGACGGCGTGCGGGGCTCCTGCTGGCGTGGGCCTGTGGGCTCCTCAGTGCCATCAGCACCGAAGGTGAGGAGTTTGGGACGGTGTGTGGGGCTGGGCACAGGTGCCTGGGCCACCAAGTCCGGGTCCCAGGAGGGCGAGGCTCACCCTTATGTCTTGGGCTCTGAGAAGGAGAAAGATGCTCTCTACATTGTCCAGTTCACACACAGGTCCCACTGCTGGGCTTCAAAACAAAACCAAACCAAACAAAATAAAACATAAAAGGGGCTCAAGTAACAAACACGAAAGACCGGGAATGTCAGCTGGAAAGTTCTACTGACATAAGCGGTGCCTCCCTCCATCCCAGTCTGTGTGAAATGCCTCCTGTAGGGGTTTGGAAGGAGACGAAGGTTTGGGACGCCTGTCTCGTTCTTTTACCAACCATGTCACCTTCTAAACGATCATTTGACGACAGAGGAAGAGATTTCGTGGCGGATGCATTTCCCAGGAATGTGGCGCGGGTTACCCAGAGCTGCCAAAGCCGTTTTTTTATGGGATGGCCAGGGACCAGGATCTTCCATGCACAACTTGAAACATCAATGATGAGAGAGAATCACTGATCGGCTGCCTCCTGCACGCCCCCCTACTGGGGATCGAGCCCGAAATCAGGGCATGTGCCCTTGATTGGAATCGAACCTGGGACCTTTTCGTCCACAGGCGGACGCTCTATCCACTGAGCCAAACCGGCCAGGGCACATGCACGACTGTAAATATTTCCAGGCCATCTTTGCAGAAGAGGAAATCAAACACGGGGGTTGATAAACGTCTAAAAAAACCCCAAAACAACCAGAAAAAACCGCTCTATCCACTGAGCCAACCCGGCCAGGGTGCATGCAGGACTGTAAACATTTCCAGGCCATCTTTGCAGAAAATGAAATCAAACACAGGGGTTGAAAAACGTCTAAAAACCCTCCCAAAACAACCAGAAAAAAAGAAAAGATGTTCTTCAGTGAGCTTTGATTGCTGCTTGCTTATCGGTTGGATGTTTTATTTCATGCCAATTGAAAAAGAGCCGTTTTTGACCTAGACA
>NW_006295287.1:134634-138052 GCF_000327345.1 Myotis davidii | reverse complement strand
TTCCCCCTGAGATTCTGAATTCTATTCTTTGCTTTTATGTCTCTGGATCTGTTTTGTTCATCCGTTTATTTTGATCATTAGATTCCACAGAGCAGTGAGATCATGTGATACAGCAGCCAGACCCACTCAGTAACATTACGGAGCTCAGTTGCGTCTTCGGGATGTTAGCTCTCTGGTCTGTGTGACGGTGGAGAGAATGCTTGTCTCCCAACGTTCTGATGTGTTCGGCGTAGCGCCCGGGACATGGAAGATGCTCAGTGCCTTTGCCTCCCCTCCGTACCCCAGTGGTCTCGTCTTCATTTCTCTTTCCTTGAGGAAGGGATTTCCATTTAGGCAGCGACAGCTCCAAAGGCATGAATCCCTAAGAGTAGAATTCAGGAGGGAGAGAGCAGGGTGACAAACATGGAAGAAATATGTTGTGTTCCATATCAGAAACACCACCAAGCCCTCCCCGAAGTCTAGCCTGAATCTCGCTGATGACAGACAGTGGTGATGAAGAAATGGCGACGGTGATGAGGACGGTGATGCTGCTGCTGACAGTTCAATGGGTATCACATTGGTGGTAGCAATAGCAGCTCTCAGTTGCTAAGTGCTTCCTTTGTTCCGGACGCTATTCTACGGAGTCTGTATGCATAAAACCTCTGTGCCTCATAATAACCCACCGGGCAGGTGACAGCATGGCCCTAGTTTTGTAGCCGAGAATCTGAGGCACAGAGGGGCTGAGTCATTTTCCTAAAGCCACTCAGCTTGGGGGTGACAACTGGGATTTGCGCTAAAGATTCTGAGAAAGCCGATTTCCTTTCTTTTTCTTTATTTTTATAATCCTCACCTGAGGATGTGTTTTCATTGATTTTGAAGAGAGAAAAAGGGGACAGGGAGAGAGACAGAAACATCAATTGGTTACCTCTCATATGCCTCCCGCCAGGGGATGGAACCCACAACCCGGGCATGTGCCCTGAACTGGAATCGAACCATGACCTCCTGGTTCATAGGTCGACGCTCAACCACTGAGCCACGCCAGCTGGGCAGAGAGCATATTTCTTTCTTTCTTTCCTTTTTTTGTTTACATTTTTTTCTCTTTTTTTATTGTTTAAAGTATTACAAATAGTAGTCCATATATCTCCCTTTTTCCCCCAATTGCCCTTCCCCTAGCCTCGCCGACCCCCTGCACATGCCCTCACCTCCCTCCCAGTGTCTTGCGTCCACTGGTTATGCTATGGGCATGCACACAAGTCCTTCGGTTGATCCCTTACCCCCTCCTGCCCTCCCCCAACCCTCCCCTTCTTTAGCCACATCTCCGCAGTGTCCATGCATACTTGTGTCCTCCTACTGGCATCTTTCACCTGTAAGGGACTCTCTCCCTCTTGCTGCCGCATTTCCTGCTCCTAGAGAAAGGAGTTTCATATTTTGTACAGGTTGCCTGTTTAGAACGTACAGGCATTGAGATGCAGCCTGCGTCCTGGTCTTAGAGAAGCAGCTGAAGATCTGTGAACAGTGGCCAATGCCTTAGTACTTTCTTTGAGATTTCCTGTAACTTCAATATTTCCCAGACATGAAAGGCCCTTAAACTTGAATTCTGCAGCAATTTTTAGTGGATGAAAGTGCTCTATGGTTTGTGAAAACGTATGGCCAACCTGAGCGAGTCATTGGATAGGGGAGGAAATAGTAACGATTTCTGTAAGAAGAGAACCCCTTATCCTTGCAACGAAATTGTCCCCATCTGCTAAGTGCTTTCTATGCCCCCTGTGTGCTGCAGAGCCCTGAGGTACCTGTTCATTCACAGTATTTAAAATTTATTTTATTGTATATTTTTGAGAGAGGAAGGGAGAGGGAGAAAGAGAAACAGGGATGTGAGAGAGAAACATTGATCAGCTGCCTCCTGCTGGTCCCCTGCTGGGGATCGAGTCCACAACCCGGGCATGTGCCCTGACCGGGAATCGAACGGGTGGCCTCTGGGTGCACAGGACGATGCCCAATCAACTGAGGCAAATATGTGTTCATCTCATCCTCACACCGAACCGATCGAGTTGAATGCAAAGGTTCTTTTTTAGCAGATGCTAACACTAATTTGATCTCATTGTAAAAGCCAAGGATACTTCCATAAAACGTTCTTCAACTTGTACCTTTCAGGGAGGACCAAAAAGAAATAAGAACAGAAAAGGAGGATGAAATGATAGAACGCATTTTTCCTACTATGATGTGGTTTATTTTGTAGGAAAGTGTGGAAAAAGTTAATTACTGTTGCCTGTTGAATGTTTTGTTTTAAAAATAATTTTAATTTTTCCTGTTCAATAACAATATTTGGAAACTATAGTTAAGGCAAAGGGGAAAATTAGAAATCTAATTTCTAATCACGCTATTAAGAATGAGCACTATTGAAATTTGGATGCATCACCTTTAAAATATTATGATTACTAGGAAATAATTTGGTAAGATTTATTATATTTCCAAGGCTAAATCTAGTGAAATAAATTTGTTTAAAATTGTGTCTTTCAGATTATGACGTGCCAACTACAGGTGAGTGGCTCAAAACTCTTTTATTACAGTTTCTTGATATATTTTGCAATAAAATGTGAAGTTGTTGAACATTATATTTTTTTCCTGTAAGAAATCATATTTTTCATGAAAAACTGCTACTTTCTGTCCTTGAACTTAAAAAAAAGTACATTTTACATTAAAAATCATTAAGGAAAAGGAAGAGAGCAACCAATTTTACTGTTAATATTTTCACGTGATCAAATATTTCATTAAAAAATGAGCACTATTGAAATTTGGGTGCATCACCTTTAAAATATTATGAGTACTCGGATCTAATTTGGTAAAATTTATTTTATTTCCAAGGCTAAATCTAGTGAAATAAATGTTTCTTTAAAATTGTGTCTTTCAGTTTATGATCTGCCAGTTGCTGGTGAGTAGCTCAAAACTCTTTTATTACAGTTTCTTTTTTTAATTTATTTTTTTCATATTTATTGTTCAGATCATTACAGTTGTTCCTCTTTTCCCCCCCCATTGCTCCCCTCCACCCAGTTCCCACCCCACCCTCTGCCCTTATCCCTCCACTGTCCTTATCCATAGGTGTACGTTTTTTGTCCAGGCTCTTCCCGCACTCCCACACCCCCTTCCCCCCGAGAATTGTCAGTCCACTCCCTTTCTATGCCCCTGCTTCTGTTATATTCACCAGTTTATTCTGACTTTTAGATTCACTTGTCGATAGATATTTATTTGTTGTCACTTCGTTGTACATAATTTTTATCTTTACCTTTTTCTTCTTCTTCCTCTTCTTAAAGAATATCCTTTAGCTTTTCATATAACCCTGGTTTGGTGGTGATGGACTCCTTTAGCTTTTTCTTGTCTGTGAAGCTCTTTATCTGACCTTCAATTCTACGTGCTAGCTTTGCTGTAATGATTTCACAGAGAG
>NW_006295287.1:128635-134173 GCF_000327345.1 Myotis davidii | reverse complement strand
GCCAATTTGCTCTGAGAATCAGCTGTGTCTATGGTGGGAGAACTTCTGTGCTGGAGACACCCTTCTGGGGCAAGACTTGCTTCAGTGGGGCTTTGGTGCTCACTGAGTCTGCCTCCTGAATGTATCCCTTATGGATCTGAGGAGTTGTAATCTGGATGGTCCCACTCTGACCACTGGGTACAGTGGCTCTTGGATTTAAGGAGTTGCTAATTTTGCCTCTTGCTGAGGCTACCCAGCAGAGCTATGGAGAGATCTGCAGATTCCTCTTCTTTGTTTGGGGTTTTGAGGTGACCAGATGAGGCCCAGCTGTGAAGCAATGCAAGCTTCTGTGGGGCCTTGGGCCTTCTTTTGGATGTTCTGGGTCTCCATGACCCAGCTGCAGTTTGTTATTTAATTTTACATCACAAAGGGCCAGGGCAATCATATGCAAAAGCCTCTGCTAGCAGCTTGGGTGGGGCGGGGTCTCAGGGAATCAACAGGTTGGAGCAAACAGCTATGGCTGATCCTCAGCCCAGCCCTAAGGGGCCCCGGGTCTCAGTGAATCATCTCAGTGTCCCGCGGTTATCGCTGCAAGCACCTGAGAGAAAGCCGCCCTTGAGTTCTGCCTGCTGCCAGACAGTCCAGTTTCTCCCGTATGAGTCTGGGTCCCCAGAGACTCGCCCGGAACTGGAGTTCAGAGCAGTATGGAGGCTGAGACTCCCTCCTGATTGAAAAAGACACCAGCATCCTCCATTGCCAGCCCTTTCCTCGGGCGCCCGCCTCCGTACCTCTGCACTTTACTTCCGAACCTCTCTGAGTCTCAGTGTGCTTTTCTCTTTCCTTCTAGTTGTAGAATTTCCACTCAGCCAGCCTTCCTGTGGTTCTGGGTGATGTCTGTTTTGTCTTTTAGATGTATTTTTGAAGTGGTTGTGTGAGGCAGCCATTTCAGGTGTTTACCTATGCCGCCATCATGGTTTCTCGACCTACGGTTTCTTTTTATATTTTGCAATAAAATGTGAAGTTGTTGAACATTATATACTTTTTTTCCTGTAAGGAATCATATTTTTCATGCAAAACTGCTACTTTATGTCCTTGAACATAAAAAAGTACATTCTATGTTAAAAATCATTAAGGAGAAGGAGGAGAGCAATCAATTTTACTGTTAATATTTTCACACGATCAAATATTTCATTATATACAACCTTATAATGTGACTTTCCTTTTGCAGAACTAGTCTTATAGAACATAACGAAATAGGAGATGCCTTTCGTCACCTACAGATGAAGTCCAAAATTTTCCATGCCTATGTTATATCTCCTGTTTGCCCGTATGACATTATAAAGCCATATTTTACTTTAAAATTCCCGTAGTGATGAACATTTTTGGATTGATTTCTATTTGTTGTGCTATTATTCGCCATGCTAAAACGAACATTCTTAACCTGAATGTCATTCCAACCGAAACCAGGGGAGTACAGAGGTCAGGGGTGTCTACTTTGACCAGTGCTCACTAACGTTATCGGGGGAGGGGGTGTTCTAATGTAGGTGATACTGCAAAAAGGAAATAGCCTGTAAGCCTACAGAAAATTATGGGCAGCATTATTTTATGATTGTAAACTTAAAAGTGCCTCGGAACCCTGGGAAAGATGACGAGTTTTAACAGAAGACGCTGGCTATGTGGCTGGATATAAGACAAACATACACAGTCAATCGTATTTCTCCTTGCTGGTAAGAACTTAACTACACGTTGATGAAAAAGGAAGCACTCTACTTTACATCAGTGGTGAAAACTGCCGTGGAGGGAAATCAGCAAGCAATGTGAGGGACTTAGGGGAAGTCAATGATTACATCCTCCCGAAGAACATAAAGCGATTCTAAAACACAGACTCTCAAACCGTGTTCTTGGTTGGAAGACATAGAAGCGAAATAAACATCAGCTTCAAATTTTATTTTTCAGAAACGATGCCTTACTTTCCAGAAATGAAAGGTAGGTTGACCATAAAACATTTACTATGGCCCTGGCTGGTGTGGGTCAGTGGTTAGAGTGCTGGCCTGCCCACTGAAGGGTCGCTGGGTCCAGATGTTTCTCCTTCTCTCCCCCTTTTCACTCTCTCTAAATATATATATATACATATATATAATAAAATATCCTCAGGTGCGGATTAACAACAACAACAACAAATTCCTTTTTCTCCTTTCATAAAATGTGATATGAGTACCTGTAAACAGATTTAAAAATCATGAACAAAAGCAGTGCTGGTGGAGAAGCACCTGTGTTATCAGATATTTAAATAAGCCATAAAAATAGCACTCATCCCGGCCCGCTGCGCTTGGTAGCACTGCCGATTGGCAGCACTGCCATGGAGTTGTGAGAAGCTCCTGTTTCGGAGCTGTGCTCAGCAGCTGTGAGCCTGGCTTCTGGCTGAGTGGTGCTCCCCCTGTGGGAGCACACTGACCACCAGGGGGCAGCTCCTGCATTGAGCATCTGTCCCCAGGTGGTCAGTGCAAGTCATAGCGACTGGCCGACCCGTCATTCCGGTCGTTCTGGTCATGCGGTTGTAAGGGTTGCTTAGGCTTTTATATATACAGAGAGAGATGGGTAGATTCAGACAGCCATATGGACCTGGAAAAAAGTGTGGAAAGATACAAGCCTACATTCTGTGTGTCTGTGTGCACGTGTGTGTGCACATGGGTGTGTGTGAAGATGGAAGAGGGCGAAGAAAAGAGGCAGAAGGGAAATCGTTGAATAGATAAATGGCCACATGTATGTGTTTAAGCTTAGGGTCGGTTTCTGGAACTGGGGCCGGATGCTAAGCAAAATGTCAAGGCCGTTCATGCGATGGGACTAGTGGGACAGGGGTGCGTGTCTACAGCTAACCCTTCCTGGGGAGAGAGGCCCAGCAGCCCTGCCTCTGGGGGTGGATAAGCCCCGGGCAGGGCAGAACCACCTTCCTGAGGAGAGGGGCGTGGCAGCACCTCAACCCGCCGCCCAGAGATGGAGGCAGTGTGTTCGCTTTCTCTAGATGGCAAGTGTGTCTTTCCGTTCCGCTATAAGGACAACCTGTTCTACGACTGTGTCAAGTTCAAGGCCAAGCACAAATGGTGCTCCGTGACGGAGAACTTTGAAGGCTACTGGAAGTACTGCTCCGATGAAGGTGAGTGCCTGCCTCTGACGACCTCAGGGGGCATCTTCAGCCCAGCGCTGAGCGTCTCTGAGATCCTCTTACGGTTCTACACATGGGACGCACCGTCCTAGTAGCCACTAGGCTCCGTGGTGGGAGCGCTGATGTGTGGACTGAAGGGTTGTGGGTTCGACTCCAGTGAAGGGCATGTACTTGGGTTGTAGGTTCGATGCCCAGCCCTGATTGGGGACACCTGGGGAAGGCAACCAACTGATGTGTTGCTCTCACATCGATGTTTCTCTCTCTCTCTCTCTCTCTCTCTCTCTCTCTCTCTCTCTCTTTCTCTCTCCTTTCCCCTTCCCTTCCACTTTTTCTAAAAACCATTGGGAAAATATCCTTGGGTCAGGATTAACAAAACAAAAGAAAACAAATGGAACGCACAGACCATTCCATTGTGAAAATCAGTTGTGTGCAGGTCTCTGATGGTACGAAAACCACAGGGCACCAAAGACAGAGGAGTGCTTCAAGCGCGTTCAGATACATCTGTCGGCAGCAGAACCCCACCCGCCACCAAAGCTGCTGCTGTGTGTGCTGGGGGGAATAGAGCAAGAGTGGAAAAGTCCGCGTGCTCTCGTGCTCGTGTGCGTGTGCGTGTGTGGGTGTGTGTGGGTGTTAGGGTGAAGAGGAGGCACCGGATAGGAAGGTTTCTTATTCCCATGGCTTCTTTCTTCTCTGCAGACTTTGCAAAATGTGTGTTTCCCTTCTGGTTCAGACGCACCATCTACTGGGGATGTACCGACGACTCGGAAGCATTTGGGAAACGATGGTGCTCACTGACCCCGAATTTCAACAAAGAGAAGGTCTGGAAGTATTGCGATGACAAGTACTTGCCTCAACCCTGAAGGGGTGCACGGACCCTCAGGGGAGCGAACCTACAGTGTTTGCTGGGGAGGGGAGGAGAGATAGGATGCTCTCTGAGATGCGATTTGAAGGGGATCCGGCTGGTGGAAATGAGAAGTAGTGATGGATGTTACTTCCTGGCCTGGCCAAACATAGGTTTTCCTCCAAAGTCTTCCAGACTCTCTTGGTCTTTGTCTATCAGCAAAGAATCCACAGAGCATTCTGAAGTCCGTGGGGATGGTCATCCCCAAGATGAAAGAAGCTGGGTCCCTGCCAACTCGATGCATCCTCATTGCATTTCATAGGAGCAAGAAATAAAATGCTCTTGGGTGAAGCTTCTGATACTTTGGAGTTTGTTACAATAGCTGTTCTCACTACCCTGATACATGCATACTTTTTAAAATACAAATCCAGGGTCTCATGGACACGAGTGCTTGCCTAGTGGCCCCAAGTTAGGAATCTCTGGAATATAAATCAATAAAATATATTAAAAAAAAAAAAAACTCAGTGGAAAATAAATACAGCCCTAGACAGTTTGGCTCAGTGGATAGAGCATCAGCCTGCAGACTGAAGGGTCCTGGGTTTGATTCTGGTGAAGGGCACATGGGCACATGCTGGCTCAATCCCCACTAGGGGACATGCAGGAGGCAGCCGGTCAATGATTCTCTCTCATCATTGATGTTTCTCTCTCTCTCCCTCTCCCTTCTTCTCTGAAATCAATAAAAATACATTTTTTAAAAAAGAAAAAGGACTTCATGGAATTAAAGTGCATGAATATGAGTGTCTTTTGAGTTTAGGTCAAGGGACAAGGACGTGCCAGGCAGAAACGGATTCTAACTGTTGAGAATGTTTCACCATAACTTGCATGATTAACTAGATAATCAAGGTCTCACTATGCTGACCGTACAATCTTTGGGTGGTTAATTAATTAAAAATTTTGGGGGGTGGCTAATTTCAATTCCTAGATACATTAAGAGTGTAGCTGCCCTGGCTGGGTGGCTCAGTTGGTTGGAACATCAATCCGTGCACCAAAAGGCTGCAGGTTTGATTCCCAGCCAGGGCACATACCTAGGCTGTAGTTTTGGTTCTGAGTTCAGGCATATACAGGAGGCCACCAATCTAAGTTTCTCTCTCTTTTCCTGCCTCTCTCTTTAACATCAATAAAAAGCATATCCTCAGGTGAGGAAATAACATTATACTAAGTGAAATAAGCCAGTTGGAGAAAGATAAATATGCCTCTATCATTTCTGATTTTGTTTATTTGGGCCCTCTCTCTTTGCTTCTTGGTGAGCCTGGCTAGAGATTGGTCAATTTTGTTTATCCTTTCAAAGAGCCAGCTCTTGGTTTCATTGATTTTCTGTATTTTTTTTTGGTCTCTATGTCATTTATTTCTGCTCTAATCTTTATTATCTCCTTCTTTCTGCTCACTCTGGGGTTTTCTTGTTGCTCTCTTTCTAAATCTTTGAGTTGTAGAGTTAGATGATTTACTACCATTTTTTCTTGTTTTTTGAGATAGGCCTGTAGAGCTATAAACTTCC
>NW_006295287.1:125896-126644 GCF_000327345.1 Myotis davidii | reverse complement strand
ACAAAAAACACAACACAACAAGGCACAACATACCAGGCACTGAACACAAATGTATTCATGATATTAATAACCCCAAATAAAGGTGACCACCCGAGTTAAGAGAATTGGGGGATAAGGAAGAAAGAAGAGAAAAAGATAAAAGAGAAAAAAGAAAAGAAAAAAAGAGTGCAAAATGAAATTGGGAAAAAGGAGGGGAAAAAACAACAACAACAAAAGAGTGAAAAGAGAGAATGCAGTAGAGGAGGGGAAGAGACTATTTATATGAGGATAAAACTCCGATAGAACTGCCACTAATCCCAACAAATTCCAGCAACAGATCCCTGGAGATGAATGCAAACTACAAACAACAAATAATATCAAGTGAGGCAAGGGAAAACAGAAGCACAAAAGTAACCGGTGGGGGGCCAGCAGAAAAATAAAAAGCAAAAGCAAAACAACCTCACAACCAATCCTAAAAAAAACACCCCAATATACTCAACAATCAAGCAAACAACAAAAAAAATAGAAAGATAAAAGAAAAAATATTTGGATAGTGAAGAAAGATAAGGGAGAGGTGTATAAAGATTTAGAGCAGTGGGTTGGAAATAGGATATATAAGTAGGGTGAAATTTGACAGGGGGTAAAAAGAAAGAATAGGGAAAATCTAAAGCAGGAATAGGGTAAGAGAAACAGGACAACAAAAGGGGAAAAGTGAGGAAGAGGGTTTTAGCATAAAGGTAAAATTGAAGTAGAGAAAAATGATGCTAAA
>NW_006295287.1:122133-124723 GCF_000327345.1 Myotis davidii | reverse complement strand
TTCTTTTAATATACTTTTCTTAAAGTAAGTGTGGAAAGGTTTGGACCATATTTTGCCCATCTACTTCTGAGTAGATGCCCTGGGCCCCTGGGTTACGCACCAGAGATGCAGCTGCACACTGTGGCTCTGCCCCTCTGGGCTCAGAGGTCTGGCAAACTTTCCTGCCCAGATCTCTGTGTTTTTTTTTTTTTTTGCCCTTCCCAGCTACAAACTGTGTCACCAGCTGAGTAATTTCGCCAATTCGGGGTGGGTATTATTAGTTTCAGCTGCTTACTCCATTTGCTTCGGGACAAGACCTGGGATGCGTCTGCCTATACCGCTGCCATCTTGAATCTCTCTTTATTCAGGGATAACATTCTTAACATTAAAATAAACTATGATACCCTACCTGGTTTAGGTCAGTGGATAGAGCGTCAGCTTGCGGACTGAAGGGTCCTGGGTTTGATTTCGGTCAAGGGCACATGCCGGGGTTTTGGGCTTGATCCCTATTAGGGGGCCAGCCGATCAATGATTCTCTCTCATCATTGATGTTTCTATCTATCTCTCGCTCTCCTTTCCTCTCTGAAATCAATAAAAAATTTTTTAAAAAAGTCAATTATGCTGATGGTTTTTTGGGGGGCAGACATGAGAATCAAACTCAGATGAATAGGACTTGAGGGTTCACAGTATTTTCCATCAAACTAAACAGCCTCTACCCCTCCCCCCAATACATATATATTTTTTCATGCAGTGTTCCACACACGCAAGAAACACGAGGACATGCAGGCATGCTAAAAACATGCCATTGGGCCCCACGCCAGGCAATCCTTGCCTTTTGCAAAGTGCTAGAGAGATTCACTGGACAATTTCAGCAAGGCCCAAACTGGCTCTCACATCTTCAGAACCAGAAATGCTAGTTTCTCACACAAACCTAAGTCCTTTTTTTCTGAGTGTTATGGGAATGGTTCCTGTGACTGGCCCTGGGAAAGACTTAGAAAGTCATCCCACCTCCTGTCTGCCCCAGTGCCAGCAGTGACTTTCCCATGATGACAAAGCAAGTCGAAGTCCACAGACTGATGACAATAACAGTGACCACCGTTAAGACTGCTCATCTTGCCGAAACTGGTTTGGCTCAGTGGATAGAGCGTTGGCCTGCGGACTGAAGGGTCCCAGGTTCGATTCCGGTCAAGGTCATGTACCTGGGTTGCGGGCACATCCCCAGTAGGAGATGTGCAGGAGGCAGCCCATCAGTGATTCTCTCTCATCATTGATGTTTCTATCTCTCTCTCCCTCTCCCTTTCTCTCTGAAATCAATAAAAATATATTTTAAAAAAAAGACTGCTTATCTTGCGCCACATTTTGCCCCAGTGGCTTCACCACATCATCTCATAAACCCTCACACCAGGCCTACAAGGGAGGCCTATCATGGGCCAATGTCCCATCCAGCGGCTACTGACCATGGCTGTCTGTCAGCCCCCTCTTTATTTTCCTGAGATAAGCAATGAACAAGAGGAAGTCCTCGCCTTCAGAGTCTGCAGTCTAGTTGGGAAGGAAGAGCATAAGCAAGCACACACACACACACACATTCATAGACAGGGACGTGGGTTTAGACACTGGTGTGAATGTGGAGAATTAGGTCATGGACAGACGACTGCCGTGTCAAATCCCAAGTCAGGGTCCAGGGCAGGGAGGAGTTGTGGGAGCGCCTGCTTTACAGAGAGTGGCTGAGGAGGGTCTCTGAGCCGGTGGCATTGAGTCCCGGAGACCTGAAACAAGCTCGGAGGGGGTCCTGCCTGAGGTGTCCTGGGATAGTGTTTCTGGCAGACAGACACACGGACGTGGATGCCCTGAGAAGGCATTGTATTTGGGGGGAGGGGGGCGCTTGGGTTGAGTGAGGGATGGGGAACGTCAAAGGTCAAGTCAAGTAGGGGCTTTGGCGCTTTCCCTAAGAGTCGTGGAAGGCTGTCTGGGGTTCTCACCACAGCAGCAACACGATCTCGCTCCAGCTACGTGTGGAGAGAATGAATGGAGGGAGGTAAAGACCAAGAGTGCTGGGGGGAGGCTCGGGGAGAAGGCTGGGTACGCAGGGGTCCTGGCACGTGGGAGAAGGATGGTGGCTGCATTAGAGAGGTAGCGTTGGCAAAAAAGGGAAGCAGCTGGATCCAGGACATAGTTCCATGGTGAAGTGGGTAGGATTGGCTGGTGCACTGGATACAGGGTAGGAGGGAGGAACCACGGGTGACTCCGGTGTCACCCATGCATTTGGCTGAATGGTACTGAGAAGGGATAGGAGGATGAGCAGGTTTGATAAAGGGTATTTTCAAAAACCCTCACCCAAAAATATGTTTTCATTAATTTTTAGGGAGAGAGAGAGAGAGAGAGAGAGAGAGAGAGAGAGAGAGAGAGAGACATCGATGAAAGATACATGCCCCGACTGGGGATCAAACCCTAGATCTGTGCCCTGACCAGGAATGGAACCTGTGACCTTTTGGTGCACGGGGCAATGTTCCAACCAACTGAGCCACCCCCGGCCAGGGCAATGGAGAGTATGTTGATGACTCCAGGTTTATAGATGAGAAAAGCAAGCTTGAATGAGGTTAAGCCAGTTTCC
>NW_006295287.1:116267-122118 GCF_000327345.1 Myotis davidii | reverse complement strand
GAGTCTCACAGTGAGAAAGGGGGAGGTCATTCAATTCAAACCCGGGCGTTCCTGCCTCTTAAAATGCTCGCCCACTTTCTCTTCACCGCCTCTCTGCGTGCCAGTGAATGGCCACGTCTCTAGCTCTCTCTCTTGAAACCCTCAACTCCGTGAGCGATAGATTAAAATTAAGGACTGGTTGTCTAGATGTGCATATGGTTTAACTTTTCCAAGAATCGAGACATCTTTGCTTTTTATATGTTGACTCTCAATTCATGCCGGTGACCTCAGATCTTCCCAACACGCAAACAGGACGGAGACCAACACTCTCATTCAGCAGAGACGAATCAGGGTGTTATGGGTAGAACTGTGTCACCTCACCCAGTTCATATATTGACAACATAACCCCCCGAAGAGACAACAGAGATAACTCCCTCTCTCTCCATTTGAGCACAGAGGACACTCCAAGAAGGTGGTCGTCTACAAGCCAGGAAGAGAGACTGCACCAGACATATTCTGGCACTTTGATCATGAACTTTTAGCCTCCAGAACTGTGAAATATTAATGCCTATTGTTTAAGCCTCACAGCCTGTAACATTCTGTTATGACAGCCCTAACAGATGAACACATAGGATTTCAGGGAGATTTATGTATCTTATCTACAAGTATTCAGTTTAATATATATATATATAATTGATGTTAGTGAGGAAGGGAGAAGGAGAGATAGAAACATCAATGATGAGAGAGAATCATTGATTGGCTGCCTCCTGCACATTCCCCAATGGGGATCGAGCCCGCAACCCAGGTGTATGCCCTTGATCGGAATCGAACCTGGGACCTTTCAGTTTGCAGGCTGATGCTCTATCCACTGATCCAAACCGGCTAGGGCAGTACTCAGCTTTTGAAAACCACAAAATACCAATGAAGGTTGAATGCTTTGTGTTCATCTTGTTCTGTGCATCTATGAAGCATAGATATCAAACTACCCCCCATAAAAAAATAGTGGGCAAGTTATTTAGCTAATGTTCCCAACTAATCAATAAGAAATCTAGGATTTTAAAGTTAGTCTATTGGATATCGATGCTCAGGTATTTCCCACTGGTTTCAGAGCTGGCATTGCCAGCTGACATTCTGAATCCATACCCAGCGCTATCTATCTTTCTTTTCTTTAGTTTATTTTTCTATCAGCACTTATCCCCCCTGTACCTTCTTCCACCTCCACCCCCACCTCTCCCCTCTCCTCTGTCTTTTCATTTTTGCAGAGGATAAAACCGAGCCCCACACAGCCCCCTCTCTGCTTGTAATCACTGGTCGTGTCTCTCCAGTTGCCTGTGATGAGTGCTGTTCTCAGGGAAGCTCTGGAGTCCAAGCCCGTCTTGGTTTATGACTTTGGTAGATTTTTCTTTCATCCTCACCCAGCCCTCCCAACACCACTGGCTGGAAACCAACTTCGGTTCTGAAGAATATTTGATCACAGTTGGTTGCGTGCCTGGAGATGTAATGACTGTGCAGTTGAGCAAAGAAGGAATAATGGGTTCTTGCTAACGTTCATGGCGGCCCTTCAGTGGGTAGGGTGTGCTGGGCTCGGAGCGTCCTGGCCATGCCTCTGGGGTGAGGGGTGGGTGAATCTCTAGAACGTGCCTCAGCAACTTGGCACGCGTTCAGCGCCACCCCCGTAAACCATGAATACTTGGGAATACAACTTCCCATCCTCTTTGGGAGACGTTACAAGTAGAATTCAGAACATTTTGTAAAATGAACCAAAGAGAAAGACAGAGAGAAATCAAAGATGCCCTATCTTCCCTAATAAATAACGACAGCTTATTAAATTAAGAAATATGGGAAAACTGGTCTCACATTCCCACTGAATTTGTTTGTATGTGTCCTGATAATGCTAGTTGTGGATTGGAGACTATGGCAGAATGGAAAATAATTAAGTGGAATTAACTCGAAAGGAAGAAAGAAAGGGAAGAAAGAATATTTGCCGAGCTCTCCAATCAATGCACGTAGCCCAAACATTTTGAGACATTTGGCTGCAGGCTTAGAAGACAAAAGTCACTTTTGCAGAGTCACTCAGCTGGCAGGTGTCAGAAACGAGGTCAGGTCTGTCTTGGGGACCAGGCAAGAGTGAGCCTTGAACCTGTGACTGTGGAGGGACCGGCTTCCGCTGAAGGCTCTTGCCTGTGAGACCCCCGTGACAACGGGGCGAGGAAGCGCAAGAAGGCTGGACATCAGGTCGCCGCTTCTGGTCTGACAGGCGATGGAGGCTCTCTGAGCCTCAGTTTCCCCAGATTTCAAACAAGGAATTCGATGCCCACGTCATGGAGTCGTAGGGGGACTTGCAGGGGACGCAGGGATGCCGACCCATGTTGCCTACTCGTGATTGATTGACAGGTGGCCTCATGACCTGCGAAGAGGCCAGAGGCTGTGTCAATGCCCATCATTTCAGCAAAACAGCAAGAAGCCACAGCTTGCGTGTCAGACAGGAGAAGCTCGGTGTCTCCAGTGCCTGTGCCTTTACCAGGGTTTCTCCACGTCTCTCCTCTCTGTTTGGAAAAGGCAAACGTGTGTAGAAGCGGTACCTGTCCCTGTATGTTTACAAATGGGCATAACAGACGGATGTCAGCACAGACGGATGCTAAAGGATGAGTCAGTCCCTTCCCTTCTCATGACGCTTGATCTCCAGGGCGGTCTGTTCCTCATCTTGGGTTGCCCTGGCGGTTTGGTGTAACAACTATTTTCAAATTTATTATATTCATTGGTGGGGGGGGGCTAGAACACCTGCCTCTTTATTGGTTCTCACTCTCCCAACCTCTTCTCTCTCATAAAGTGCTCTTTCCTCTTCTGCGCTCCCAGATCCCTCTGTCCTTCCCACATACTGGCAGACCGCAGCCATGATGCTTGGCTGTTCTGACGTTACTTATCCGGGAGGCTACACTGGCTTTGCCTTTCTCACTGGACTTTCTTTCTTTCTTTCCCTCCCTCCCTCTCTCCCTCCCTCCCTTTCATTTTTAAAATCCTCACCCCAAGATATGTTTCCATTGCTTTTTAGAGAGAGAGAGAGAGAGAGAGAAACATTGATTGGTTGCCTCCCGTACCCACCCAACCAGGGCTCATACCCGCAAACTAGGTATGTGTCCTGATGAGGAACTGAACCCACAACCTTTTGGTGATGGGAAGGTGCCCCACCCACTGAGCCACCGGCCAGGGTGGACTTTCGTTTTAAAAAAAATAAGGAAGGGAGCAAATGAGATGAGGTGGATATGAAAGTATTAAGCCAGAGCGATGGTGCTCAGACGTTAGCAACCACTGGGCTCACCTGGAGGGCATGTTACAACCCAGGCCCTGCGTCCCTTCCCCAGAGCTTCAGAGTCTGGAGTGGGGCCTGAGGATTTGCATTTCCAACCGGCTTGCCGGTGAGGGGGATGGAGCTGGTCTGGGGCCACGCTTCTGAGAGGGATGTGCCTGATCTTCGTGTGCGCCCCGAGGTTCAGGGCAGGGCACACGGTGCTCTGGAGTAAGTCCGTGTGCCCCGGAGCAGCTCGAGTAGGAGGGGCGGGCATTGGGGAGTATAAAGTCAGAGGCAACCTGTGCCGGGGCAGGCCACCTGCAGGTCAATGGAGGTGATGAGAAAGCTGGCAGGCTGTGTGTCCCTGGCGCTCTATATGTGTGGGCTGCAAGCAGGTGAGATGGCACGGGCAGGGGAGGAGAGGAGCAGGAGGAAGGGGAGACCTAGGAGGTGGTGGTTTGGAGTGAGACCGGCAGGAAACAGCATCTATCCATTGTCCCTAATATCTTTTATCTTATTTATTTATTTATTCTTGTTGTGGTCAATCCTTACCCGAGGATATATTTATATTAATTTTGAGAGAGAGAGGGGGAGAGAGAAACATTGATGTGAAAGAGAAACATTGATCGATTGCCTCTCGCACAAGCTCCAACCCGGGGTGGAACCCGAACCCTAGGTATGTGCCCTGACCCAGAATGGAACCTGAAACCCTTCGGGCGCATGGCTCCACTCTCCAACCAACTGAGCCACCCGGCAGGGGCGCCCGATGTCATTTAAATGCAGCACAATGCTTGGTGCAGAGCGGAGGATTTGGAGAGTCCTAAGTTCAAATCCCTGCTCTTCCTCTTGCTGGTTGGGTGCTCACGGGCAAGTCACTCGGCCTCTCCTGACGCCTCAGTCTTCCCATCCAGAGAATGGCAAGCACTGTTAAGAAAGAGGGAGCTCCTAAATCCCGCCTTCAACGTGGATGAACCCAGGGACATTATGGCAAGTGAAATCAGCCAGTTACAGAGGGACACAGACTGCCTGCCTGACTCTGAAGGATCTAACATAGTCAAACCCACAGGCAGAGAGAGTAGAACAGTGATTGCCCGGGGCCGGGAGAAGGCTGATGGGGAGTTAGTTGTTCCAGGAGTAGAGCGTTTCAGTCACCCAAGAGGAGTCAGTCCCAGAGACCTGGTGTGCAGTACGCAATGCCTGGAGTCAGCGATGCCGCCCTGGGCACGTCGACATTCCCTAAGAAGGCAGCGCTCTTGTCAAGAGTTCTTACCACGATTCAAAAAAGAAGAGAAAGAGGAAGCTTATGAGGGGTCGCTAAGATCTTTGGTTAAGGGAACAAGGTGCAAAAGAAACCGTATGAAGGCTAGGCTATCCTTTGTGTAGAAAAGGCGTGAAAGGCTGTTCATACTGGCCCCTGAGCCCTGGCCGGGCAGCTCCGTTGGAGCATTGCCTCAATACGCCAAGGTTGTGGGTTCAATCCAGGTCAGGGCACCTACAAGAAGCAACCGATGAAGGAGTAATGAGTGGGAACAGCTGATAATGTTGCTCTCTCTCCTCCTTTGCTCCCCCCCCCCTTCCGCCTCGCTCTCTCTCTCTCTCTCTCTCTCTCTCTCTCTCATCAATTAAAAAAATACCTGCCTTGAATATTCATAAGCTGACTCTGCAGGTCACAGGAATGACAACACTGATATCTGTGGGGAGGGGGACAGGGTGGTGAGGCTGGGAGGATTTGTATGGTTTTCCTCTTATAGTCCTTGGAAGGGTTAAGGTAGAAAAGGTGGGCGAGGCCCTGGGAGCTGTGGACGCCTGCAGCCCAAGCGCCCGGGGAGCCTGTGGGAGCTGCACATGTTGGTGTATCACTCACTGGAGTCAAGAGGACCACGCACCTTGGGGTGCCATGGGGCACCTGGGGGTTCTAAGCAGGACGGCGTCAGAAGCTATTCTAGGCGTTGGGCTCTGGTTGGGAGGTTTCAGGGGGATTAAGGAAGACGGGTCCACTCAACAGTGGATGTTGTCAGAAAGGGGTAGCTCACTGGGTCTCTATGGAGAAGGGCGAGGAGGAGGAGAACGGTGTGTTGGCGAAGAAGCGCCGTCACTCATGCCAGCCAACGGGAGGAGGCGTTCGGTCATTTGGGACACGGTGACCTTGTCTTTGACTGCCTTTAGGCGAAGTTCTGAAGGGGACTTGCCGTATCTTGTTTCCTCTGGGGGGGGGGGGGGAGAGGAGCTTTTGTGTCCTCCGTCTCAGAACACATTGGACACACTTAGTCCTCAGACAGTACTGGGGATGGTGCTGCTTCCTGGTCATTAACTGGAGGAGGAGGCAGGAGAAGGACGAGGGGGAGCGAGATCTCCGAGTGCTCTTGTCTGAGGTGGTGATCCTGTGAGGTTGTTCAGTTGGCAGCAGAAGGACAGCGTGGAGCTTTTTTAGGGTGGTGGTGGGGGAACTTTTGTGTCCTCTGTCTCAGAACACATTGGACACACTAAGTCCTCAGTCGGTATTGGGGATGGTGCTGCTTCGTGGTCATTAACTGGGGAAGGAGGCAGTAGAAGGAGGAGGGGGGGTGGGGGGAGGGAGTCAAA
>NW_006295287.1:115699-116217 GCF_000327345.1 Myotis davidii | reverse complement strand
GGGGGGAGAAGGAGAAGGGGGAGAGGAAGAAGGGGGAGAGGAGGAGCAGAGGGAGAGGGAGGGGAGAGGGGAGAAGGAGTGGGGGTGATCAGGTGGTAAAGATGGCCAGGCGTGGCCGAGGTGTGCTGTGATAACAAGGTGACGGGCAAGGACTGAGGAAGACGTGTGAGGCTGTGGCTGTGTCAGCACTATCAGTGAATGAAAAGGCAAAGGACCGTTTCTGGGGGCACCGGGGTCTGAACTCGCTTCTTTTGTAAAATTTGCATTATTTATTTATTTATTTATTTATTTATTTATTTTTTAATCCTCACCCGAGGAGTGAGGATATTTTTTCCCCATGGATTTTTAGAGAGAGTGGAAGGGAGGGGGGAGAGGGAGAGAGAGAAACATCCACGTGAGAGACAAATCACTTGGCTGCCTCCCGAATGGGCCCCTACCGACCAGGGCTGGGGACTGAACCCGCAACCGAAGTACGAGCCCTTGACTGGGAATCGGACCTGCGCCCCTTCAGTCCATGG
>NW_006295287.1:111516-115628 GCF_000327345.1 Myotis davidii | reverse complement strand
CACCACCAATCCAAAAGTATAAGAAACAATAAAAGATAGTATTTTATTAACCACTAAATTGTGAATCAGGGTATATTGATGTAAAAAGGACCAGATAAGGAAAATCGTATACTTTAGAGGAATTACAAAAGCCTTACCATCATACTATCATTTATTGAATACACATCTTGTACCAGATATGTTTAATAATATGTACTTTAGTCTAGCATCAACTCTACAAAATTCATTCATTATCATCAATATTTTACAGACAGAGAAATTGACGCTAAGAGATTAACTTGCCACTTTTTTTTCAAAGAGTAGTGGTGCCCTAGCCAGTTTGGCTCAGTAGATCGAGCATCAGCCTGTGGACTGAAGGGTCCCGGGTTCGATTCTGGTCAAGTGCATGTATCTTGGTTTCAGACACATCCCCAGTAGTGGGTGTGCAGGAGGCAGCTGATGGATGTTTCTCTCTCATCGATGTTTCTAACTCTCTATCCCTCTCCCTTCCTCTCTGTAAAAAATCAATAAAATATATATATATTAAAAAAAAAAGAGTTTGGGGGTGAGAAACAGCGCCCCCCAAAGGCAGGGTTATGGGAGTTACTCGAAGAAAAACTCAGACTCGGGCTGAATGAGTGGGCTGTGTCTGGGGTGCCCTTCATCAATGAGGAGTGATCATAAGTCATCCAAAATGGGATAGCAAAGGTTGTTCCCCAACAGGAGAGCCGTTGGTTATATGAACTTCAAGGTCCTTTAACAGTCTCAGAACGACTCGAGTATTTTTGGAGATGGTCTAAATTTTGCCCATTTTTTTTTCCTCTTTCAGAATTGAATGTCCAGTTATATCCTCCAGCTCCAGGTGGGAATACATTTCTTTATTTGTTAGCATCTGAGATGTCAGGCCCCCTCCCCACCCCCACCCCCCTGTGCCTGTGAAACAGCATCATCTTCCTGAAAGTTCCTGGCATTTCCCGGCTGTTTTACTCTTTCCTTTGCTTTTCTTCTGGCACAAAAGGCCCTCCCTGGTCATGCCAGCCAAATCCTGTATTTCAAGATCCATTTCAGCCAGCCCTCCCAGATGACCTCCCCCACCCCTTTTCTATGGTACTGCCATCAGCATTTGTGGGTCTTGTTGTTTGTTTGGTTGTTACGTTTAACGACCTATTCTATGTAGAGGTATAACCCACATACCATAATATTCACCATTTTAATATACCATTTACTGATTTTTAATAAATGCTCAGAGTGGTGTAAACATCACCTCGATTCAACTCTAGAATATCTCCATCACCCCGGACAGTGGTCGGCAAACTCATTAGTCAACAGAGCCAAATATCAACAGTACAATGATTGAAATTTCTTTTGAGAGCCACATTTTTTAAACTTAAACTCTATAGGTAGGCACATTGTTATTAACTTAATTAGGGTGCTCCTACGGCTTAGGAAGAGCCACACTCAGGGGGCCAAAGAGCCGCATGTGGCTCGCGAGCTGCAGTTTGCCGACCCCGGCCCCACAAGATCCCTGTGTTCATTTGCTGTCACCCCTACTCCCAGTCCCACCAACCACTAATCTGCTTTCTCTTTAGCTTGGTCTTTTCTGGACATTTCAGATGCATGTGACCTTTTGTATCTGTTTTTTAAGTTAAAAAGTTAACCATGGAGTTCATCTGGATCCACTGTAGATAACTATGCCTCAGTGTCTCCATTCTTGGAAGAGAGGAGCCATATGCGCATGTAGACAGCTGGTGCTCAGTTGTAACCTGTAGCTCTCATGAAGTTGGGAGTTTTAGGAGAGAAATGCAGATGTGGGAACACTTTATGGGGATAGTCAAGCCAGTGAACAGGTTACAGATATGTTGGTTGGTTTCTAAAACGATTTCAATCAGCAATTACTTGTTCGGGGGTTTGGCCAACATGGCTTAGAGCCGTGGTCGGCAAACTTTGGCTCGAGAGCCACATGCAGCTCTTTGGCCCCTTGAGTGTGGCCCTTCCTAAGCCTTAGGAGCACCCTAATTAAGTTAATAACAAGGTACCTACCTAGATAGTTTAAGTTTAAAAAATTTGGCTCTCAAAAGAAATTTCAGTCGTTGTACTGTTGATATTTGGCTCTGTTGACTAATGAGTTTGCCGACCACAGGCCTAGAGTATAAGGTGGGGAACCATAGCCCTTCAGCTCTCTTGCTTTTGGCGTCTGAAGGAGGCTATTTTCAGAGCAGTGGACAGCAGGGTTGCTCTGTGTGGCTGCTCAGCCAGAAGCGGGGCTCATGGCTGGCCGGTGCAGCAGCAGTGGCAGGAGCCTCTCCCGCCTCCATGGCAGTGCTAAGGAGCAGCAAGCCAAGTGGTAAGGAGGGAGGGATCCCAGATTTCAAGAGGGATGTCCGACTGCCGGCTTAGGCCTGATCCCCAGGGGTATTGAGCCTAAGCTGGCAGGTGGCCATCCCCCGAGGAGTCCTGGACTGTGAGAGGGGGCAGGATGGGCTGAGGGACTCCCTCCACCCCCCAGTGCATGAATTTGGTGCACTGGGCCTCTGGTTTTAAATATTAAATGATAAACATAACAATATAGTTAAATAGCAAAATAATAAAAGTTCTGACATAATTGTTAAAATAATAATGTAATTATTATTAAATAGTAAATATAGGTAATGTATATTGATAAAGAGTAAATAATTGCTAAATAGTAAAAGAAAATGAATTTTGCATCAAAATCATTTCAGGCTTATTATGAAAGACCAATCAATATCTATTAAGTTTCTGTTCTGTGCCAGCTCCTATCAGTTGATAATATGGGTCTAGCTTTGAACAGGAAACCTGTGGTCATTCCTGACAAACGAGAAAGATGCTGAACAGGTCACTACAGGTCAAATAAATGGAAAAAAAGGGGCACCAAGACGCAAGTTCAGTACAAGTGGATCTAGCATAGTGTGGACGTTCAAGGAGGTTTCATGGAGATTCACCTACAGGCTGAATGGGAGCAGGAAGGGGCGTGGCCTTGCCCGCTCCCAGAGCGGGTCACAGGTGGTCAAGGTGAGGCTGGAGGTGTTTGGGGAACCAGATCAAGAGGGAATCGTAGCCACTTCAATGCCAATTCTTGCCTTTAGAGCAATAAGTCGGTGGCAAGGTCACATTAGAACCTTCAGAAAGAACATTCTCACTAACAATGAGGGGAGGAAAGGTTGGGAGTATCCAGGAATAACTTATTGCCGTGGTCAAGGCAAAGGCGCAATGCTCGCTGGTGACCCATGGCGCGCAGGGAAGCGAATCACCCTGAGCGAAGCGCAGGGGCAGCCGCCTTCAGGAGGCGGAGAGATTTCTTTTCCTAGGAGAGGGGGTAAGAGGGCCATAAGAAAGACCAGAATTTCAGGTTCGCAGACGGGTGTCCAGTCTCGGGGCGGGGGTGCTTGCCTGCGACGGAAGCCACCTGTTACAGGCGGCTCCCCACTGCGGGATGAGGTCAGGCCTCCTCTGACCCACGTACGTTCTGTGCCGTGCACACGGGAGGGCGCCAGGGACTGGCCAGGTGGATGTGGGGGCAGCGGAACGGCCACTCCTCTCGTAAGCCAGGCCCCGTTGACCATGTTCCCCTCTGTCCCAGAATATTTCAATGCTCCCTGTGTCTTCCCATTTACCTACGAAGACCTGACCTACTACAGCTGCATCTCTGTGCACAGCGATTATGCCTGGTGCTCCCTGGAAGACAGATTCAATGGCAGGTGGCGCTACTGCACGGCCAACGGTGAGCGTCCCTCCCAGTGGCTGTCGCGATGCCTCGGGTCTAAGAGGCGATGGAAGGCAGTGGGCTTCGCAATCTGGGGTGTTGGATACAATGAGGTCGGATCCTGGCTTCTCTACTTGCTCTCACCACTTGGAACGCAGTGGGTGCGGGAGAGAAAGCTGGTGCTGTTAGTCTGACAATGGTCAGCCATATGGCTTCCTTTTATTATTATTACTAGAGGCCCAGTGCACAAAAATTTGTGCACTCAGGGGGGAGGAGAGGGTCCCTCAGCCCGGCCTGTGCCCTCTCGCAGTCTGGGACCCCTCAGGGGAGGACCACCTGCTGGTTTAGGCCTGCTCCCCGGGGGATTGGGCCTAAGCTGGCAATCAGACATCCCTCTGGCAGCCCGGCAGCC
>NW_006295287.1:109777-111307 GCF_000327345.1 Myotis davidii | reverse complement strand
AACCCCCAGATCACATTGGGACATGTCTCTGATGGGTGGGCGAGGGTTCAAGCAAGGTGATCCGCACTGCTGCCTTGCTCCAGCCACTGCCGCCCCCAGATCGCATTGGGACTTGTCTCCAGTGGCGGATGAGGTCTCAGTTGAGGCGATCTGCACTGCTTGCCTTCCCCCAGCCCCTGCCCACCCCCAAATAGCACTCGGGAGTGGGACCCCTGTCTCTGATGGGCAGGAGAGGGCTCCAGCAAGGTGATTAGCACCGCTTGCCTTATCGCTGGTAGCACAGGGAGGCCTGGATGGCGGCTTGCGCTGTCCTACCCTGCCTGCTTTATGCAAACTAGCCGCCATCTTTGTTGGTGGTTAACCACCATCTTGGTTGGCAGGTCATTTGCATATTGCCCTGATTAGCCAAAGAAAAGGGTAGCGAAGTTACAGTTAATTACCATGTTTCTCTATTATTAGATAGGATTTCTTAATCCGCACCTGAAGATATTTTTTTTCATTGATTTGTTAAAAAGAGAAACACGTGTTTTTTTGAAAAAAATATTTTTATTGATTTCAGGGAGAGGGAGAGAGATAGTAACATCAATGATGAGAGAGACTAATTGATCAGCTGCCTCCTGCATGCCCCCTACTGGGGATCGATTCTGCAACCCGGGCATGCGCCCTTGACTGGAATCAAACCCTGGACCCTTCAGTCCACAGGCTGACGCTCTATCTTCTGAACCAAACCAGCTAGGGCTTTCCATTGATTTTTTTTAGAGAAAGTGGAGGGGAGAGAGGAGGGGGAGAGAGAAACATTGATGTGAGAGACACACATCCATGGGTTGCCTCCCGCACACAGCCTGGAACCGAGGTCTGTGCCCTTGATCAGGAATCGAACCCGTGAGCCTTTGGTCTGCAGGCTAACGCTCTAACCACTGAGCACTGGTCCAGGCAACCTTGAGACTCTCTATGTTCATGTTTCTCCTCCTGCTTCTCCCTCTCTCTGCAGACCCCCCCATGTGTACCTTCCCCTTCCGCTTCAGGAGTAGACTCTTTCAGACGTGCACCAAGGTAGGCTACATTTTCAATAGGACGTGGTGCTCGCTGACCAGTAATTACGATGCAGATGGAAAATGGAAGCAGTGTTCTCCTTACAAGTACGTTGGCTGGGGAAGGATGGAGTGGTCGGGTGGGGGGGCATGTCCTAGACATCTCTTAAAGTGGGGAACCCTCTGGATTGATGGAGAGGGAAGTTGAGGTCTAGATGATCTGCTGATGGCTCAAGCCAGGGGTCAGCAAACATTCTGTAAGGGCCCAATAGTAAGTCATTCTGGTTTCAAAGGCCATATGGTCTCTCACATACTCAACTCTGCCTTGTGGCACAAAAGCAGCCACAGCGTTAAAAACAAACAAGCAAAACAACAGCAACAAAAAAACCCTGGCCGGAGTGCTCAGTGGTTAGAGTGTTGGCCGAAGGGTCTTGGGTTCAAGTCTGATCATGTACCTGGGTTGCAGGTTCCCCGCAGGAGGCAACCAATATATGGGTCT
>NW_006295287.1:97672-109711 GCF_000327345.1 Myotis davidii | reverse complement strand
CTTTCCCTTTCCCCACTCCTTTCTACGCCCTAAAATCAATGGAAAAAAAGTCTCCAATGAGGATTAACCAAAAAAAACAGAAAGAAAACAAATAAACATGACTGTGTGCCAATAAAACTGTACCAATAGACCCTGACATTTAAATCTCATGTCATTTTCAGGTATCACAAAATATTTCTTGTCTTTTATTTCTGTTTTTGTCAGCCATTTGAAAATGAGAAAACCATTAGTTCATGGGCCATACGGAAACGGATGGGGTGCGGGTTGCATTTGGCCTCTGGGCTCCAGTTTGTTGGCCCCTGATTTGAATGATCTGTCCTTGACTCCACACATTGCCCCTCACCCTTGCATTTTCCCTTTTCTCTCTCCCTTTCCCCCCTCCCCTTACTTTCCCAATTTTTTTAAAAATAAAGAGACTTAAGAATATATTTTCTTATTGACTTCAAAGAGGAAGGGAGAGGGAGAGAGAGGTAGAAACATCAATGATGAGAGAGAATCATGGATCGGCTGCCTCCTGCACATCCCACACTGGGCACTGAGCTTGCAACCTGGGCGTGTGCTCTGACCAGGAATCAAACCGTGACTTTCTGGTTCATAGGTCAACACTCAACCACTGAGCCATGCTGGCTGGGCAATAGAAAGAGATTTAAGATGGAGTGCATGGCCATATAAAATTAAACTTAGTATTAATTAGAAGAAGGTGATATATGGAATGATGCTCATAGTCGGGGCCTGGAAGGGATGAGTGGACGCAGGATGGAGCCTTCCCTGAAACTAACGGACTAGAACAGAACACAGAGCCTCTGTACCTGCTGCAGGTGAGCAGGATTTGGGCGACCTTGACTCTCTTTGTCCATAAACAGCCTTTCCCTCCACCCAGCAATTTCTGTTCTATGATATATACCATAGAAAACCTTGGACAACTGCACAAATATGTATGTAAGACGATGGCCATCACAGTGACCAAAAAAGTTAGTACAGCCATCTATACTAATAAAAGAATAATATGCTAATTAGGCCAGGTCTACCGGGCATCTTCTGGTCATCCTCCCTTTCTTCCAGACAAAGCCACGGTGACTGGGGGCTGAGGCAGAGGCAGTTAGGGATGCTCTGGCCAGCAGAGGAGAGCAGTTAGGGGTGATCAGGCAGACAGGCAGGTGAGCAGTTAGGAGCCAGCGGTCCCAGATGGGATTGCGAGAGGGATGTCCAACTGCCAGTTTAGGCCCAATCCCCTTTGCCCTGTGGCTTGATCTTCATGATGGAGAATTTTCCACGTGAAGACATAAATCTACACCACCTTTCTGCATGCTTTCCTAAAACTTCAAAATATGGATATACTCTTCCCCAAGTAAAGCATAATTGGATGGCTTTTAATATTTTGCTATGACCATGACCAAATGGGTACCTTCTGCATTGATTTTTGAGTAAGTGTGTGAGGGTGTTTTTGTGGTATTATCAGATTATCTAAGTGAAGTCACTGGGTCAGTGGATATGTACATGTTAAGTGTGTGTGTGTTAAACTTTTTTATTCTAAATTATCCTCAGTAAACATATGAGACTACCCATTTTTAAAAACTTCCTTAACACTGAAAATCATCAATTTAATAAATTTGCTCCAAGTATGGACTACATAGCTTATGTTAAACTAATCAATTAAAATAATCAAGTAGCCTGGCCAACGTGGTTCATTGGTTGAGCATCGACCTATGAACCAGGAGGTCACGGTTCAATTACCAGTCAGGGTTACGGGCTTTATCCCCAGTAGAGGGCATGCAGGAGGCGGCCGATCAATGAGTCTTTCTCATTAATGATGTTTCTAACTCTCTCTCCAGCTCCCATCCTCTCTGATATCAGTAAAAATATATTTTAAAAAATAACCGAGGACTAAAATAATCAATAATGGCATACTGTGCTTGAGAGTGAGAGAGAAATACTTGACCTATCCTTAGGCAACTGACCTCTAACGCCCTTCCATCTTCCCCCATTCCACGTGCCCATGTTAGTTCTTGGGGGTAGACCAGATCTCCCATTGGGGAGAGGTTATCCTGGAAGATGGAGACGGATCCTGACCCTCACTTCTGCTTTTCTTCCACAGTTTATAGTAAGTCTTGGTGTTCACGAACGGACAGAAGTTATAGGATTCATCAGCTGCCTCTCAAAATGGATCTTTTCCCGGATCATTCTGACCAATAAAGATTTGATCCCTCTCCCACGTGGATGACTCCCTCCCTGAAACCAGGCACAGCTGAAGCTCGGTGGTAACCAGTGCCTCCCTGGCCCTGGGGGCGGGGGACCAGCAGGGCGTCGGTGGGGAAGAACTTGCATTCAAATCAAGGTCCTGAGGAATCGCTGACAGTATCATCTTTGGCAAGTTAACTTCTCAGAGAAACTGCAGCTTCCCCTCACACAATTCTTGAAATTTTTAATTAAGTATAATGTACCCTTTTAATTGTTGGAGGTAAAATTCATGACGTACAATGAACTACTTTAAAGATAACAATGCCGTGGCATTGAGGACAGTTGCAAAGTTGCGCGAACATCACCTTTACTTCCAAAAGGTTCTCATCATACCCTGGCCCGGTAGAGCAGTTGGTTAGAGCATCGTCCCGATATGCCAAGGTTGTGGGTTTGATTCCCAGTCAGGGCACATAGCTAGGTTGCGGGTTCAATGTCGGGTCAATAGGGGCACATATGGGAGGCAACCAATCGATGTCTCTCTCTCTCTCTCTCTCTCTCTCTCTCTCCTCCTTCCCCTCCCTCCCTCTCTCTAAAAAACCAATACCCTTGGGTGAGGATTAAAAAAAGAATCTATACTAATAAAAAGAGTAATATGCAAATTGACCAAATGACCAAACAGCAGAACGACCATCCTGACGGCCTTCCGGACAACCATGCTATGACACCCACTGGCGCCAAGCCAGCCAAGGCAGGTGCGATGCGATTGGTTGGGGGCCTGGCCATCGCCCCATGATCACCCTGCAGAGGGAGGCCCAGGCCACAGGCCATCTGGGCGATTGATCAATTGAGGGGCTCCACGATCGCCCCAAAGAGGGAGGCCCAGGCTATCCTGTGGTGGTGCTGCAGCAGGTGGGCGGGGCCTCCCTCTGTGGGGGCGATCCATCACAGAGCTCCGGCCGGGTGGGCGGGGCCTCCCTCTTCCAAGCAATCGATCCTGGGGCTCCTGTACTGTGAGAGGGCACAGGCCAGGTTGAAGGACTCCCCCCTGCCCTGAGTGCATGAATTTCATGCACTGGGCCTCTAGTAAATAAATAAAATAATAACACTAGAATAAACTCTGTTTCATGGACTCACAACTGTAAACCTACTTTTGCCCACCCTGTAGATAACATACAACACACACATTACAGACACTCAAGATTTTCACATACAACACAGAAAACACCACATGTTGTACATACATAACTAACACACAAGAAGACACACATCCAGTGTGTCCACAGACTACACACACAGCCATATGCATAACAATACAATACCACAGACAACATACACTCATGTACAGAAAAAATATATGACAGTACACACCCACACACATGCATATGGACAACACCCATACCTCACAGTTGCAGGATATATACACCCAACACACACATATACAACAGACACACCTCACACACACAAAACACATCCACACACTCCATACACACAAAATCCATAATATGTTCACGTCATCATCACACAACATACGTTCATGCACAAAAGACTTGCACGTACCACCCACACAATGCAGCCATATGCAAAGCGTACACACACACATACACACACACACACACCCCACAACATGAGACTTACATCCTTGGAAAGCCCTGAGAGCCCCGCCTGGGGAGGAGCCTGGGAAGGGCCCCTGCACCTTCCCCTCCTCTGTTGCGCTCTCCTCTTTCCCCGGCTGTGGGTGATGAAAAAGGGTTAAATACATGTGATTCCTGAGGGGCTGACCAAGCCCTGGCCCTGACCTACCAGCCAACCAGGTGGGGGCTGGAGTCCAGTGGTTACGGAGCCGCAGCCCCTCCTGCCCAGCAAGCACCTGTGCGGTCACCAACAATAGATCCCTGGTCATCTGCGACCTCTGGAGGTCAACACGGGGCCCTCAGAGTGTGCGGTCTGAACCTGGGGCACCTGGGCCCGAAGTGACCCCATCAGGCTGGCCATCAGCTGTGAGTGACCCCGAGCCTGGACCTTCTCCCCTCTTCCCTCCCTCGCTTTTCGTCCTTCCTCTCTCCATTCACTGATGGACACCTGCTCTGTGCCAGGCACATCCGGGCTCCGGCAAGACCAAGCGCCTGTCCTCATGGACCTTACGCTCGGGTGGGGGAGACAGACTTAGCAGCCAAGCAAGGGAGACACACGGTGTGACAATGGGGCTCAGGCGAAGGGGAACCGTGAGGCAGTGAGAGGGACAGGGAGGCGGGAGGGGAAGGTGTGCAGTCTTAGCTGGGGTGGTCAGGGGAGGCCTCCCTGAGGAGGTGGCATTTGTGCTTAGACAGAGGGAGACAGGGTATGAGCCATGCAGGCAGCAAAGGGAAGAGTCCCGGGGCAGGGAACAGGCTGAGCTTGGCATGTCAGAGGCTCGAGGAGGCCAAGTGCCCAGGGAGGTGCATCAGGGGGGAGTGGAACAGAGAGGTTGGAGGTGACAGGCTGGGGCAGCGCACAGGGCCCTGGGGGCCATGGTGAGGCGCCGGGAGCCACAGAGGCTCTGGGCAGAGGAGCGACAGGACTAGACAAGTTTCACGGTCCCCTGGCCCTTGTCTACAGAGTGGAAGCAGGGGAGAGGGAGGAGGCTGTAGAGAGAGTGCTTGTCCGGGTCCTTGGAGAGGCAGACGCCGAGGTGGGGTTAAATGGGATTATACCCCCAAGGACTTTTTAGGGGAGTCGCTCCTGTGAGAACAAGTAGAGAAGGACCCGGGAAGGCTGGGAGAGCCATGGGCTGAGACCCCGAGGGAGAGAGAGGGAGGAGGCTGGGTGGAAGCTTGTGGACCACCATGTGGTCTCAGGGACATTGCCCCAAGGCTGTCAGAGGTCCCGCGTCTCCCAGGAAAGGGCCTGCCTCAGTTTCCCCAACACACTAAGGCATTGGCAGTGCGCAGCCCACGGGGGGCGGGGGGGCTGGGAGTGGATTTCAGGGCACACACAGCAGCTGGGCTTGTGGCTAAGTAAACTCCAGCCATTGGAGGCTGCAAGGCGCCCTCTGGTGGTGGCCGAGCACAATGACCCATGAAGAGATGATGGGGTGGCCAGGATGGCAGCGGTGGGCGAGGAGAAGTGAGGGGACCACGGAGATGTTCCGAGTATCAAACTCACAGGATTTGCTGCTGGTGGACATGAAGCAACAGAGAACCAGAGGACTCAAGAACAAGCCCAAGGGTTTTCGCCTGAGCTACTCAAAGGCTAGAGAATCCATGAACTGAGGTGAGAAGATTCGGGGAAGGGGTCTGTGCAAGGGCGGGAAGCAGGCCCACTTTTACATGGTCACGTAGCAGGGAGATAGAGACAAAGGGTTACACGCATCGATTTTCCTCCTCTTTCCCCTCCTCTTTCCTTCCTATTTCAGTCATTAAACCAAAAAAATCTCTTTTGGCCGTAACCGGTTTGGCTCAGTGGATAAAGCGTCGGCCTGCGGACCGAAAGGTCCCAGGTTCGATTCTGGTCAAGTGCATGTATCTTGGTTGAGGGCACATCCCCAGTAGGAGGTGTGCAGGAGGCAGCTGATCAATGTTTCTCTCTTATGGATGTTTCTATCTCTGTATCCCTCTCCCTTCCTCTCTGTAAAAAATCAATTATACATATATGTAAAGATCTCTTTTGTTCTCTTTATGCTGATCCACGTGTGGGACACTTGGTGGGAGACAGTCATGGCTCACAGAGCTCACAGCTACTCGGGGCGAGGAGAGTGAGCCTCAGGCGGGGGAAACACAGTGTCCTAAGTGCTTCCGGGGCAGGAGAGGATTTGGGGAACCCAAAGGCAGCCCCCCCTCACCAGTCAGCGGGATGTGGGAAGGCTCAAGGTGAGAGGTGGTGTCTACCATGAGGTCTGAAGGCCCAGTAAGTTCGTGAGGGAGAGCAGTCTCAGGGAGGAGGCTTCCAGAGAAGGAAGAGGATAGGGGGTGGCTTTGAGGCCAGAGGGAACATGAATTGAAGTAGGATTTTGCTCCTGGATTGAGAGTAGGTGGTGTGGAGGGGTGAGTGGTGGGGCTGGAGGAGTCTGGGATCCTGCCTGTCATGGACCTGTCCACAGGGCTAAGCTGTTTCCTCTACATGGGAAATGCCAGTCGGTGAAGCTGGGAAGGGCCTGGGGGGGTGTGGTCTTCAGGGAGCCCGCCTAGCAGGCGTGCTGCTGACCATGGTGCTGAGCGGTGTCCCTGGCACCTGGGGAATTCAGAGGGTTTGGGGCATAGCCTGAGCTCATCCCGCGTGAGGTCCTCAAGGGTGAGCTCACCAGGGAAGGGCTTTGTCCTAAGGATACTGGGGGGCCATGGGCGGTCCTCAGCACGGGAGGGGGAGAGTCAAGGTCGTCCTTGGAAAGCCCCCCTGGCTGCTGTGTGGAGGGTTTGAGGCTGGGGTGGGGAGACCAAGAAGGGAGCAGATGAGGCAGCCTAGTGGCCGTGAACTTAGGACGAGGAGAAATGAACAGCTTCAAAGGATATTTAACTGGGGGGCAGGGGCAGGATTTTCCTCCTTTTCTGGAATGTTCCAACTGGGAAATCTATTTTAAAATATGTTTTTATTGATTTCAGAGAGGAAGGGAGAGAGAGAAGGGAGAGAGAGAGATAGAAACATCAATGATGAGAGAGAATCATTGATTGGCTGCCTCCTGCACACCCCCATTGTGGGATCGAGCCTGCAACCCTGGGCATGTGCCCTTGACCGGGAATTGAACCCACAACCATTCAGTTCACAGGCTGATGCTCTATCCACTGAGCGAACCAGCCAGGGCCCAACTAGAAACTCTTTGCACCCTTCTTTCCCAGTAGTTTACATTAATGTAAACAAGACAAGACTCAAACTCCTCAGTTTGCACGAGAAATCCAGCAGTCTTTTCATCTGTTTCCTGCACGGATGTGGGAGGACAGCCAAGTGCTCCTTACAGAGAAAAATCCACATGTATCTCTACCGTTGAAGACACACACACACGGAAAACTGAATATTGTAACAGAGCCACGTGCCGTGAAATAAGAATTTCCATCAGAATTATAACCAGTTTTGGAACTTCGGGGCTGTGGTCACAGGACGCAGAAGAGACCACCAAAGCTCAGAGTGGCTAAGAGCATGGCCAAGGTCACACAGCTGATGTGGGAACCTAGGCTGTTTGACTCTAGAAACGATGCTGTTCGTACCAGAACACCTTGCCTCTCAGTGAACGTAAAACCATTCATTCATTAAATGAAGTGGAGAGAATGCCACAAGCTGGGAAGGGGCTGCGGGGTGTGGTCTTCAGGGAGCCCGCCCAACAGGCGTGCTGCTGACCATGGTGCTGAGCGGTGTCCCTGGCACCTGGGGAACTCAGAGGGTTTGGGGCATTGCCTGAGAAGGGACGCCGGACATGGGCAGAGCCTGTGGAGATGGGAGGGACTAGGTGGTGCACAGAAGTATGAGGGCTTTGGGGTTTCAGGTCCTCGGGGAAAATAGCAGAGGGCCGCACCCATGAGGCCATCACACCCTCCTCCCCTGAGGACCACCCTGCACAGCCCCGTTCCGGTGAGTGGCTGTAACGTGCCCAGGGCAGTGGCGAGGGGCAGCAAGCGTGTCTCTGAGATAAAATAAAGGAGAACGATTCAGGAAACAAGTGGATCAGGCAATTTTCCACATGGTGTTCCGACTGGAGGTGAGTCCCGAGAAAGGGCGGGGATACAACGACACCCCTAGAAGGAGGCATGTCTGTTGGTGCAGATAAGGGAATGCAGCGATGTCAATTCTAAAAGATGTTTTAGCTGGTCAGCCTAGCAGTCACCCAGCAGACCGGTAGCCAGAGTGAGAATACTGCCTCCTTGCTATTTTGCGAGCAGTGCTGTGGGCCCCCCGCGGCTTTAACCCCAGCCCAGAGGTTACCTGGCCTTGTAACCTTTAACGTTCCAGAGCTTTGGGGGGGATCAAAATGTTCAAGGCTCTTCCTCTGCGATGGCAGCCCCGGCTGCATTTTATTGATTATTAAAGTCGCATTTCTTGGGGTGACATTGGTTAATGAGATCACATACATTTCAGGGATATGATTCTAGAACACCTCATCTGTATATTGTATTGTGTGTTCACCACCCCCAAGTCAAGACTCGTTCCAACACCCCCTTTACACTCTTCTCCCTCCCTTACCCCCCTTTCACTCTGGTGATCACTGTTGCTGGCTATGAGGGTTTTTTTGTAGTTGTTGTTTTTTTTGCTTAATCCCTTCGTCTTTTGCCCCCAGCCCCTCTCCACCCTCCCCTCTGACGGCTCTCAGTCTGTCCTCTGTATCTATGAACCTGCTCCCATTTTGTTTGTTGCTCTGGCTACACGTTAAGGCAGCGGTTCTCAACCTGTGGGTCACGACCCCTTTGGCGGGCGAATGACCCTTTCACAGGGCCTAAGACCATCCTGCCTATCAGATATTGACATGACGATTTGTAACAGTAGCAACATGACAGTGATGAAGTAGCAACGAAAATAATTTTATGGTTGGGGGTAAAAACATGAGGAGCTGTATTGAAAGGGCCAGAAGGTTGAGAACCACTGCTTTAAGGTGTCTCTGTATATATTATTTTCTACAGCTCGTTGCCACCCCTACATAGAACGAATGGATCGCACAGTGTTGGAAAACACCTCCATTTCAGTCATCGGCCTTTACAAATGCCACAATTTGGAAAAACACAGGTTTCCAAGTTCTCTTGAGAAACAGCAAGAGTGGTTACAGGAGCCCAGGTGCCGGCACAGTCGCCAGGGCGCCCTGGTCTCCGTGTGCCCCTCCTGGTCCTGTCCTGGGAGGCGGCCCTCCCTGTGCTGTCAGTGAGGTCCCGGCCCCCTGGCTTCTGGTTGGGTGCTGCCACTGGAGGCACCTTTGAAAGGCTGGGCAGAGGGAACAGAGTGACCAAGTTTGTCAGTTGACTGGAACCTCATCCCATGCACCCAAAGGTTGTGGATTCAACTCCTGGCCAGGGCACATACCTAGGTTTCAGGGTCAACTCCTGGTTGGGAGGTAACCCACTGATGTCTCTCTCTCTCAAATCAATAAATATATCCTCCGGTGAGGATTTTTAAAAAAAGAATGATGGCTAATATTTAATTCACCAACATTCTCTGCTGTGCTGCTCTGCTGGAGGCCACAGCCCCTATGGGCAGCCTGTCCGCCACCTACAGCCTCGGGGCTGGGCTGCCTGAGCTCTGGCGCCATCCCCTCTCCCCACCCCCTCAGGCTGGAGTGGCACTTAGCTCTTGATGGTCCCCATGAGCCAGCCCATCCATTACTGGCCCTTAGCCCTGCGCACCCCTGAAATACATTAAATGCTTCTCAAATACAGTCTTACCGACAACTTTATATATTTCCTGCCAAGCCCACCTCTCTGTGCACAAGAACAAAGATAGAAATTTTAAAATAATGGTGTTTTTTCTTTTTTTAATATATATTTTTTATTGAGTTTTTTACAGAGAGGAAGGGAGATGGATAGAGAGTTTGAAACATTGATAAGAGAGAAACATTGATCAGCTGCCTCCTGCCCACCCCCTACTGGGGATGTGCCCGCAACCAAGGTACAGGCCCTTGGCTGGAATCGAACCTGGGACCCTTCAGTCCGCAGGGCGACGCTCTAGCCACTGAGCCACACCGGTCAGGGCAGGTGTTTTTTCCTTTAATACAAAGGTGATTTCCTCCAGCGCGAATCATTTCATAAACCAGGGGAGTTCACTTCTAAACATCTTTAAAGACAATGAGCTTAACCCATTTGTATTTTTTGTTGTTGTTAATCCTCACCCAATATTTTCCCATTGATTTTTAGAAAGAGTGGCAGGGAGGGAGAGAGGGAGAAAGAGAGAAATATAGACTGGTTGCCTCCCCCACACTCATTCTCCAACTACTGAGCCACACCAGCCAGGGCCACATTTGTATTTTCAAAATCATAACATTCTAATGTCATGGTCAAACTGGAAGGAAAGGAAAACATTTGGTACATGCATGTAAAAGACAGAGAACATTTTGAGTCATACTCCACTATATTGTGGATATTTTATTCCTTCAAAAAATGTATGTTCCCATAATGGCAGGTAATACTGTCTCATATCTTAGGAAGTATTGGACATAAAAAGTTCACTAATTTTTTCATACCTAAATGAGCAATATCCAGTAAGAGCATAGGATAGCTTTTTAAAAATATATATATTTTTTATTGATTTCAGAGAGGAAGGGAGAGGGAGATAGAAACATCCATGATGAGAGAGAATCATTGATCAGCTGCCTCCTGCACGCCCCACACTGGGGATCAAGCCTGCAACCTGGGCATGTGTCCTGAGTGGGAATGGAACCATGACCTCCTGGTTCATAGGTCAACACTCAACCACTGAGCCACGCCGGCCGGGTGATGTTTGGAATTTTAGAGAAAAAAAAGGAATCGAAGGAAGAGTGAAGGCAGCTGAGCCTGAGTGAAGAACCAGTGAGCTCTTCCCCTGGGACTCCCCTGTGCCCTCCTTTGAGCACACCCTCACTTCCCCCACAGGCACACATCTCCTCAACTCCAAGGGACCCCACGAGCCTTGCAACCAGGAGAGCGACGGGCAGCAGCAGCACATCCTGGGTTAATCCCCTGAACCTGTCCCCAAAGCTCTCTTTTCTCTGACTCTCCGAGCTGACAGCAGCCCACCGTGGCTCCCTTCTTTCCCGTAAAGTTTCTAGAACCAAAGCAGCCCCCTCCAGTCTCTCCCCTTGCTCTCACCCCTGGCCCTTCCTTGTGCCACAGTCCCGGCTTTATTTAGTAAACGTACCCTCACAACCACCTGGACTCCTGTCGTGAAATCTTTCCCTCATGAGGTCAGGTGCCCACACACTACAGCTCCAACCAATTGAGCTCAACACATTTGTCATTCACCCACGTTTCTACATCCCTTGAGCTCTCGTTGTTGAATTCCTGGTTCTCTCCCAAGAATTCAAACTCAGATTACCCAATAGTGTGCTCCGAATGACTTCACGGTTGCTCAATATCCTCAACCGTGTGGTCATCTATTCGTTACGATATCTACTTCTCTCTGTCAGCAGGCAGCTCCTCCACACACGGGAGCAGTTAATGATTGCTCTGTCTTTATTATAAAAGGTGATTTGGCGACAGCTGCCACAGCCTCTCACCGCGGGTGGCTACGGCGGGAACTCTCACAGCAGGTCCAGAGAGCTCGCGGTGATGGCAGACGGGTATGTGTGGTTTGAAGGGATCCCTTTCCCTGTGGTGGACTGCACCCCTGAACACCTGAGAGCAATGCAGGACTTTGTGTTTAAGGATGAAGATGTCTTAACAGTGTCTTTCCCCAAATCAGGTAAGGAAGCCGGACCAGACACCGAGACTGGCTGGGCCTATGTCCCTCCACCGTTCACTAAGGGCATGGAGAGCTTTCTCTTTGCCAGCCAATGACAAGGCTGTGGGGGCATAGGGCTGTGCCCGGATGCCAACGATATCCAGAGACGAGGAGGTGGCCAGGCTGTTACACAGGAAGATGAGTGTTTGGAGGGGGTAATGGAAGGTCTTAGGGTAACCCATAGGAACACATCCTAGAGCAGATTTGGGTGCTTATATGGAGAAGTGGAGGCGATGACCAGTGACGTCCTTACAGAAAAAATAGAAGGAAAGGGGCCCTGGCTGCTGGTGTTGCTCAGTGGTGAGAGCATCAGCTCAAGCACCGAAGGGTCTCAGGTTTGATTCCTGGTCAAGGGCACGTATCTTGGGGCAGGTTTGATCCTGGCCCCAGTTGGAGCAAGTGCCAGAGGCAACTCTCACATCAATGTTTCTCTCTCTCTCTCTCTCTCTCTCTCTCCTCCTCCTCTTCCTCCTCCTCCTTCTTCCTCTTCTTCTTCCTCTT
>NW_006295287.1:91666-96970 GCF_000327345.1 Myotis davidii | reverse complement strand
TCCCACTGGGGATGTGCCCGCAACCCAGGTACATGCCCTTGACCGGAATCAAACCTGGGACCTTTCAGTCCACAGGCAGACGCTCTATCCACTGAGCCAAACCGGTTTCGACTGTCTAGTTGGTTCTTTATCACAACATCGAGGGTCTCATTAGATTTCTTGAGGATCTCACTACATTTATCGGCGGCTTCTAGACAGTTCTTGAGAGACCTTAAAAGTGTGGTTTTGAGCTCTATATCTTCCATTTCTGACATTTGCATCCTGTTTCTTTGTGTCCGCATTTTTTTTATTTTTTCTTGGTGCACCCCCTAGTGGTCTTTGTGTGCAGTCTTGTTGTAGGTAAGCCTTGATTGTTGTCGGGGGTGATTTGACCTCCAGGCTAACTGGCTATGAGAGTCCCCTCTTCCTCTTCTTCTTCTTCTCCTCCTCTTTCTTCTTTTTCTTCTTCTCTCTAAATTCAATCAATAAATAAGAATTTTAAAACCGAAAGTGATTAAGAGGGTGCAGTTTATCACACTGTTTTTAAAAGTCAGATCGTAAGAATGAGTGACCATCCTTTTTCCTTCTTTACCCAGGAACGAACTGGTTGCTTGAAATCCTCTGCCTGATATACTCCAAGGGAGACCCCACATGGGTCCAATCTGTGCCTATCTGGGAACGCTCTCCCTGGGTTGAGAACACACATGGGTATCAAATCCTAAAGGATAAGGAAGGCCCACGCCTCATCACCTCCCATGTCCCCATCCACCTCTTCCCCAAGTCTATCTTCAAGTCCAAGACCAAGGTCAGTGCACAATGGTCGAGCTGTTTGATTCCTGCTTTTCCAACTCCAGCGTGCCTGGGAATCACCGGGAGACCTGGAGGAGCGGCCATGCCACCCAGTAGGTCTGGGTTGGGGTCCGTACTTGCGCCGGAGGAAAACCAGAGGCAAAGCAAAATGGTGATGCCAGGATCGCAGAAAACCACGTTTTAAACCCAAGCAGAATTTATAACTAGTGTTCCATACTAGACGACTCCCCTTTTGTTGCTCTAAAAAATAATTAGCCGATCTTAATTAAAAACTGCCTCCTGCCACTCAGGTAGAAGTAGCAGACACTGAGTTCAGCTGTTAGAGAGGCAGGAAATTCATAATTCAAGGCTAAGTCCGGGTTGAATGCTCGGGCATCATGATTGCTTTACTAACTGCTGTGTCTTCCTATGTCCATTTGTCTATTGGGCATCATGATGGTTTTACTAACCGCTGTGTCTTCCTATGTCTAACTGTCTATTGGGCGTAGCAGCCACACCAATCTCTCATGGGCTAACCGATGATCCCCAGAAGGGATGTGGAAATCCAGGACCTGGCATAGCTCAGATGACTTTTAGAAACACCCCTTCCTGGAAGGTGCTCATTGGTTTGTGACTTAAAAATATGTTTTATGCTTAAATTCGATGGCGAAGCTCAGAATAATGTTCTCTTCTCTCAGAGAGTTCACAATGTGTGACAGCACCATGAAGCTTTTAAAAAAAATTTTATTTTTCAATTACAGTAGCTAGTCAATAGTTTCAGGTGCACAGCATAGTGGTTAGACATTTGTATAACTTATGCAGTGGTTCCCACTAAGTCTAGTACCCACCTGGCACCAGACATATTACCACAATATCACTGACTATATTCCCTTTGCTGTACTTTACATCCTCAAAGAATTCTAAAACACTAATTTGAAAAGGCATATGTATCCCTGTGTTCATTGCAGCATTATTTACAACTAGAGACCCAGTGCATGAAATCGTGCACTCAGAGGCAGGGTCCTTCAGCCCAGCCTGCACCCTCTCGCAGTCCGGAAGCTCTCAGGGGATGTCTGACTACCAGCTTAGGACATCCTTAGCGCTGCCGCGGAGGCAGGAGAGGCTCCTGCCACCGCCGCTGCACTCGCCAACCATGAACCTGGCTTCTGGCTGAGAGGCACTCCCCCTGTGGGAGCACACTGATCACCAGGGGGCAGCTCCTGTGTTGAGTGTCTGCCACCTGGTGGTCAGTGCGCATCATAGCAACCGGTTGTTCCCCCCTCGTTTGATTTGCATATTAGCTTTTTATTAAATAGGATAGCCAAGACATGGAGCAACCCAAGTGTTCTTCAATAGGCAATTGGAGAAAGAAAATGAAGTGTGTTTTTTTTTTAACCTGTCACTTCTCAAGCTTGTTTATGACACACCGATTATAAATAGTGTTAAGCATATTCACATCATGATTTCTCAGTGTTTGTTAAATCCCCGTGTGGGGAAGCTGAGGCCTAGAGAGAGCTGGAGCCGGGAATCACGTCACAAAGAAAGTTGGTGCTGAATCCGGATTCTTGCACCTGTGTGCCTGCCTGTGTACCAACCTGGAGTATCAGCCTGTGGAATCCTTGCCTATGCACACAACTGCGTAACTGCCTCTCAGATCCAGATGTGGCATATTTTTACTCCCCCCCCCCCAAATTCCCTCACGTGCTTCCCAGTCAATGCTCACCCACAGCAGCGACCACCTGCTGACTCTAACTCTATAGATTCGTTTGCTCATCCTCCAACGTCACTTACATACACTTAGACCATACACATGTCTGCTGAGTATCGGTGAATGTAGCACGATTTCTTAGTCCTTCCTCCTGTTCGTAATCTTTAAACTATAGAAAGTAAATATAACACCACTCACCTTCCAAAGCCTCTGGTTGCTTCCCAACGTGCATAGACATAATGTCCCAGAAGGAAGGGACGATGCTGTCTTTTTCCATTGTTATATTCTTGATATTACCCCAGGAACTTTAAAATATGTATTTGACTAACGAATGCAATAACTAACTTATTAAAAGAATCCATTGAGCCTTAGCCAGTGTGGCTCAGTGGTTGAGTGTCAGTCGACCTTTGAACCAGGAGGTCACAGTTTGATTCCTGGGCAGGGCACGTGCCCAGGTTGCAGGCTCAATCCCCAGTACGGGGCGTGCAGGAGGCAGCTGATCAACGATTCTCTTTCATCATTAAGATTTCTATTTCTCCCTCTCCCTTCCTATCTGGAAACAATAAAAATATATTTTTTAAGAAGAACCCATTGCTCCTTAGCTAGTTTGCTCAGTGGTTAGAGCCAATCACTGAAGGGTCGCAGATTCAATTCCAGTCCAGGGCATGTACCTCCATTGCAGGCTTGATCCCTGTCCATGGTCGGGGCATGTGTGGGAGGCAACCAATCGATGTGACTCTCACACATGAGCATTTCTCTCTTTCTGTCTCTCCCCTTCCCTCCCACTCTCTCTAAAAATCAATGGAAAAATAACTTCGGGTGAGGATTAGCAAAAAAATAAAATAAAGAACCCATTGACATTTAATAGACATTTTCTAGGAACTGGCTTTTTGTTCTCTGTTTTGGTGAAGATGAGGAAGGATGGGAAACTTCCATCGTCCCACTTTTCTCTTCCAGGTGATTTATCTCATCCGAAATCCCAGAGATATTCTCGTGTCTGGTTACTTTTTCTGGATTATTTCCAAGTTCGTGAAGAGACCAGAGTCCCTGGAACAGTATTTCGAGTGGTTCACCCAAGGACACGGTGAGTGAAAATACGTAAAATATGGCAGCTGGGGGGTTGTCGGGGTCCTTCGTCAGACCCTATTGCATAGCCCACCTGCTGCTCCACATCCCACTTCCCCGGGGGACAGGGCCCCTCACCATTGGAACCCAAGGCTTCTAATTCCATGGCCTCTCTCCGATCAGAGCCCCAGCCGGCCTTTCAGCTTGCCCCTCACCACACCCAGCTGCCTGATACTAACATGGAGCACCCAGCTTCTCCTCTCCCTTCCCACGCGTGGCTTCCTAAGAGTCAGCTTTTCACTGGGCTGCTGAACAACACAAGCCGGACTTGCCACCGTTTCCCCAGATGCGTCCTTATCAAGCTCCCTTTATCCTCTTGTCCTTTTGGTCTCAAAGGTGTATGTGTCACGCTCGGATCTCCATCCTTTTCATTTCGCAGAGTCTCCAGGCTTTCTCAGATCATTGAAATTTTGCACTTTCCCCCCAAACTGTATGATGAGCCCCATAGTTCAGCAGTGACACGTCTCCCTGGCTTCAGACCTGTTTCTCTAAAGCCTACAGACATCTGCCTGGAGAACCACACAGAACCTCGAATTCAATATGTCCGAGATCGAACGCATTGCCCCCAATGGTTCCATTAAATAAACTAGAGGCCCACTGCACGAAATTCGTGCACTTGGGGGCAGGTCCCTCAGCCCTGCCTTTGCCCTCTTGCAATCTGGAAACCCTAAGAGGATGTCCAAAGTTGTCAGTTGGACATTGGACATCCTTAGTGCTGCTGCAGAGGCAGGAGAGGCTCCCGCCACTGCCGATGCACTCGCCAGCCCTGAGACCGGCTCAGGGCATCTGGCTGAGCGGCACTCTCTCTGCGGGAGCACACTGACCACCAGGGGGCAGCTCCTGCGTTGAGTGTCTGCCTCCTAGTGGTCAGTGTGCATCATAGCGACCGGTTATTCTGTTGTTCGGTCAATTTGCATATTAGCCTTTTATTATATAGGATAGAACCATCCCTCATCCAAGGGCATGAGTCTGAGGTCCCCAAGTCGCATCTTTTTTCTACTCCACTTCCCCAGGCCCCCCACCTCTTTCCTTTACCCAAATCCCACAATCTTGAGTGATGTCTTCATCCTGGTCTCTGCTAAAATGCCTCCATATTTAGAGAAATCTCCCTTTTCAACACAATATAAAATTGCCCCCCTCCCCATCTCTATAGTATTATCTTTCCCCCCTTAGTACTCATCACCGATGAGTATGTATTCTGACTCTGTTTATTCCGCCTTCTCCCCCACTAAAATGTGAGCTCTGTGGGTTGTTCATTGTTGACCCCAGGTCCTCCAGTGGTGCTTGCTACACAGTAAGCAGCAAATACACCTTCCTAAATAATGAGTATTTATTTGCGATCCCTTTCACTATTACTCCCCACCTAGATTAACGTAACAGACTTGGCGGTGTCCTCGTCCTCATGCCCTTTAGTCTTTCCAGGCTGTGTTGCAATCACCTGTTACGTGTGGACAAGTACACAGTCCCTGAAGTGTTTGCCCTCGGCATAAAGGTCAATTTTCAAAGCCCACAGTCTTCTTTCTTTCTTTTTTTTGTCTAAAGTTTTACATATGTCTCCTTCTTCCCCAATTGATCCCCCCTCCCCCAGCCATTCCCACCCTGGACAAGCCCCCACTGCCTCAGTGTCTGTGTCCATTGGTTATGCTAATATGCACGCATATAAGTCCTTTGGTTGCTCTCTAACTACCCTCCCCGCCACACCT
>NW_006295287.1:81150-88204 GCF_000327345.1 Myotis davidii | reverse complement strand
AGCTGGGACTAAGGAGTGTTTGAACTTGTCAACCTTGACTGTTCACCACCCGGAGAACTTCTCACATGCTCTTATCAGGGAGTCTCTTTTCAGAGCACTGATGTGGGCTGCAGACACTTGGAGGAAGTTGATTAGACCCGGAATGGTCATCTGACTTAGGCAGGTCATTCAGATTCTCCCTTCTACGAATTTGGTGTGGGGGAGATCCACTCTGCTAGTGGTGCCCCGGTGAATTCTCCATGCCTGCCAACCTGCCAGCTGTGATGGTCCTGGGAAGTGAGGACAGGAGTGCGTTGGTCATGTTGGTGCCACCACATGGCTGAGTTAGCATAGAGAACGATTCTGAACAACAAAATGTATAAACAATGACTCAACTGGAGAGAAGAGAGATGAGAGAGGAGAGACTTTTCTCTTCGCTGAGAGCCTGTCTTGGGATCAGACCCTGTGGGGAATGATTAATCGTGTTCATATCTTTGGGCTAAAGATGAGTGAAGTATGTCCACTGCATGGAAGAGGAGGAGCCCATTTCCCCAGAGCCCTGTAGTTCAAGTATATCCAGGATGACCCATGGAAGAAAGAAATTAAATGCTTCAAAAGACCTCGAATAGGTGGGGCCACCACCCAGGGCAGAAGGGATGGGGGCCACCACCCCAGTGGGCCAGGAGGTCAGAGCATCAAGACAAAGAGGCTGATTCTCTCCATCCTTCCAATCTAGAGCAGTGGTTCTCAACCTTCCTAATGCCGCGACCCTTTAATACAGTTAGTTCCTCATGTTGTGGTGACCCCCAACCAAAAAATTATTTTCATTGCTACTTCATAACTGTAATTTTCCTACTGCAGGATGTCTTTTCATTGTTACAAATTGAACATAATTAAAGCATAGTGATTAATCACAAAAGCAATATGTAATTATATATGTGTTTTCCGATGGTCTTAGGCGACCCCTGTGAAAGGGTCATTCGATCCCCAAAGGGGTCGCGACCCACAGGTTGAGAACCGCTGTTTTAGAGAGAGGAGAAAGGAGAGAGAAACAATGATGTGAGAGAGAATACTGATTGGTTGCCTTTGGTATGTGCCCCAACTGGGGAATTGGACCCAAAACCTACGTATGTGTCCTGACTGGGAATAGAGTCCAAAACCTTTTGGTGTTTGGGTCAACACTCCAACCGACTGAGCCACACCTCTCAGGGCCCATTGTAATTTTTAAAATGTTTATTTATTGCTTTTAGAGAGAGTGGAAGGGAGAGAGAGAAACATTGATTTGTTTTTCCACTTATTTATGCATTCATTGGTTGATGTTTTTAAAAAGATTTTAAAATTGATTTTTAGAGAGAGAGGACAGGTGAGGGAGAGAGAGAGAGAGAGAGGAACATTGATCGGCTGCCTCCCGCATGCACCCACTGGGGACCACGCCTCCAACCTAGCTTATAAAGGAGGCATGTGCCCTGACCAGAAATCAAACTGGCAACCTTTTGGTGCACAGGACGATGCCCAACCAACTAAGCCATACTGGCCAGTGCCATTGCTTGATTCTTGTGTCTTAACCAGGGATCCAACCCATACCTTGGCATATTGGGACAATGCTCTAACCAACTGAGCTACCCGGCCAGGACCATACCCTTGTATTTGGGAAGCAGACCACATGTTTGGTTCCGCAGGTTCACCTGCACAGAAACATTCTCTCGATCTGATGCTGCATCCAGGGTAGCCATATTGAATTTACAGAGATTCTGGTCCCTCAAGAGCTCAATCTGGCTCACTCCAAGTCAGGTGTGATACGGAGGATAAGAATCTAGTATAATAAAAATTGTTCTAGTAATGAAGGTGATGAACACAAGAGTAACAGCAGATGTTATAGGGTACCAATTATTTGTTAGACATTCTGTTATATGATTTCTATGCATATAAATATGTAATATATATTACTAACTTATATGCGATTTTATATTATTCTGTTGTATATTAATTTAATCAATTTATTAATTTAGTTAAGATATTAATATAACATCGAAGTATTAATTTATATGATATAAAAATAATATAATAATAAATTAAGAGCATGGCTTCTGATGTCAAGGTCCCCAGTGCGGGGTGTGCAGGGGCCAGTCCATCGGTAATTCTCTCTCATCATTGATGTTTCTATCTCTCTCTACCTCTCCCTTCCTCTCTGAAGTCAGAGAACTGGGCGGGGACCAAATCACCAGAAGCCCCCTGGGAGCCATAAGCACATTCACTGAGTGAAACCTCAAGTCCTTGGAGAAGTGGAGCAGGAAGTGACATGATCTGGAATCAGGTCATCTTGTTTCTCTAGGAATCTAGGTAGCTGATGTGCTGAGGGAAGCTTATAAAGGAGACAGACTCAAAACAGAGAGACTTATTAGAAGTCTAATACAATAATCCAGGTGAGAAATGATGTTGGCTGGGGCCAAGGTGGTAGCAAGAGAAGTGGTGAGAAGTGTCACGCTTCTGGCTGCATCAGAACACAGGGCTGCTGTATCACTGATGAATTGTATACATGGTAGGTTGGGAGAGAGGAGAAGGTAGGAAATAGTTTCCAGACGAGGTGAACGTGTAAATGGGTAAGACTGCAGGCAGTCCAAGGCCCACCATGACCCACTGGCCTTTCTGCTATATTAGCTGCAATTTCCATGTCAAGGGGAGGGAGGGATAGGTTGGGAAGGAGATGTCTTGGGGCCTTGAGACCTACCCCTCCATCTGATATGAGTCTCTATTCTATGTTTGCCAGGCATTTCTGGAGACTGGAAAAATCACTTCACAGTGGCCCAAGCTGAAGTCTTCGACAGGATATTCTGGGAGCAGATGGCAGGCCTCCCTCCAGAGCTGTTCCCATGGGAATAATGCTCAAAGACGTCCAGAGCGTACGGAGAGAAATATTTGTTCTCCTGCCTGTGTACATGTGAATGACTGCTGGCAATTGCATAAAACCTGTTACTTCATCCTGGAGCTTTGAATCATCCGCTTTCTGAACTTTGACGACTTGACTGTTAAAAATTATTAGGGTAGTCCAGGCAGTGTGGTCCAGTGGTTGAGCATCAACCTATAAACCAGGAGGTCACCGTTGATTCCCGGTCAGGGCACATGCCCAGGTTTTGGGCTCAATTCCCAGTAGGGGCCATGCAGGAAGCAGCTGATCAATGTTTCTCATCATTGATGTTTCTCTCGCTCCCTCTCCCTTCTGCTCTGAAATCAATAAATAATAAAATTTTAAAAATTACCAGGATACCTATAATTCACTGCATGGCATCCCAGCTTTTTAAAAAATATTTTATACATACAGAATGCAAGTATTACCCAAAGCTATGCCAAATTTTTTTTTATAAAAATAAAAAATTAAATGACAACCCTAACCAGTTTGGCTCAGTGGATAGAGCATCGGCCTGCAGACTGAAAGGTCCCAGGTTTGATTCTGGTCAAGGGCATGTACCTTGGTTGCGGGCACATCCACAGTAGGGGGTGTGCAGGAGGCAGCTGATTGATGTTTCTAACTCTTTATCCCTCTCCCTTCTTCTCTCTGTAAAAAATCAATAAAATACATTTTTTAAAAAAATTAAATGACAGAAGTTAAATATCTTCCCAATTGGTTATTATTATCATGACCTTGCAGTGTATAATTCCTCACCTCACACTATTCTCTTACTATGTGGTGTTTGGCCATAAACAATATGTGGTATCTATGGAGGCTTTTAGATCTTAGATAAATGACATGCTGTATAATGCATTCATCAACTAACATTTGAATTCAGTATTTTATATGTGGTTTTCACCCATGTTGCTTATATAACTGGCTTAATATTTAGTCTTGAGTCATATTTTCATGATCCCTTCTCCTGGGGATGAATCTGGGTTCCCTCCCTCCCAAGTTTTCCCCTGTTTAAAACACTGCTGTAGCCTAACAGGTGCTCTATCCCGGAACACGTTCGACAATGAATGGGTACAGGCAATGTGATCTCTACAGCAATGGAGGATTATCAAGTGTTCGGGAAAGGAATTCTGCCCATTGCGACAACATGGATGAAGCTGGAGGCCCTGTGCTGAGTGAAATAAGCCAGGCAGAAGAACAAATAGTGCCTGGTTTCACTTAGGCGAGGAACCCGAAAGCCAAACGCCTGGAAAGAGAGTCGGATGGTGGTTGCCAAGGGCTGGGGGAGGGATAAGGGGAGTTGCTGTTCAAAGGGTACAAAGTTCCCGTTATACAAGACGAAAACTTCTAGAGACCGCTGCAGAAGTGTACCCACGCTGTACCCTTGGTTAACGATACCGTATTGTGCGTTTGCAGTTTGTTAAGATGGTACATCTCACCATCTCAAGTGTTTTGCGCTCACATAGAGTATTTTATTGGGTGATTGTTCCGAAATTTACTTGGTTCATTACATCGTTCATGGGCACCTGGGAAGTCTCTAGTTTGGGCTGATAATCCGCAATGCGCGTTTGAATGTGCCTTCTTGTGTGTCTCTTGGTGGACATTTCTGTTGGGTGAGCGCCCAGCACTGGAACGGCGGGTCCATCAAGCCGTGGGTGCGTCAGGGTTTACTCAGTGTTCCAAGGGGGCTGTTTCAACTTAAATTCCCACCTGCCGTGGACCCAAATGCTTGCCAAATTAGCATTTCCCAGCTGTTTGGTTTTAGTTTTGAGTGATACCAGAGGAAACAAATACTAGGGTAATGTCACCCCCGTGTCTATTTCCCCCGCTTGAATGTGGAACAGCTCTCCCGTCTCACCCAAGGTCTCCAGCTCTGCAGCAGTGGCGTATTGGTGCCCCCTGCTGGCCAGAAGGCATCACAACAGGTATGTGGACACCCAGCCTCTCCCAGTCCTACGGGTGCCCCTGAGTGAACCCCATCTTTGATCTGACGCAAGTGTGTCTCTTGCAAGTTGTTCACTGTGACAACAATTTAAAAACGGCATTCGTTTAGAGTTATTTCCTGTTTATTTAGAGGAATTTCAAGTATAGCATCAAACAATGCTTAAAAAAATATTTTTACACGCAAAATTATGGGCAGATACTGTATTCATTTACTATAAAAAACAATGGCGACCATTTAAAAAATCTTTCTTTTTATAGCACTTGATTTTTTTTAGGTGGAATACGATACAGTGAGTTTGAATTTTATTTTCACGAAATAAAGTCTAGGTCTGGTCTCAATAATGACAGCAATATATTATCTGAGTCCATCGACTCCTCAGCAGAAATTTGACCGAGAGTTGCACCTTAAAATCCCTTGGGAACTTTTTGTTGTTGTGAATCCTTACCCGAGGATATTTTTTCCATTGATTTTTAGAGAGTGTGAGGAAGTGAGGGGCAAAGAGAGAGAAACATCTGTGTGAGAGACACATGGACTGGTTGCCTCCCACATCCACCCCAACTGGGGCAGGGAGTGGAACATGCAACCCAGGTACATGACCTTGACTGGGAATCCAACCTGCGTCCCTTCAGTGGGCCAACGCTCTAACCACTAATCCACACCAGTCAGGGTCCCTTAGGAGCTTTAAACACATTGGTGCCCAAGTCCCACTCCCAGAGACATAGCTTACCTGGCCTGGGGCATCAAAATGTTAAAACTCCAGGTGACAGCCCTAGCTGGTTTGGCTCAGTAGATAGAGCATTGGCCTGTGGACTGAAGGGTAGCAGGTTTGATTCCAGTCGAAGGCATATGCCCAGGTTGCGGGCTTGATCCTCAGTAAGGGGATGTGCAGGAGGCAGCAGGTCAAGGATTCTCTCTCATCATTAATGTTTCTCTCCCTCTCCCTCTCCCTTCCTCTTTGAAATCAATAAAATCCTATATAATAAAAGGCTACTATGCAAATAGACTGAATGGCGGAACGACGGAATAACCGATCGCTATGACGTGTGCTGACCACAAAGGGGTATGTGTGGAACATGGCAGGCGTTGGCCAAGGCGGGATAGTGGAGCAGGTGAGCGGGGGCGACAGACCAAGGTGCCATTGGGGTGAGCCTCTGATGGTTACTGAAAATTGTTTTCTCCCACGCACCACAGTCCCGCCCGGCGCTTGCACCTGCTGTTGGTGCTGGCCCCACTCGCTCTGTGCCGTCAGTGGGTGTGAACAGTGGCTGCAGACCCTGATCGCCCATGAGGGCTTCTCCACCTCCCCCTGCTCCTGAGGGGTGATCAGGGCAGCAGCTGCTGCTCACACCTACTGACAGCACCAGCCCCAATCACTCCACGCCTTCAGTGGGTGCAAGTGGGGCCGGCGCTGTCAGCGCGTGGGAGCGGCTGCTGGCAGACAGGGGACTGGGGCCACAGTGGGAGGGGCCAGGTGGGGGCAACCCACAGCCTTGTGATTGATGGTGCAACAATTTATCTTTTATTATTATTATTATTATTATTATTATTAGTGCTACGGTACGCAAAGGGAAATTCTTGCTCTGGCACTAACCTGGAAGACCCAGATATGGGGATGTTCCAAGATCTGCCTTCAGCAAGTCACCACCCTCCTCCATCCTGAGCTGAGGGGGCACCCTGGATGCTTTCATGGGGGATGGTCAGGGCACAGCTGGGCTTGTGAGGAGAGGTGGGTGGAGCCTCCTAGGAGATGAGAGAATTCAGGAGAAGGTCTGAAGGGGTGCCGGTCCTGCTGCGGAAGAGCTGAGATGGAACTGAGAAGATGAGGAAGAGAGGGATCTGGTTTCTCTTACTGGCAATCCAGCCATTCTCTACTCAGCTGGTCAAGACTAAGCCAAACTCTATCTCCATTCGTTAAAACATTAATTCCGGTTCCATTCGCTGATGGTCCTTGGGTGCTTGGGGGACCACAGGGGCACCGCCCTCCCTGCTCCCTGCCCAGGGTGTAAACCTGAACCTCATCTCCTGCCTCCTGCCCCCATGGACGCCCCCACCTCAGCTTCCTCTCCTGAGGTAGAGGGAAATTTCGATTTCTTCCTGCCCCTCCGACAGTACCGGGGTCTGAATGGAGTTGTGGTTTCAGTGGTTTTAGCGTCAGGTAAACAGGAGAGGCCTTCATTACATCCTGGAGGTCTGTCTTCCCCTCCCCCCTCCCCCCTGCGCTCCCCTCT
>NW_006295287.1:79738-81089 GCF_000327345.1 Myotis davidii | reverse complement strand
CCAAATCGGATCTAATTCTTTCTATTCTGGGGAGGCTGGCGGGGCCTAAGAGGATTGGAGCATTTGCTAAATGGGACCAGGACAGGGTCAGAGAGCCAGCTGTGGGAGACGCAGGGGCCAGGACGGTTACCAGGGGATGGTAGAGGAAGCCAATGATGGAGAAGGGGTGAGCAGGGCTCCTAACCTACCGGGGTGGGGTGAGGGTAGTGTGTGTGTGTGGGGGGGAACACCACTCACAGGCTCTGCAGGAAACAAGGCAACCATGGACTTTATTACATTTCCAACGATCAAGCCCCAGGCAATGTCCAGAAGAGTTACAGAGTGTTAACAATTTGAGTCAGGTCCCTGGCTCAAAATTTAGAATCAACTGCTAACAAAGTAATATGTCAACCGAATCCTATAAACAGGACAGATTTTTTAAATACCATCCAACATGTTAGACAATAAAAAAGTACTAGAAATAAACCTCCAAAAATATGTACCTCAGGCCTCGATGATTAAAAGAACACTTCACGAAGACTCCGTCAACAACCCAAGGAAGGAATATCCCACTTAGTTTGTAAAGCTCAATAGTGTATAAAGATGTCCATTCCCGCCAGAAATGTTCATGGATTTAATGCAACTCAAACTAAATGGCCTACGAGGCTGGGCTGGGTCCCTTGGGAAGGTCAGGGGCAGCATCACTACAGCAGAACATGCACCGGGAGCAGCAATTCCGCTCCGGGCCCTGAGGACCCACCGTGAGGTCACGTGCACCCTAAATAACACAGCGAGGATGCGGGGGCCGCCCAGGGAGCACAGCTCTGCCACCTCCCCAGGTTGGATACGTGGAGGTGCGTTAACGCTGCAGAAGAGCAACCAGGGGGAAGAACCAAGATGGCGGCACAGGGAAACACCTGTACTTGCTGCCTCCCACAACCACGTCAAAACCACAACTAAAGCCCTAACCGGGTTTGCTCAGTGGATAGAGCGTCGGCTGCGGACTCAAGGGTCCCAGGTTCGATTCCGGTCAAGGGCATGGACCTTGGTTGTGGGCACATCCCCAGTAGGGAGTGTGCAGGAGGCAGCTGATCGATGTTTCTCTCTCATCGATGTTTCTAACTGTCTATCCCTCTCCCTTCCTCTCTGTGAAATCAATAAAATATATATTTTTTTAAAAACACACAAAAAGCTACAACTATAATACAGAACAACTACCATTCAGAACCACAGGAAAGCGGGCTGAGTGGAAGTCCTACAACCAGAGAGGTGAAGAAAGCACCCCGAGACTGGTGGGAGGTGCAGAGGTGCAGAACAGGCTGGTCCGGCACCTGGGTGTGCTGCTTTTTTAAATATATATATAATTAAATCT
>NW_006295287.1:73188-73682 GCF_000327345.1 Myotis davidii | reverse complement strand
GGAGACCCAGCTGCTCCTCTCAAAAGGCCGGCTCCATGAGCTGTATTTAAAAGCTCCCACTTGCTCTGAGCTCCGGTGCCGGGCGAGGCACTCTGCACATAAGACTCTGTCCACAAGGCCTGGAACTTCAATAGCACCTACTGGTGAGCCCACAGGGCACACCCTCGGGTCCTGGGATCCATGCTTCCTACTCCTGCAGGAACCACAATCATCGATCAGTTCTTTGACTGAGCAGCTACTGCACCCAATCCCTGTCCTGGGGGCTGGGAGACCTCAGTGGCAAGGCTGCCTTGGTCCCAAGCTCTGGGGGCTCTAACATAGGGGGACCCTGCATTGTGTCTGCGGCGGGTCACCATCACAGAAAACGGTCTCTCCTGTAGACCAGTCAGTTCCCAGGGGTCATCCTATCCCTTCCTGGTCCTGGGAGCCCCACCTCTCCCACCATCCAGCTGCCTCCTCCCAGGTCCCTAGCACCCACTCCCACTTCTCCAGTC
>NW_006295287.1:71318-73136 GCF_000327345.1 Myotis davidii | reverse complement strand
TAGAATCCATGGGAGAGACGATGACCTGGGTGATCGAATACAAAAAAACCCAAAAACTATGAGATCTCCTTGCTGGATTCAGCTCATCATCTGAACTGCCTCTTCCTGTATCAGGGTGGGGTCTCCCCTCTAGAATCCATGGGAGAGACGATGACCTGGGTGATCGAATACAAAAAAACCCAAAAACTATGAGATCTCCTTGCTGGATTCAGCTCATCATCTGAACTGCCTCTTCCTGTGTCAGGGTGGGGTCTCCCCTCACTGAACATGATTTCTGCTTCCAGGGAGCACGTTCCTGGGACCTCATCTTCTTGTGCCAGGACCCTTGTGGGGTCAGGGGTCAGGGTAAGCCTCACTGAGAAGGCTCACCATCCAGCAAGTTGGAAATGACCTGAAAGGTCAAAATCAAATAAAACATATAAATATTTTTATTTATGTCTGGCTCTTCTTTTTGAACTGCTACTTAATGATCTGTAGTGGAAAATACCACAATCCATCAACTCTTATCTTCTAGCAGGTTTACATACCTTATAAATGCTGGGAAGTGGGCCCTTGCCAGGTGGCTTAGTTGGTTGGAGCAAGCAGGTCTTTGCAGGCTCATGGGAGAAGGTGTCAGCTACTCTGTGTCACCTCCTCCTGGAATGTTGGCACTAATTGGCCCTGAGGCTCAGAGTGTCCCCAGGGTGGGAGGGTGTGGAGAGCTGGGTTTCAGAAGGTCTTTGCATGCACTTGGCCCTGAGGTCAATTACACTGACTCCACGGTTAGCCTGGAGCAAGTTGCTTTCTTTTTCAACTAAACCCAGTGACTCAGAAAGAAATCTTGGTATTTAGCTTTGTCCTCCCCATTTTTTTCCTCACCTCCCATGCCCAATCACCCATAAATCCTGTCATCTCTTCTTTCAGAGAATGGTCCTGTTGGAATCTACAAAATGCAGCTGGGAGAAATTTTAAAAGACCCAAGTCAATGATGAAATATACCATGTTCATGGATGGGAAGACTCAGTGTGTCTTCCCTGGTCAGGGCACATACAAGAATCAACCAATGGCCCTGGCCGGTTTGGCTCAGTGGGTAGAGCATTGGCCTATGGACTTAAAGGTCCCGGGTTGGATTCCTGTCAAGGGCACATGCCTGAGCTGTGGGCTCAATCCCCAGCAGGGGGCATGCAGGAGGCAGCCGATCAATGATTCTCTCTCATCATTGATGTTTCTATCTCTCCCTTTCCTTTCCTCTCTGAAATCAATAAAAATGTTTTTTTAAAAGAATCAACCAATGAATGCATAAAGAAATGGAACAACAAATCGATGTTTCTCTCTCAAATAAAATGTGTTGTTGTTTTTTAATCTTTTTTTAAAAAAATGCTGGAAGGCAGTGGTGATCAGGCAAGCCATGTTCCCTGCCCTCAAGAATTTGGGAGTGTACAACATGTTTGGCCAATAGAGCTGTAAATGGATGGACAAGGTCACTGATGCTATTTTATGAGAATATACATTACAATACAGGAGAGTTCATGGTGGCACTATTCACAACAGCCAAAAAGCAGACACAAACCAAAACCGCTGTCAACTGATGAAGGGCTAAACAAAACATCGTGTATTCATACCATGGAATATTACTTAACCATGAAGAGGAATTAAGTACTGACCCTTGCTGCAGCATGGGCGAACCTTCAAACATTAGTCAAAGTGAAAGAAGCCAGGCACAAAAGGTAATATATTGTGGAATTCCATGTATAGGAAATCCCCAGAATAGGCAAATCCACAGAGTCAGAGGTAGATTGGTGGTTGCCAGGAATTGGGGGGGGGGGGGGGGGGATTGGG
>NW_006295287.1:66068-71276 GCF_000327345.1 Myotis davidii | reverse complement strand
GGGGGGGGGGGGGGGGGCGGGGAATTGGGAATAACTGGTTATAAGTATGTGTGGAGTTTCTATCTGTGGTGACAAAAATGTTCTCAAATTGATTGTGGTGATAGATACACAACTCTGTGAATAAACTATAAAACATTAAATTGTGTACCTTTTTGTTGTTGTTAATCCTTACCCAAGGATATTTTTTCCATTGATTTTTAGAGTGAATGGAAGGGAGGGAGGGAGGAAGGGAGGGAAACAGAGAGGGAGGGAGAGAGGGAGGAAGAAAAAAACAACATTGATGTGAGACATGCTCAACCACTGAACCACACTGGTTGGGCTTTTTATAGACTTTTGAATCAGTTTGTCAATTTCTATGAAAATATCCTTCTGAGATTTTGATTGGGATTGCAGTTAATCTAAAGATAAGTTTTTAAAAAAAGATAAGTTTGAGAAGGATGGCCATCTTAACAATCAATATTAATTCTTCCCATCCATGAACATGGTATATTTCATCATTGACTTGGGTCTTTTAAAATTTCTCCCAGCTGCATTTTGTAGATTCCAACAGGACCATTCTCTGAAAGAAGAGATGACAGGATTTATGAATGGATTGGATGCGGGAGGGGAGAAAAAAAATGTGGAGAGCAAAGGTAAATGCCAAGATTTCCTTCTGAGTCACTGGGTTTAGATGAAAAAGAAAGCAACTTGCTCCAGGCTAACCACCAGGGGTTTGGCCTCAGTATACTTGACCTCAGGGCCACTTGCATGCAAAGACCTTCTGAAACCCAGCTCTCCACACCCTCCCACCCTGGGGACACTCTGAGCCTCAGGGCCAATTAGTGCCAACATTCCAGGAGGAGGTGACACAGAGTAGCTGACACCTTCTCCCATGAGCCTGCAAAGACCTGTTAGTTCTTCCCTCTCCTGCAGGGCCATCTGCCCTTCCCTGCTCCGGTGGGCCAGGTGGGTCTGCTATAAGAAGGATTCTTTCACCAAGTAGTCTCCTGACTGGCCTCTGTGGGTCCGGAAGCCCCTCCCTCCCTCCCTCCTGGTCCTCCCGGGCTCCTCAAGCTAATGAGACCTGCCCTGATTCCCCAGCCAGGCTGCTGGCCTTAATCTCTCCCAGCAGGAGGTTCGGGGGAGGCAAGAAAGACAGGGCCCCTGATGGTGAGACACAAGGTCCCAGCCACAAGGCAGGATTACCATGATCTCACGCACGTATGTGTGGGCGAGCATGTGTGTGTGAACGTGCGTGTTTGGGTGTATGGGGAAGTAGAAGAGACTCATGTGGGGACCAGGAGTTCAGGGAGATATTCATATCCAAAGGGGGAGACAGAGAGGGGGACAGAGAGAAGAAAACAGAGGGCCATCGAGACAAGGACAATCAGAAGTGCAGAACGAGAGAGGTGCCTAGATAGGGAGAAAGAAATGAAGAGAGCCCGGCCGGTGTGGCTCAGTGGTTGAGTGTCGACCTATGAACCAGGAGGTCACAGTTCGATTCCTGGTCAGGGCTCATGCTCGGGTTGTGGGCTCAATCCCCAGTGTGGGTGGGACATGCAGGAGGCAGCTGATCAATTTCTCTCTCTCTCTCTCTCTCCCTCCCTCCCTCCTACCCTCCCTCCTCTCTGAAATCAATAAAAATAAAAAGAAATGAAGAGAAAGTTAGAGAAAGAGGACAAGAATCAGAGGAAGAAGCAGGGAAGAGAGAAAGACACAGGAAGAGAGATTGGAGCTTAAGAGGTTGGAGCAAAAAGGATCGAGGTACTGAGGGTGGACTGGAGTTACAGGGAGAGGTGGACAGGCATAGAGACACAGGGGCGGAGAGAGACAGATGCACAGACGCCAAAACCAAAACACAGACAGACGGAGTCACAGAGAGAAAAATAGAAGGAGAGAAAGAGAATAAGAGAGACCAAGACAGGAATGTAGGGTAAAACCGATAAAGTTAAGGGACAGACACAAAAATGGAGAACGAGAGAGGGACACACAGTCAAACTGGCAGAGGTATCCTCTGAGGCCCAAAGAAAAGAGAAACTGAGGCACAGAGACCCCAAACAAAGACCGTTGACATGGAGGGAAGGCGGGAGGGAGAGAGAGAACAAGCAAGTGTGAGAAGTTGATGTCTGGAGATGAAGACAGGAACGTCAGCGACGAGAGTGATGGGGGCTGAGGCCAAAAAGGGAAACAGAGGCAGAACAGGAGTGCAATGGAGCAGAGCAGAGGCAAATTCTTCGGCAGAGAGACTGCTGGGAGAGAGGGGTCACCCAGGAGAGGGCCCCAGAAAGCCCTGCTTCCTCATTTTTCAAACGGCCTCTCAGGAATCCCAGCATTTTCCTCCTCTTTCACCAATGGGGCCTAAGGAAGAACTTTCCCGAGAAGTGGGGGCTCCTGGTCACAGGCAGGAGCTGGGGCCCCCCTTTCCCTTCAGCCCTAATTGCCAAGATGTCACGGTGGGGAGAGGAGGGGATTAGGCAGATGGGTGCCCCTCCCCCTCCCAGCCAATGTCACCTCCCGGGGCCCAGTCCCCCTCCCGGGGCCAGGATTACCCTCCGAGATCCAGGCCACATGGCCAATGACATCACTGCCAGCCGGGGCTTAAAGTCTCCCCGTGTGAGGGGACCCGTCTCCTTCAGCCTCTGCCATCTGACAACTGTCCTGGACGTGACAACTGTCCCTCTGTCCTGGAGGTGAGTGTCTGCGGGAGCACCGGAGGGGATGCGGACGGGCGTGAGAGCGGGGACAGAAGCGGGCAGAAGTCCGGCTCATTGTATTCCAGGCTGTCTCCATGTCTGATGGCAGAATCCCACGTGGAACAGAGGTTGCACCTGACGGTGGGGGACCCCGCTGGGTTGTGACTGCAGCAGGAGAGAATGAGGGTGGATGGGGCGGCGGGGGCCGGGGGGGCATGGCTTGGGGACACTGGAGGAGTCAGGGGCAATGACACCACTGAGCTCTCTCGGTTCCCAGGGCTGGGGCCTCTCGCCCCGCTTGACGGCACCTAGCGCACTTCCCTGTGGTATTTTCTTTAAAACTCCTCACTGCCTGAAACTTCCTCATCCTTTGTGCATTTGTCCACTGACCGCCTGTCTCCCCACGGAACCTGGGTTCCCTCCCATGCCTGGCATGTGCTGGGGATGCCTAAGTATTTGTTGAATAGATGGATGAGTGACAAGTAGAACTGAGGCCACACAGAGGGCCAAGGTTTCGGGGCTACAGGAGGGAGGGAGGGGAGACTGAGAGAATGAATGCCCAAGGGGCCTGGGAAGGGGACGATTTGGGGGTCACAGTGCTGGTGAACTGCTTACGTGGGGACCTCACTGCGCCCAGAGGCTCCGGCTTTCCCAGGTTCCGTCTCGGGTGGTGGCCCATGCACCTCCAGTCCTGGTCCCACGGACGGAGGAGCTCACGGGCCATGGAGATCAGAAGAAGGACCTGGAATGAGGCTAAGCTGGGGGAGTCCTGCGAGGCTGACGTGGAGCTCTTGAGTCTGGGAGGGAAGCCTGCCCTTTCTCGCTGTGCAGTCTTGGGCCCTTCACGTGCCCTCTCTGGGCCTCAGTCAGATGAGCCACGGCAAGCCCATGTCACTGGCCTCATCCTGCTTTGGGGGAATCCCGGGTAGATTTGAGGGTCAAGGGCAAGGCTCTGGCGCCTGAGCTCTCTGGGTTCTGTTCCTGGCTGTGCCAGACACACCTTGTGTGACCTTGAGAATGGGCAGAACCACACTTAGCCTCAGTTCTCTCATTGGAGAATTGAATGTCTGAGCTCCGTGGGGTGGTGGTGAGTGTCCTAAGAGGCCGTGTAGCTTGGAGATTGGGAGGGCGCAGGCTCAGGGGACAGGCGCTGGCTCTGCACTGGCTCTGTTGCCGACCTGGGAGATGGGACTGGGACTCGCCTCTAAGCCTGTTTCTCCCTCTGGGACGTGGGATGATAACGATGTTTTCACTGGATTATTGTTCCCAAGATCTGTTCTGAGGCCCTGGCTGCAGTGTCCGAGCCGTTGGGCACCCCAACTGGAGGTCGCCTGGTTGTGGCTGCTGGACCTGGGGCGGGGGGGCCCTTCCTCCCCACCCTCAGGCTCAGTTTCCCCGCCTGTAGAATGGGATGATCTCCATGAGTCCCCACAAGGTGGGCATGAGCCTCCAGGCTGCACCTGTCAGAGCACCCGCCCAGGTAGGAGCCTGGACCCAGTGGCTGCTGAACACCAGGAGCCCCGAGCACCCACAGGTGGGTCCCCAGGGCAGGGACAACGGTCTCCCTCTTCTTACTCTTTGGGATCCTGAAACATCGTGGTCTTGAAGTTCACCCGGCAGGCTGGTCACAGGGCTGCTGCCTGGCTCGTGTAAGTTCTAACAAAAGGCGAATGTTGTTGTCTGAGCTCTGTCAGGCCTGACACAGCCTCCGGCCAAGTGGCAGCTGAGGGAAGCAGCCCTGGCATCCTGAGAGCATCGGCTGCCTCATTGCCAAACCCAGAGTCTTCAATGCGTGCCCACTACTATTCTTGTTGTTATTATTTTTTTGAATATTTTATGTATTGACTAGAGAGAAGAAGAAGGGAAGAAGGGAAGAATATATATATATTGATTGATTTCAGAGAAGAAGGAAGAGAGAGAGAGATAGAAACATCAATGTTGAGAGAATCATTGATTGGCTGCCCCCTGGATGCCCCCCACATTGGAGATCGAGCCAGAAACCCAGGCATGTGCCCTTGATTGGAATTGAACCGTGACCTCTTGGTTCATAGGTCCACGCTCAACCACTGAACCACGCCGGCTGGGTAGTTCCACTTAGTTATGCATTCATTGGCTGATTCTTGTCTGTGCCCTGACCGGGGTTCGAAGCCACAACTTGGCATATCAGGGAGGCACTCTAACCACTGAACTACTGGGTTAGGGCTTGTTGTTATTATTCTTTGCTCAAATCTTGTCCGCTGTCTGAGGAGTGGGCAGACCCTACGTCCTGGAGGTCATTGTCATTATCAGCTGCTTGATGGGGAGTGAGGCTCACATTCCCTACCCACAGGATGGAATCCCAGGCTTTCCGGAAGGCCAGCCGCTGGCACGATAGCCCGGCAAGGATTCCAGGGCGAAGACGCTGGAAGTAGATGCTCTTGTTCTGGGCCCAGCAAATTGTCCGGAACCGGACACGTTCATGATTCTCCGTGTTTCCACTCTCTCTGGAGGTTCCGATGGAACATCATCGCTCCCTGGAGAAGAGAGAGAGGACACA
>NW_006295287.1:64122-66004 GCF_000327345.1 Myotis davidii | reverse complement strand
AGGGAGGGGACTGGGAGAACAGGGCCGTCAGGAATTCTCTAGGAATTCCAGGGCCCCACGCACAGCCTGGGCGAGTCCCGGCATCTGAGCCTGCAGATGTTCTCATCTGTAAAATGGGGACATCCTAGTAATACAGGTTCTACCTCCATGGGTTGTGCTGAGGCGTTGGTGATATCTCCACGGAGGAGGCTTGGGTGTGAGTGATCTGTGGCTGTGTAACAAGCTACCCCTGAACTTTGAAGCTTAAGACGGTAAAGGTTTATGATGTCCCAGTTTCTGAGGGACGGGAGTCCAGGAGCGGTGGGACTGCCTGGTTCTGGCTCAGGTGACTCAGGCCGCCGTGTTCAGAGTCCCACCAGGGCTGCGTGTCTGAGGGCTTGACTGGGGGCTCGTTCCCATGGCTGTTGGCAGGAGGCCTCGGTTCCCGGCTGCACAAACCTCCCTACAGGTGGCTTGAGCGCCCTCCAGGGAAGGAGACAGTTGCGAAGTCTTGCTGTCATTTTTGACAGCCTGTTAGTTGCACACATCAGCCCTGCTCAATGGGAAGGACAGTTCAAGGGTGTGAAGACCAGGGTGTAGACGATTGGGTGCCACTAGGACACCAATAGATCCTTATGATTTAACTAGAGGCCCGGTGCACAAAAGTTCATGCACGCAGGGGGGTCCCTCAGCCCAGCCTGCACCCTCTCGCAGTCCAGGACCCCTTGGGGGATGTCCACCTGCTGGCTTAGGCCCACTCCCCGGGGGATCTTTAGTCGGACATCCTTAGCGCTGCTGCGCAGGTGGGAGAGGCTCCTGCCACGGCTGCTGCGCTTTCAGCCATCAGCCTGGCTTGTGGCTGAGCGGAGCTCCCCCCTGTGGGAGCACATTGACCACCAGGGGGCAGCTTTTGCGATGAGTGTCTGCCCCCTGGTGGTCAGTGCATGTCATAGCGACCAGTCGTTCCTGGTCATTCTGCCGTTAGGGTCAATTTGCATATTACCCTTTTATTATATAGGATGTTACTGTTTCTGCTGTTACTATTACCAGCACTGAACCCTCCCCCTCCCCCCAGGACCTTCCTATCAGGTTCTACGTAACCTTAGTCCACATTCCCCCTTGATTGCTCCTTCTAGTCACGCTGGACACCTTGTTTCTCCTCCAACAAGAAAGAGAACCGATCCCAGCCTCCAGGCCTTTGCGCCTGCTGTTCCCTCTGCCTGGAACAGCATGGGCCCTGAGATCTGGCCATGGCTGGCACGGAGTCCTTCCCTTGGCAGCTCCAAGGTCACCCCCTTACAGAGAGGTCTTCCCTGATCTGAATTAGATGCCTCACCCTCACCCACAGCTGCCATTATGATATCACCCCCGTTTAGTTTTCCTCGGAGTTCTTGAAACTCTCTGAAAGCATTTTGATTTTCTGAGGAAAAAAAAAAATCAAATCTACTTCCTTGTTCACTGCCTGTTTATCTGACTGGAACCTGGAAGTTCACTCCCATGAGAACAGAGAGGCGGTGTGTATTGTTTCTTGTTGCACCCCTCATTCTCAGAGCCGCGTGAATGCACTTGCTTTTCCAATATTTATTGGGGTGCTCGCTGCGGCAGCACATATACTAACATTGGAACGATATGGAGATTAGCATGGCCCCTGCGCAATGATGATGTGCAAATTCGTGAAGCGTTCCATATTTAAAATGTATATATTTATCGGGGGTGCTAGGGACACAGCAAGGACGGAAATATATCTCATCCCTGCACTCGGGTAGTTATCAGAGTTGGGGGAGACAGATGGGTAGACAAACGTCTGCGTGTTCTACTTAATACGTGCAAAGTCCTGAGGAGCAGGAGAGAAATGAGCCCATGTGTGTGTGTGTGTGTGTGTGTGTGTGAGAGAGAGAGAGAG
>NW_006295287.1:63553-63961 GCF_000327345.1 Myotis davidii | reverse complement strand
ACAGCACCTGCTGTCCCCGGGAAGCTGCGAGGTAACCTTAACAAGGGCAATAAAGGCCTGTGGAAAGGTTCTCATGGTTTTTTTCTTTATTTGCTTTTGTTGTTTTGGTTTTTTAGAGTTTATGGTTGCTTTTGTTTTTGAAAAGGTTACAGGTATATATTGGTTAAAAAGTTATCCAGCCCTGGCTGGTGGCTCAGTGGGTTGGAGCATCGTCCTGTACACAGAAAGGTTGCAGGTTTGATTCCTGGTCAGAGCGCACACCTAAGTTCCTGGTCAGGAGGCAACTAATGGATGTTTCTCTTTCACATTTCTCTCTCTCTCTCTATCTCTTCCTCTCTGTCTCAAATCAATAAACATATGTTTTAAAAAAAAAAAAAGAACATAAATTTCTGGAGAAAAGCAGACCTT
>NW_006295287.1:59367-62479 GCF_000327345.1 Myotis davidii | reverse complement strand
ATGACTGGAACCTGGAAGTTCACTCCCATGAGAACAGAGAGGCGGTGTGTATTGTTTCTTGTTGCACCCCTCATTCTCAGAGCCGCGTGAATGCACTTGCTTTTCCAATATTTATTGGGGTGCTCGCTGCGGCAGCACATATACTAACATTGGAACGATATGGAGATTAGCATGGCCCCTGCGCAATGATGATGTGCAAATTCGTGAAGCGTTCCATATTTAAAATGTATATATTTATCGGGGGTGCTAGGGACACAGCAAGGACGGAAATATATCTCATCCCTGCACTCGGGTAGTTATCAGAGTTGGGGGAGACAGATGGGTAGACAAACGTCTGCGTGTTCTACTTAATACGTGCAAAGTCCTGAGGAGCAGGAGAGAAATGAGCCCATGTGTGTGTGTGTGTGTGTGTGTGAGAGAGAGAGAGAGAGAGAGAGAGAGAGAAACCATTAGATTTGCATTTTTAGAAGACTCTGAACGCGGTTGGAGAGAAGACTGAGGAAGCTGGGGCCCGGAAGCAGGAAAATAAGGAAGTAGCAGCAGCTGCTCCATTCCAGTAACTACCCCTGGTAATCTGGACCAGGAGGGGCTTTCAGGGTGAAGAGGGGGGCATTTCAGGAGCTGCCTAGACTTGAGGCAGGACAAGCATGGCTCGGCCATGGGTTGGATGTGGCAGCTGAGGCAGATAGCGGAGTCTAAGGCTGTGATAAATGAACCTCTTTTCAAAATTACAAATGTTGTGCAAAAATGTTCATAGTTATTGTCACTTACTGACCAGGATAAGCAGCTATAAAGATTTTAACTTTCATCTTTGCCCGTGGCTCAGTGGGTTGGAGCATCGTCCTGTACACAGAAAGGTTGCAGGTTTGATTCCTGGTCAGAGCGATTTGCTTAGTTCCTGGTCAGGAGGCAACCAATGGATGTTTTTCTTTCACATTTCTCTCTCTCTCTCTCTCTCTCTCTCTCTCTTCCTCTCTGTCTCAAATCAATAAACATATGTTTGGCTAAGGATAAAAAACATCACAAATGATATGCTGTACACCTGAAACTAATATATTGAATGTTAACTGTAGTACAAATTTTTTCCAAAGAAAAAGAATCTTTTTTCAAGTTTTTTTTTTAATATAATAAAACTAGAGGTCCGGTGCATGAATTCATGCACCAATGGGGTCCCTCAGCCTGGCCTGTGGGATCGGGCCAAAACCGGCTCTCCGACATCCCCTGAGGGGTCCCAGATTGTGAGAGGGCGCAGTCCAGGCTGAGGGACCCCACCAGTGCACAATTGGGGCTGAGGAGGGACTGCGGGAGGGTTCCAGGGTGGTCCGGCCCATCTTGCTCAGTCCCGATCATCCGTACCCCAGGAGCAAGCTAACCTACTGGTCAGAGCATCTGCCCACTGGTGTCAGTGCACGTCTTAGTGAGCGGTTGAGCAGCCTTAGCATATCATTAGCATATTATGCTTTGATTGGTTGAACGGACACCCGGATACTTAACATATTAGGCTTTTATTATATAGGATAATAAAATCACAAATGGTAGCATGCTATACATACTGCTCAGAACCATATTTTTGAATATATATAGTATATGTATATCTTATGTAATTTACATTATATTTAATATGGTAGTATACAGTCTCTAAAATACACACGTGGCCTTCTCTCAGGGTGACACGCAGCTGGTTTGGGAATCTTTGGGTTGATTCTGGGCGCCCCACATCTCCAGAAACCTGTGTCCCACGCGACCGGGACAGCTGGTCACCTGCTCTCCCTGGTTTGCGTGAGGCTGGACATCTTTCCCGGGGTCCTAGAAGGAAAGGTTTTGGTGAGGGAAAGGGCAGGTCAGACTTTTTAAAGGACAGAGTAGGAAGAACTTTTATTTATGGTGTCTGCTCACAGCTTCAGCTCTGCCCTACACACAGTCTTGGTGACACTTTTTTAAAATTTAAATTGGTTTTACCAGTATTTTTTGTTGCTATTCCTCACCTGAGGATATTTTTCCCATTGAATTTTAGTGAGAATGAAAGAGAGAGAAACATTGATGTGAGAGAGAGAGACACACAGATTGGTTGCCTTCCACACACGCCCCAACCAGGGCTGGGGATCAACCTACAACCCTTGGGTGCACAGGACCAACGCTCTAACCACTGTGCACACCACCCAGGACACCAGAATGTTTTAAAATTTATTTTAGAGAGAGGAAAAGAGAGACAGAGAGAGAGAAACATGGATTGGTTGCCTACTGCACATTCCCCGAAACCTGGGTATGTGCCCTGATCAGAAATGAAACCCCCCACATTTTGGTGTACAAGATGATGCTGCAACCAACTGAGCCACACTGGCCAGGGCTCAGTGAAACTTTGGGACCCTTAGCAGCAGGTCATTTTTATAGAGGGGAAACTGAGGCACAGAGGCAAAGAGACTGAGGCAGGATTTGAAGCCAAGCCTTCCTGTCACCACAAGGTAGCGGGGGAGAGTTGGAGTCCCACCCACCCCTTCTCTTGCAGGCCCACTCACCTGGTCCCCAGTGTCCGCAAAGATCATGATGGCGTATATGAACCCGGGGCCCCACTATTCCGTCAGCGCCTTGGCCCTGAGCGGCCCCAGCGTGGATCTGATGCACCAGGCTGTGTCCTATCCGAGTGAGTATAGCCCTTCTCCCCGACACCCGGGCTGGCCCCCTCTTTTGGGGCCTCTGGGGTCCCTTGTCCTCAGGAAGACGATGAGCACCCACAGGGGTGACATCAGGCCTACACGTAAATGCAAACACTACTCCATGCGGCTTGGAGGGAAGCGTATGGACATTCCTAGAATGTAGGATGGTGGTTCCTTCTGGGGTGGTGTTGGGGTCAAGCCCCAGGAGGTCCAAGGGTTCCCAAAGGTGTGGACGGAGGCAGCAAAGAAGGAACGACACGGAGACAGCGTTCAGTTGATCAGCAGCCTAGCCAGGATCTCCAGCCAAGTTCTGGTCTGGTTCTCCAGAGAAGTTCTGCCGTTTATTGTCTTGTTACATCTGTATTTATACCAGTTGATTTTAATCCTGTCAATTTCTATTACAAAGGTTAGGGCGTTTCTTATCTCCATTCCAGGGAGTAAAGATTATGTAGCTTAAG